>NW_021604643.1:6606555-6873502 GCF_004785775.1 Grammomys surdaster
CAAAAACAGGATATATAAGAGGATAGGCAGGAAGAAGTGTAGCTCTAGGAGGAGTTGGAGTAGGAGTAGGAGAATGAATGTGATCAAAATGCATTCTACAAATTCCTCAAATTACTAATAAAAACTGTTCATAGCTGCAAAATATTTATTTCTAATTCATAAACAGTTGTTGCCTCCCTCTGCTCTGGCCACAATTCAAGATGATGATTCCCCAACCCCCTTCTTAAATAGCATCACATAAAATTTGCTCATACTATGTAGGTTCTTCAAATTTCAGTTCTATAAAAGTGTTGTGAAAGTTGTCCTTACATGACATAATTAAGCCTTGTCAGTTTTTTTTTTAAAAAAACTAATTCTTAGTTACTGAAAAAAGTTTCATATTTGCTTCTTAGTTAAGCAATTTACCTGAAGACATACTATGAAAGACAGAGGGCAATGGTCAGCAATGAACATGTGCTGTGATATGAATCAGATCTATGTTATGTAAAAACAAGGTAATTTATGAAATGCAAATATTGCCATGACTCAATGTATAGAAAATTAAATATAATTTTTAAGTGATATACACAGTACAGTAAAGAAACACTCATTCGCATTAAGTTTGAAGACTTTCTCTAGATGTAACAGAAGCCTAGAAGACCTTCCTCTAAGGCCACAATTACATGATGATCATTTTAATGTATGGTATATCTGCAAGAATAATAAAGAACTATCAGTCACTTATAGACAAAATAACCACTCATAGACAAAACGTAGAGGATTTTTGCAAACTAGCAAGTACTGTTACCTGAATGCAGCAAAAGACTCAAAGTTGATAAAATGGTATAGAAAGAATCAATTGGAGAAGTATATTTATCTCATTTAGTGAGAGTACAAATTTTGTATTAAATATTGAAATAATGATGTATGGATAAGTATATATGTATAAAACATGTCTTATTTAAAGATATGAGCAATATAGCAGAAATTTATGTAAAAGGAGAACATTATTTTCAGAACTAGAAATCAGTAGACACTACCTAAAGTTGAAGAGAACAATGACAAAAATAATAATGCTCTTTTTTTATGCTGAGCAATGCTTTACTCTCCTTTCAATACTAAATTACTTAGCATTGACAATACTCCAATGGCATCAGCATTTATTTTCATAAAATGGATATAAAATTATGGCATAAGAACATATATTTAAACACACATATTATATATAAATACATATATGTGATAATATATAATATGTGTTATATCATATACAATTGTATAGTTTACTGTACGCTCTCTAGATATTGTATGTAATATATGTATATATGTATACACACATACATATCAATATCCATATATGTATATAACACACACATATACATGATACACATACATATATTATTTAGAAAAGGGACTACAAAGCAAGACGATGGTGCCTAGATGAAGGAGAGATTTGTAGAAAGATGAGTTATGGGGAAAGAAAACCAATATATTTATTTTCTCTGATATTTGAAGCCTATATTCAAAGAGAGTACTACCTGAGGGAAGCCAGAGTATAGCAGGAAAAGGACAGGGAAGAATAATGGATGGTGTAACATCAAAGAACAACTGTGTACATGTATAAAATTTTCACAATAATGATAAAAGAATTAACAGTAAAAAGGAATGGGTGCACAAAGTAATAGAGACAAAAATAGGAATAGATAATGTGAGCCAAGTTGCAAAACTGGAGTAGGAAGACTATGAGTTTATTGTTCAAATTTTGTTGCTATATACCGAAAATAATTACCCACAGGATGTTAAATAATATGGACTTTGAAGTAGAGTGGTAAAAACTGAAGTTGAAAAAAGTTATTCTTAGTATTACTTGAATAGGCTTGAATATGGTATAATAGAAAGAAGAATATATGAATGCATGTAAAAAGGGATTATTCAGGACAAAATAACAGGCTAATCAACTCCCCATTTTTTTTTAAAGGGAAGAATAGGTTAAATTGATTTGAGTATAAGGGCAGTTTAGGTTAGTGTATGGAAGTGAAAGCGAGACAGGATTCAGTTCAAGGAAAGAATGAATAGGTGGGACTGACTAAAGAGGAGGAAGCTCATGACTAAGGATGGGGAAGCTCATGTAGACAACGGATGAACACATGTTGGCATGCAGGAAAGAGATTCCTGCCTGCAATGGGATTGGAGTGTAAGCACAAAGGGAGTATCTTCATTCTCCCCAACACTGAGGATAAGTTTTCTTGTCCTCACAGAAATTTCCAAATGTAAATGAGAATTAATTTGAATTAGAAATAGCAACTGAAAGCTACCTCATGCGCCACAGAAATGTCAAAAGAAAATCAGACAGATTAACTAATTCCTGAAAAAAATGTTTTATATGTAGACCAAAAGCAAACTTAACACCTACTACAGAGACAGAGTGACCTTAAGTATTGGGATCTTTACAATACATTTTTGTCTTCTAATGAGTAAATAGTCCACACTGAATATGGATAATAACAACCTCACCACAGTAACTGAATTCATTCTCATGGGCTTTACTGACCATCCAGAGTGGGAGATTCCTCTTTTTATGGTGTTTCTCTGTTTCTATCTGGTCACCATCCTGGGGAACTTGGGCATGGTCATTCTTATCCCGATGGGTGTCCAGCTTCAGACCCCAATGTATTTCTTCCTGAGTCATCTCTCTGTAATGGATGCCTGCTACACCAGTGTCATCACTCCTCAGATCCTGGCCATGCTGACCACAGGGAAAGCAATTATCTCCTATGATCATTGTGTTGCCCAGTTCTTCTTTTTCACCTTTTGTGCAAGTACAGAATATTTCCTGTTGTCAGTGATGTCCTATGATCGCTATGTTGCTATTAGCAATCCTCTGCTCTACACTGTGACCATGAGTCCTAAAAAATGCTGGAATTTGGTACTGGGAGCCTGTATATGTGGGTTATCTGGGTCCATTCAAAGAACCACATGTACCTTCTCCCTCTCCTTTTGTGAAGACAATAAGATCAACATTTTCTTTTGTGACCTTCCACCCCTGCTGAAGCTGGCCTGCAGTGGCACAACAAATGCTGAAATTATAATTGTTTTGTGTGGGAATTTCATCATCTTGGTGAATGCTTTAGTCATACTCATTTCCTACCTGCTCATCATCAAGACAGTCATGAGGTTGAAGTCTTCAGGTGGCAGAGATAAAACATTCTCCACATGTGCCTCCCACCTCACCGCTGTGGCTCTTTTTTTTGGGACCCTCACCTTCATGTATATAAGAAGTGGTTCAGGGGATTCTCTAGAGGAAGATAGAGTGGTGTCTGTCTTCTATACTGTGATCATCCCCATGACCCTCTGATCTACAGCTTGAAAAATAACGATGTTAAAGAAGCCTTCAGAAAGCTCACTAGCAGGCACCAGGTGTCCCAGAGTGTATAAAACTGGGTGAGATTACCTCTCCTTTATCAGTTTCGTATGTATAACATTCATATCCGAATAGACACCAGTAAATATATGTATGAGTTACCCATGAACAGAGAGAATGCTTGCAAGTTGTTCCAGGAACGAATTGTCATAAATTTTATATTCAGCATTTTAAGTACATTTTTCCTGTCTTTGTCTCCTAGAGCTCACTTACCATCACTTAGAGGAGGTTTAAGGGATCATCTGTTTTTTATTCTAATTTCTGGTACAATTTCCATCTTGTCTTTGTTGCTACATATATTACTGTACTTCATGTGTCAAATATTAGGACTCCTGTGAATTGAGCTAATTTGATTCTTTTGTTTCTTTTTTCATATAAAAATGAAATAATAAGTCTACCTCATTTATTATTGTATTGTCTTTCTTAATACTGAGGCCTGATTAAGAGCTGTTCGAAACTGTCTTAGTAACTCACCGATTTCTGCTTTTTTATTGATATGTTGACATCCTTGCAATGAACTTGGACACCTTACCTTTGGGAAAATGTCTACAATCGCCAATTCTGACTTCAGATGGGCAGTGCATTGCCACTCCTCCTTATCACATCTCTAAGTTCATAGAAAGTTCTCAGTCATGTATGCTCTTTTAGAGTTAACAATGTGAGTGAGTACAGACACAAACAGTCTTTGTAGTAGACTTGATGACCTGTGAATATATCAACTCCTGTACCAGTCTGTAAAACTTCATAGGATGTTCTTTGTTTCCTTCATTTTCATGTCAAAAGTCAGATGAGATCTCAACAATTGAATTTGAAGTGATATTTTTGTCAAATATAGAGTTCCATTTTCACTTTAAGGCAACTTCAAAGGCAGATGAGATGTCACATATGAAATTTCCATTTTGTAATGGAGAACACATTTCCTTCAGACTCCAAAAATTCAAAATACCCAGTGGTAGATAAGAAGTCATAGAGTGGTTTGAATATAAATCCTATTTTGCCTCTAATTCAGTGTGAGAATTTGGGTAAATATTTTTTTTTCTCAAGACCAAAGTATATACAGCAATTCCTAATTCAAATATAGAATAATAATTGAGTATGATGGTAAGAAAATTCCTAGCACAAGTCAAGTATCAATATAGATTTATCCTGTACTTTTTGTTATTTAACATTATGATATCAAATCTTGATACTATTCCGTGGACATTGACATATTCAATGTTGATGACCCAATGATGGTAAAAGGCAGTGGACAGAGGGAGATGAATTAATCATTTCCATCCATGAGGAAATCAAACAAACTTTCGTGTTTATTCGGGGGAATATATTTATAACATATCACATAATCAACGATAACTAAAGGATGACTTCTTTAAATTTCCTTTGCTTTAGTTTTTATTTCATGTGTTTGGTTGTTTTCGCTGCATGTGACTCTGCATGGGTATGTGCAGCACCCTGAGGAGAACAGAAGAGGGCATCACATCACCTGGGTTTGAAATTACAGATGCTTGTAAGCTGTCTTCAAGTGCTGGAAATTGAACCTTAGTCCTCTCTAGGGTCAGGTATCTCTTAACTGCAGATCCGTCTTTTTATCTCCAAAGATGTCTTCTGTACTGAGCATATTGCTTTGTGCACACAGAACTCTTATATCTGACTGTCACTTTAGAGACATAAATTCTTTTCCCTCCATGTGGAAATAACCATGGAATTAGAATAGATGACTGCCAAGCTTTCTGTTGATTGATTCTGTGTTAAGCACTTGGCCCATGTAAAGCTAGTAAACATTGCAGTCTGTTTTGTGAACACAGAAACAAAAAAGAGACTCAGACTTGGAAAACAATTGATCCAAGCATAGAATATAAAAATGGCTAGTAGAATTACAAGGAAACTCTCAATTTACATAATAATCAGGACTTTCACAATTAAATCTTCAATTTGCTGACTGGCTTTATGAAAATTAAAAAGCATCATGTCCTCATATTGGCAAGAGTGTTTATACAGGAGAGTACAAATTGGTGGTTTTAATGACTATATGAATAATTTGATATTTTCATATGAAAACTCAAACCACACAATGAGCAATATAGCTAAACTAATGACCTGAATATGTACTAAAAAATAACTCTTAATCATGGTCATTGATATACAGGGACTTTTTTTCATAGAGTGTTGCTGTAGAAACTTATCACTCTGAACATTTTCCTTCCTTGTTCATTCTTCCACTTCTGAGTGTGCATGCTTTGGTTGGAACAAGATGTCATTTTGTAATACAAAGTGACACTGATGATTAAAACAATGCATATGTGGTAATAATGTTGAAAAAGATATCGATTTGAGGTACTCCCTTCTCTCTCAATACAGATATATAGAGACTATACACTACTTTCTTCCTACTACTTTAACTTTACTCTGTAGGTTTTGATGTGTTGTATTTTCACTCAATCCAAGACTATTTTTTATGTTTCATTTTTTCTTCAACAACTCTTTCATCATAATAGTATGTTTTTAATCTTCATAAGCTACTGTATACTCTATGGTCTTTTATGCTCCTGATTTATAGCTTGATTACACCATTGTGATCCTTACACAGAATACAAGTAAATATTTCACTATTTTCAATTATTTATCAGACAGTCCTAATAGGTCATCTATTTAGAGAAAACTCCATAGTCCACCGAGAGGAATCATAATTCTGTAGTGTTTTAATGGAATGATGTGTATGTGTCTATTAAATCCATTTGATAAAATTTGTCATTTTTGTTAAGATATTTCTGTATATTTTTTTCTGTGTTGACATGTCAATTGGTTTAAGTAGAGTTTTGAAGTCAACTAGTAGTATTTTGACTTTACACCAAGTAGCATTTGTTTTTCGTGAGGGTACACTCCCATTCAATGTGCACATATTTAAACTTAAATGGTCTTCTTTATGGGTTGTTCTCTTAATTGATATGAAGTGATTTCTATTATTTCTTCTGAATTTTTGTTTGAAATCCATTTTGCCAGACAGTAAAATCAAAACTATTGCTTGTTTAATAAATCCATTTCCTTGGTCCACTTTTTCCGTCATTTAACCCTATAGGCAATGAACAGTTGGTTGCTGCTTTTTTATGCAGTTTGATAGTTTGTGTCTTCTGACTGGGTGATTAAGAAAATTAATGTTTAGAGCTATTGTAGGATGATATATATATATATATATATATATATATATATATATATTTAATTTTGTTAATTCTGTAGAGCTCTGTGTTTCTTATTTCTGCAATATAGGTATTATTCCAGTATGGTTTGTTCTTTCCTAAAATAGCATCATGGATTGTTATTTTTTATTTCTTCTCTTCCACTCAAAGTTTTCCTTCACATATCTTGAACACCTAGCAGAATGGTAATGAACACATGTAGCTCATTTTTATCGTGGAATATTTTTGTTCTTTTCTGTTTTGATGATGATGTTGCTTTGCTAGGTGTAATAGTCTTGATTGTCAGTTGTCTTTTAGAACTTAAGATATATCATTCTCACCTCTGGCATTTAATGTTTCTATTGAGAAATTTATAAGCATACTTTTACGTGTAATTTTGTATTTCTCTCTTACCGTTTAAAATATATTTCCTTTTGCTGTTTATTTAGTAGTTTAATTATTATATGATAAGAAATCTCTATTGTTTTATGGTCTTATCTGTTTGATGCTCTAAATGCTTCTTTTATTTAGATTGTATAACTTTTCTTAATTTTGAATATATGTGTGTGTGTGTGTGTGTGTGTGTGTGTGTGTATGTGTGTGTCAAAACATTTTATACCACTAGAATAAAATTCTTATTTTTTAAAATTATTTTTTTGGTTATTTACATTTCAAATGTTATCCCTCTTCCTATTCCCCCTCCACAAGGCACCTATCCCCTCCTCTCCCTGCCTGCCTCTATGAGGGTGCTCCCTCACTCACCCACCAATTCCTGCCTCAGTACCCTAGCTTTCCCCTATCCTGGGTCATCAAGCCTCCACAGGACCAAGGAGCTCCCCTCTCAGTTATGCCAGAGAAGGCTATCCTCTGTTACATATCCTGCTGGAGACATGGGTGTTCCCCCACCCTCTGCCCACATGTACTCTTTGATTGGTGGCATAGTCCCTGGGATCTTTGGTGGATCTCCTTGGTTTTTACGGTTGTTCTTCCTATGGTGTTGCAAACCCTTTCAGCTACCACAGTCCTTGCCCTCAGTTCTCTATTGGGGTCTGCATGCTCAGTCCAAAGTTTGGCTGTGTACATCCACTCTGGCAAAGCCTCTCGGGGGCAGCTAAAAGAGGCTCCTGTCAGTAAGCACTTCTTTGCACCTCAGCAATAGTGTCTGGGTTTGGTGTTTGCAGATGGGATGAATCTCTAGATGGGGGTCTCTGAATGGTCTTTCCTTCATTTTCTGCTCCACTCTTTGTCCCTGCATTTCCTTTTTACAGGAGAAATTCTGGATTAATATTTTTGAGGTAGGTGGGTGTCCTCATCAAACATAATTATCAGATGTAATATTGTCATAGTTTCAATATATCTTGAAAGTTTCCTTAAGGAATTTTGAGTTGACAAATATATGCTGGGAATATTTGTTGAGGTCAGAGGAGAGCATGCAAGGAGATGGCTCTGTAGCAATCTCCTTAACCTTTGAGCCATCTTTCTGGGCCAACTTTTGTATTAATATTGTCCTATTGCTCCCATTGGTTTATTTTTATTCTTTTATTTTGACTTGCAGCTCATATTTTCTATAATTTTCTCCCCACATTGTATTGGTGTGTCTTTCTACATTCCCTATTCTTTGACTTAATATAATTTATATTTCAAATATTTCAGTTAAATATTTATTGAATTTCCCTTTCCGGTCTTACACCAAATTTATTACTTCCTTAAACTGTTTTCATCAACTTGAGACTTGTTAATTATCTTTCTTAGTATATCTGAGTATACATTGGATTATTTGTTTGGAATTTCATTTGCATCTAACCTATTAAAATTCATTACTGTGGGATTAACAATTTTTGGAAGAATTACTTTAATGTTTCTTATATTACTGATTTAGGATTTCTGAATCTGAGATTATCTTGTTGCTTACCATATAAAATCAGCTGCACTCTTTTTGTGTAATAGTTTCAATATTCAAGGGGGCTAGAATGTCACAAAATTGAGGTACGTAATTTAGAAGTTATATTATTGGTCCAGGGGCACAGAGTGCTTTGTAAAGAGTTCCTACTACATCCAGAATAAATTATTAACTGTAAAAAAAAGCACAAGTCCTGGATATGTCCACTATGCACAAATCATACCAGTAAATTAGCAATATTCATATTTTTTACTTCAATAACTTTTTCAGTGAATTTCTTACACATTGACCCTGTACTGAGTGGCATAAACCAGAGTTCCATCCTTTGGACTCCCTCTGGATTGGCTGCATGAACTGTAGAGCATTTATAAATGAGATCTTTGGTGTTCAATCAATTTGGTGTTGTGTGATATTAGCACATGCATGAGGAGAGGTTGTAAGACATTTTGTAACTCAAACTGGTATTCACATTGGCTTCATCCTCTGTTTTGCTGAGTCGATGTATGTGGATATTTGTTTTAAAGTTTTTTATTTTATTTATTCTTTAATATATTTTTAACAGTCCAGACTTTATCTCCCTCCCGGTCCACCCTCTGACTGTTCCCCCTCCATACTTCCTCCCCGACTCCCATCTCCAAAAGGATGTTGCCATCCCCCACTCCCACATCACCAGCCTTTCACATTCACTGTGTCCTCTAGTCTCTTGAGGGTTAGGTGCATCTTCTTTGACTGAGTCCAGACTACACTCTGTTGTATATGTGTTGGTGGCCTAATATCAGTTGGTGTATGCTACCAGTGTTTGAGAGATCTCAGAGGTCCAGATTAGATGAGCCTGCTGGTCTTCCTATAGAGTCACTCTCCTCAGTTTCTTCCAGCTTTTCCCTAATTCAACCACAGGGATTACCAACTTCTGTCCATTGGTTGGGTATAAGTATCTGCATTTGACTCTTTCAGTTGCTTGTTGGGCCTTTAGGAGTCATGATAGGCCCATTTGTAAGCACACCTTATCATCAGTAATAATGTCAGGCCTTGGAACATCCCCTTGAGATGGATCCCAATTTGGTCCTATCACTTGACCTCCTTTTCTGCAGGCTTTTCTCCATTTTTGTCCCTGCAGTTCTTTCAGACAGGAACAAACCGGGGTCAGAGTGTGATTGTGGGGTGGCCACTCCATCCCTCGACTTGTTGCACTATTTTTCTACTGGAGGTAGATTCTACAAGTTCCTTCTTTCTACTGTAGGGCATTTTATCTAAGGTTCATCCCTTTGAGTCCTGAGAATTTCTCACCTCCCAGCTCTCTGATACATTCTAATAGTCCCCCCACCTCCCACCTCCAGAGGTTGTTGGTTGCCATTCTTTTTGCAGGCCCTCAGGGTTTCAGTCCTGTTCCTTTCACCAAACACCTTATCATGCTCCCCTCTTCCATTTTCCGGTCCCCTTTCCCAACCAGGGTCCTCCCTTTCTTACCTTCCTGTGATTGCCTTCTTCTTCCTCCCAAGTGGGATTGAGGCATCCTCATATAGGTACTGTGGCTTGTTAATCTTCTTGAATTCTGTGGATTGTATCCTGTGTATTCTCTACTATTTGGCTAATATCCACTTATTAGTAAGTATATACCATGCATGTAATCTACATATTGAACACAATTCCCATCAAATTCCCAACACAGTTCTTCAAAGACATGGAAACAGCAATTTTCGAAGTCATCTGGAAAAGCCAAAAACCCAGAATAGTGAAAAAAAAAGTCTTAACTATAAAAGAACTTCTGGGGAAATAACCATCCATTACCTCAAGCTATGATACAGAGCAATACTGATAACAACTTCATGATATTGGTACGGAGACAGACATGTTGATCAATGCAAAAGAATTGAAGACCCAGAAATAAAACTACCCACTATGGACACTTGATCTGTGACAAAGAAGCCAAAAATATACAATGGAAAAAAGAAAATATATACATAAATGTTGCTGGTCTAACTGGCAATCAGAATGTATAAAAATGAAAATATATCCATATTTATCACCTTGCACATCTGAAGTACAAGTAGATCAAGGACCTCAACAGAAAGCCAGATACAGTAAATCTAATAGAGGAGAAAGTGGGAATGAGTCTCAAACTCATTGGCACAGGGAGAAATTTCCTAAACAGATCTCCAGTGGTTCAGGCTCTAAGGCTTTGTCTGTAAGGCAAAGACATAGTCAATAAGATAAATCAGCAACCTACAGATTGGGAAAAAAGCTTCACTAACCTAACATTTGATAGAGAGCTAATATCCAAAATATATAAAGAACTCAAGAAGCTAACCACCAAAACCAAAAACCAAATAACCCAATCAAAAAATGGGAAATAGAACTAAACAGAGAATTCACTACAGAGGAATCTCAAATGGCCAAGAAGCACCTAAATAAATGTTCAGTGTTCTTAGTGATTTGGCAAATGCAAATTAAAACAACTCTGAGATTCCACCTTATACCAATCAGAGTGGCTAAGAAAAAACCACAGGTGACAACACATGTTAGTGAAGATGTAGAGAAAGATGAACTCTCCTCCATTGATGGTGGGACTGAAAATCGCTACAACCATTCTGGAAATCCATGTGGAGGTTCCTCAGAAAATTTGTAATATACCTGAAAAACCAGCTATATCACTCTTGGGCATATACCCAAAAGATGCCCTGGTAGCATAGGGGGTTTTTGGATGGGAAACTAGGAGGGGGGATAACATTTGAAATGTAAATAAATAAAATAATCAATAAAAACGTTGATAGCTTCAGAAGTAATTTGCTTCAGTAACCTAAAATATTGTCCCTTGTCCTCATCTTCTGACTGCTCATATTTTCTGTTTCTAATAAATCTCAGATATAAAGACTTAGTTTGTCTGGAATTTAAGTATCAGAGTTACCAAACTGATCTATAGTTCTGCGAGAACTAACTATCAATTATTTTCAATTGTATCTTTCCCTGGAGAATTCTCCATCAGCAAAGGTATCTTTTTTTTTTTCAAGAAATTCCTAGAATTTCCTACTAAGCTGCTGAAGAACAGCATAAAGTCAAAGAATGATTGACATGGGCTTCTGGAAGTCAGATTCTTTAGTAAGTATAATACACATTCTAGAGTTCTTCAAGAATCAAGTCAATGTTAGACTTCAGATAAAAATACAACTCGTAGCCATTTTGTACTTCATTTTATCCTGCATATGTTTCTTCTCTGAGTAGTTCTCAGTGAAGCACTTATACTCTAGCTCTGGCTGAGATTTTAGTTTTTATTTTTCATTTTTAAGATTATAGTAAAGCCACGACATTTATCTCTTCAGTTTTCTCCTTCCAAACATTGCCATCTACTACTTCTTGTTCTTTTTCAACTTCATGGCCTGTTTTTTATTGACTGCTAGTTATTACATATGTATATTTCATGTACAAACATATACACATTACTAAATATTAAATGCACAGTTTGTATAATGTTACGTGTATGGATGTTTTTTTGGCTGGTCATTTGGTATTGGATAACCAATTGATGTGCTCTTTTCTGGGGGAAGATCAGTTCTCATGGTCTGATAATCCATTAGTTATCCATAATTCTTTGGATAGGGTTAAGGTCTCCAGAGCTTTCTGTCTTTAGTTTTCCCATGCCTGATGTTGTTCAGCTCATGTCTGAGGAACCATGTTGCTGAGACTTTATGGGTGCATCTTCTGATATTACTGGGAGATATCATCTCAGAGCAAACTTCCTGAACTTCCTCTTAAAATCTTTCCAATCTATTTTCTGCAATATTTGCTGAACCTCTGGTATAGGTATATGGGTTAAGAAACTTAATGTAAGATGTAGGTCAAAAAATACTCAATAAAGATGTAGGTCTTCTCTAAAATCCAAACAGAAGTTCTAGCATGATATTTAATCTTAATAAGAAGAAAAATATACCAAATTTGTTGACTTTCCAATAATTACCAAAAAAGAAATTAATAATAAACAACTCACACTCAGTTTAACAATAAGCTCACCTGTTGATAGTGAGTGGAATATTTTCATTACTGCATATCCTCTTTTACTTTCTCCTACCTGTCCAAAATTTTACTCTAGTGTATGTATAGGAAACATAAAAATCAGTAGATATACTCTTACACACAATAGTTTCAAAATACGTTTAATTTCAGGAAGAGATGACAAATTTTGTGAACATATATAGGGTGCAAATTCTTAAGCTACACACCAGGTCCTGATCTTTAGAACATCTTCTTTACAATATATCTTTTATTATCTGGCATCTGTAATTTCAAAACACTGCCTCAACCAAATGCTTGCCAATCATCAAAATATGTTTCCAAACATTGGTACACAGTAGCATGTGAGATATATATCATCTTTGATACTATTTATGCTAGAATATTTCAAATCCTAGAATACGAAGTATGTGAAAGCAAACAGGCTAGGAGTCTACTGAAGTGGACCTATGTGGTTAGTAGACTTCAAAAAATTACTATAAAGCTGAATAAACAAAGCTTACCACTAATGAGTAATCATGGACAACAAAATGCAAATGCAACTCAGTCAAAATGATATGTTTCTAACCCACACGATTGTGGCTACCAGAGGCAGGAAATAGGTGACAACTGGAACAAAGAAAGGTGGCTATAGAATGCTGGGCATGGATCTTGAGGGAAGGTGGCAAGCATACTCCTCAGGGCAGAGGCAGCTGAAGCATGTTTATACCACTACAGATTTGTTGCTCCCTGAGTCAAAAACCATGCTTTATCATCAAAATTGGAAGAGATAGTGCTGTTGAGTTTCAGGTCTGAGTTATAACTAGACAGAGAGTGTAAGAATATAAGAAATATAGAGAGACTTTATTGAAGGCCTGAGGTCTGACTTTTAGGCCATATTCTGATTAACTCAGAAAAACATTTCTAATACCAGCAGAAGCTGCTTTTGAGCTCCAGAACCTAAAAGCCTTAAGAATTGACATGTAATCTCAAATGTTAGATCTCATCCTCTAAAAGATAGGAAGATGTGAAAATAAGCCTCTGCTTGAGAGAAATTGCTCGGTAAAGAGTAAGTGTGTGTGAGATTTTTGCCAGAATTATTAGCTGGTGTTCGTGGAGTCGATTTATGATTCAAGGGAAAATTTTCCACTCTGTAGCTTCTACAGAGCCATTCCCCAAAACATTTTAAACACTCAATTGTTTGTTATGCAAGAGAAATCTGAAAATGGATCAACTACATTGAAGTGTGTGTGTGTAATCTCAGATTTTTTAAATAAATTCATAATGACATTGCTAATTTTATTTCAAAAGCTCTTAGTTTAACAGGACAAATCTACTACCTGTGGAACCTGGGAAGATACTGGGTATTTCCAGAAAAAGTATTGAAAGCAAATTAGGTATAAAATAAAGTCGTTGTTACTGGACTTTTCCTTTTAAATTTCTCTTAACGTATGTGTATTAATGCTTTGCCCTACGTATATTTTGTGCACCATGTATGGACCTGTTATCATCAGTGGCAAGACCAAGGCATCAGATCCCATGGAACTTGACTAATAGATGAATGTGAGGTGCCATGTGGGTGATAGGGTTGCAACCCATGTCATCTGAAAGAGCAGCAAATCCTTTTAAATATGCAGATGTCTCTCCAGCTCCAGAACTTTTTTTAGGGCACCAAAGCTGCCATTACATTTCCATCTAAAATACACAGGTACATATGGATCATTTTCCATTTTCTTTTTCCTTGTCTTTTTCTCATTCTCAGTTTGTTACTTGGCACTGGTAACTACTGTTATTCTACTTCCTTATTTACAGAATCAGATTTTGAGTTGGCTCACTTGAATTGAATTGGATTTCCCTTGTTGCTTGACTTAATTTTAATCAACATTACAAATTATTTCTATAAATGATCCTATCAGTCAGTTACTGTGAATTATAATACATGGTTTTCCACTTCCCTTTAAATGTATAAATGCTTGGTCAGTGTCATTAGTATGCAGTGTGATGATACTGCCCCAACCCCCATGCTTCATTATATTGTCTTTTTGCTCTTGCAAGACTGAAAACATTTTCAAATTTCTTTGATATTCATCAACTCACTGTATTTTTCCTTCTGTCATGCTATGCTAATATTTGAGGGTTGTTTTGTTACCAATTATATTGCCAATTTTGGAGATGGTACCATGAAGTAATGAGAAGAAGGTGTATTCTTTTGTTTTAGGGTGAAATGTTCTGTAGATATCTGCTAAATTCATTTGATTCATAACCCCTATTTGTTTCACTGAGTCTCTTTTCAGTTTCTGTTTCAATGACCTGTGAGAGTGGGTTGTTTAAGTCTCCCACTATTATATGTGAGATTTAATGTGTGTTTGGAGCTTTGTAAAGTTTTTTTTTTTTTTATAAATATGGGTGCTCTTGCATTTGGGGCATACATGTTCAGATTTGAGAATTTGATATTTTATTCAATTTGGTTTGTAAGTATTTAATTGTGTGTTTTTGCATCTGTGTTTATGGGGAAATTGATTTGTAATTATTTTTCATTGTATAATCCTTACATGTTTTGTGTATCATGGTAACTTATGGGTCCACTAAATGAATTAGACTATGCTTCTATTTTGTAGAATAATATGAGGAGTTGCTATTAAGTCTTCCCATAGAACTCTGCACTAAAACAATCTAGTTCTGGGCTTTTTTCCCTTCTATTTAGTTTGGATAATGGTTTGTCTATCTTCTTGATTTTTTCCAAGAAACAATTATTTTGTACATTCATTCTTTGTATTGTTCTCTTTGTTTCAATTTTATTGATTTCAACCCTCATTTTGATTATTTCTTGTCATCTTCTCCTCTTAGTTGTGCTTTACTTCTTTTTGTATTCTAAGGCCTGCAGATGTGTGATTCAGTTGCTTGTATTAGATCTCACTATTTTTTTTCTTGTACTCACTGCGTGGTATGAACTCTTCCCTTGCACCAATTTCCTTATGTCCTATTAGTTTAGATATCTAGTGTATTAATTTTCACTGGATTCTAGAAAATCTTTAATTTTTTTCTTGATTTTTGTTTGTTTGCTCTTCTCTCTAATCTCAGGACCAGTGTAACACTGTGTCTACCACATGCTTAGTGTCAAATAGAGACCAGCAGGGACACTAGATTTGTGTTTATGTCTTTGTGTATTTCTATAAAAGTAGGTCCTATAATCCAAATGGTACTACCTATGTGGGCTTAAACTACCTAGCAACACACTTGTCAGTTTGCATTTTTAGTAACATATATTTTTGTTAAGCCCATAATTCAGTAAACAGTTGTTCTATTTCTATGAATTTATAAGGTTTTTTTGGTTCCATTGTTGTTGATGACAATATTCATTTTTATTCCATGGTGGTCTGATAAGGTTCACAAGTTATTTCAATTTTCTTGTATTTATTGAAACTTAATTTGTGTCTGAGTATGTGGTCAATTTTGGGAAAAGTTTCATGAAGTTCTGAGAAGAAGGTGTATTCATTTGGTTTGGGTGAAATATTCTGTAAATATCTTTCAAATCCATTTGATTTGTAAAGCCTATTAGCTCTATTATTTCTGTGTAGTTTTCATCAGGATGACATGTCAGTTGATGAGAGTAAGGTATTCAAGCATTTCACTATCAGTGTGTGAGGGTGAATATGTAATTTATACTATTGTAGTTTTTCTGTTACAAATTTAGTTTCCTTTGTGTTTGGGCTATACATTTTAAGATTTGAAATTCCAACTTGGTGAATTTGTTTGTTTGATGAGCATATACTGCCTTCCCCATTTCTTTTTTATTAATTTTAGTTTGACTTCCATTATGTTATCTGTTAAAATACTTATAACACTTTTCTTCTTATTTTTATTCGTTTTGAATATTTTTACCAACCCTTTATCTTGAGTAATGTCTATCTTTGATGTTGAGCTGTGTTCCTTGGTTTCTATTTTCTTATAGATTTGGTCTTTCCATCATGTTTCATATCATTTTTTTGTACTTTTTTAGCCTGAAATTTTTAGATTCAACATGTTTTTTTCACTAAGGAAGCTATTTCTTTCATTTTGTCTTCAATACCTTAGATTTCTATGACTTATCTTGTAATATGTTGGTAAGGCCCAGCTCTAAGGCTTTAAGGCTTTTGTTTGATATTCTACAATATTTATTTCCAGTTTTATTTCCTTTTATAGTGATTCTAGTCCTGCTTTTTCAAATTATGAATTCTTATCATTATTTTTTTAACTTTTCCTTTCTGTTTTTATGGCCTTCATTTAGATATTTTTAAATATCATTGTTAAAGTTCTTGGGCATTTCAATACTGTCAAATATTTGAAGTTCTTGTCTTGTGCTTCTGCTATATTGCATTTCTCAGGGTGTAATGTATTAAGATTATTGTGTTCTGATAGAGACATTGTTCTCAGTGTTTCTGTTTGTGATTTTATTCTGAAATCTAATATCCAGAATTATGATATTTAGGTGTATTTTGGTGTTAAGTTTTATCCTTTTTTTTTGTTTGTTAGTTAGATATTCTGAACTTTGATTCTTGTTCCCCTTTCTGGAGCCTAGGAAATCATGATGGCTGTGAGTTCTTCAGCAGAGACAGCTTCTGCTTTGGGGAGTTGCAGAAATAATGGAGACTGATTAGGAGGAAAATCTCAGGTAGGCTGTGGGAAAAAGCTAGAGGTATCTTTTCTGAACAAAGAGGTTAAGTTCCCAGAGCACTGAAATGTGTTAGCAGGAGGGGTACCTTCAAGCAGGATGCAGTAGGAAAAGAATCAGTATAGACTGAGATGAAAGATCTAGGTGTACCCTAGGTTTGTACCAAGAAGTGTATTCCTCAGTAAATGGAGATATGGTAGGAGGAACTGTGACTAGGAGAATGCTGCTATAGCACTAAGAGTAAATAAGGGCAAAGCGTAATGTAAAACAGGAAATTTATTTAGGGTTTCCAATTCGATTCTTAGTCTAGGGGATCCCTGGAGGTCACTGATAGACATTGTTCTTGGAGATCAGCATCTGACACAAAGAAATGGACATAAGTTAGAATGGATGGCTGAGAGAGTTGACAGGAAAGTGAGGAAATGTTTCCTAATTACAACATAGAAATCTTTTTCACTTTTTATTTTTCTATCTATTTATTAATTCATTTATTTACTTATTTATTTATATTTCAATAGCAGTCCCCTTCCTCCCAACCTCCCTCTCACAAGTCCTACCTCTTTTCCCATACCTTACCCTTCTGAGAAGGGAGAATCCCCAGGTATCCCTTTCCTCAAATACACATCAAGTAACTGCAGGACCTCTCACTGAGGCATTACCAAGCAGCCCAGTTAGGGATTGTGATCCAATCCCTAGGCAGGCACTAGAGTCACAGACATATCCTGCTCAGTTATTAGGGTGAAGAACAAGATGCACATTTGCTATTTATGTACAGGGTAGGTAGTCTATGTCCAGTACATGCTTACTCTTTTGTTGGTGTTTCAGTTTCTGGGAAACTCCAGGGTTCAGATTATTTGACACTTGTTCTTCCTGTGGAGTCCCTACTTTATTTGAGTCCTTCAGAGTTTCCCCTAGCTCTTCCACAATACTTCCAGAGCTCCATCTAATGTTTGGCTGTGGTCTCTACATCTGTTCTGGTCAGCTGTTGAGTAGATCTTCTCATTGGACAGTTATGCTAGCATCCTGTCTGCAAGCATAACTGAGTGTCATTAACAGTGTCAGTGATTGCTTCTTACTCATGGGATGTGTCACAATTTGGGACAGTTATTGGTTAGAAATTTTTTATTTAACCAAATATTAATTTGCTTGACAGAGTTACTATGAAATGCAAACATGCATTTTATATGCATGCAGGAGTTACAATTATTTACAGGAAATCTCTGTTCCCAGAGAAATGTATGATTCAGTTGTATATATGGCTTTGTGCTCATTAAAATCCCTGTAGCAATACAATATCTAGTGAGAACTTCTTATAAGTTAGATTTTATTGTTAGAAGCAGTAGCAAGTCTTGTGTCCTTCAGAATGTAAGTTTGGCCTTTGTGGAATCCTTCACAAAATTAACTGCTTAACTTCATCTTAACGATACCATACTAACATGAAAGAAGGATAATGAGATATTAACTAGAATTTTCAACTTTTCCTGATCTGAGCATGTAAGAAGACACTGTACAATACTTCTTGGAGTTTTGGGTGACATATTAAGAGGAAAACATAAAAAGTGCAATTAGTTCAATTAGATCCTGAGATAAATTTTTTGATATAAAAATATAGTAATGTTAAGAAGAGCAAAACCAACAGAAAAATGTGTTAAGAATTTGGGTCAAGTGAAGCAGCCCTGGGCCTTAGATTCTCTAAAGAATAAGAAGGGAGCAGGGGTTGACTGACTGACAGGATGAACTGAAAGTTAGGAATGGGGACAAGAATAAAGCATTGCAGAATTATTTAGATACAAAGTTCACCACATTCCTATATTTCTTTGCCTGTAATGACTTGTCTGCTTTCTCTCTGTTCATGAGAACAACATGCATGTAGTGCTGGTATCTATTAGGATACAGTGAAAAACTTTTCTAAGATGAGAAGCCTCTCACTCAGTGTTGTATGCTGTGGGAGACCTGGCATTTACCAGTAACCTTCTTGAATGCAGCCTTGACATCCTTGTTTCTTAGGCTGTAGATTAGTGGGTTCAGCATGGGAATGACAATAGTGTAGAAGACAGACACAACTTTATCTTCTTCTAGGGATTTTTTGGAACCACTCCGTATGTACATAAAGATGAGCGTCCCAAATAAAAGAGCCACAGCAGTGAGGTGGGAGACACATGTTGAAAATGTCTTAGCTCTTCTCCCTGAAGCCTTCATTCTCATGACAGCTTTGATGATGAGCAGGTAGGAGATGAAGATGACTAATGCATTGGCCAAAATTACAAAATTCCCGAAGAAGACAATAATAATTTCAACATTTTTTGTGTCACTACAGGCCAGCTTCAGCAGGGGTGGGAGGTCACAAAAGAAGAAATTGATCTGATTATTTTTACAGAAGGAGAGAGAGAAGGTGCATGTGCTACGCAGGATGGCCCCACATACTCCACAGACATATGCTCCTATTACTAAACTCCAACATTTTCTAGGGCCCATGGCCACAGTGTAGAGCAGAGGATTGCTAATAGCAACATAGCGATCATAGGCCATCACAGACAGCAGGAAACATTCTGTACCTGCACAGATAGTGAAGAAGAAGAACTGGACAACACAACGACCATAGGAAATGACTGTTCTGCCTGTAGCCAGTGTGGCTAGGATCTGAGGGGTGATGACTGAAGTATAGCAGGCATCCAAAACAGAGAGATGGCTTAGGAAGAAGTACATTGGGATATGAAGTTGGATATCTACACGGATAAGAATGACCATGCCCAAGTTTCCCAGGATAGTGACAAGATAAAAGCTAAGAAACACCAGAAAGAGGGGAATCTCCCACTTGGTGTGGTCATTAAAGCCTGTTAGGATGAATTCAGTTACTGTGGTGACATTATTGTTAGCCATGGATTCCATGTAGACAGTTTGTTTATCAGAGGATAAGAGTGAATTGTGAAAACCACAACTGAGTTATAGTTGTTTTCTTCGTGATGGAAATTAAATTTATCATCAGTTAGTATTTGTAGAGATTGTTTTCAGAAATCTTGAATCTTCATTTCATACAACAGATATTTGCTTTTTCAAATTTGTTTCTGGTTAATTCTGGTGTACATTTGGAAATTTCTGTAAAGTTAAGAGGCACATACTCCTCAGGTTTAGAACATACCAAGGTGTCTGTTCCTCCATTTCAATACTCTCACGTCTACTATGTAGGTGTCTGGTTTACATATGACCCTCCACTCACTGAAAGTTCAACATAATATGTCCCATCTTGGACATGGGTGCTATTGCTTTTTGTAATTTGTGTACTGACCTTAGTTGTAGCCTTCAGACAGTGATATCAGTTTGATCTCTTTACTCCACAAAGCCTTTCTGGAGAATGGAAATGGAGAGTAGGCTCTTCATGTTGAGTATCCCTTACAGTGCACATCCACATGTTTTTGATATTATATGACTATTCAGCAAGACAAATGATCTATTCTAGTATTAGTAACTAAAATTCTTCATTTTAACTCAGTCTTTATCACTCCAAATCCAAAGCCATGTGCTTTAATACATTACACTTCAATTTTGGCACTGCTTGTTACATCATAATAACAAATATGTTCAAATTTGTAGTTATTTTATACTTCACAGCCTTTGGCCAAGTTATGTAAATTCTTTGTGTCTCAATTGCTCTTGGTTATAATTTACTTAGCATTTAAAAGTAATCGATTTCCTTATGCCATATATATGCCGTACTATACACATGTATACACACACAGCAAGTATGTGTGTGATGGTATCATGTCTTGTTTTTATTTTTATGATCCCCTACTGGCCTTTCTCTCCCTCCATGCATTTTTCTGTTCTCTTTATACCTTTAAGTATTCTCTTTTCATGGTTCCATAGCAGGAAACCATGGTGGGTGTGTGCATGGATGCACACACACAAATGCGCATATGCACACACTCAAGAAGGGGGGGGGAGGGAGAGAGAGAGAGAGAGAGAGAGAGAGAGAGAGAGAGAGAGAGAGAGGCTCTTCATGTTAAAGGAATGAGACATTTTCTTTTACCATATCACCCTTTCTTGTTCCTTATTCCTCCTCTTTCTAGATTTCTTCTTTATATTTCCCTTTCCATTCATATTATCTATCTATCTATCTATCTATCTATCTATCATCTATCTATCTATCCATCTATCTATCTATCTATCTATCTATCTATCTATCTATCTATCTATCATCTATCCACCTGATCTATTCACCTAAATATAGGTTTCTGGACTTCAATTTCATATCCCTAATAAGAAAATATCACCAGTGTATCATTAGGGAATTTTGAACATAATTTTCTGTCTGGACATAGAGAAAAACACTTTCAAGAACATAAAAAGAGCTAAAAAGTGTTAGCCTTTTGCCAATATTAAGATCAGATTTAGCTAACATATTTCCTTCTATTTATATATCTATTTGTTTTTCTTTCTGCATATACACACATACAACTTTATGACAATAATTGATAAAGAACTTTGTGTTCTCACAAAATATAGTAGGGAAATCCTCCCCACTTATTTTCTTTTATGCCCCATTAAAATTTCTCATTCATTTACTTTGTTCATATATTATTACCAATCTAGTTAAAATTTCTATACCTTGTTTATAGGCTTTGAATGTTATAAGTGATGTTTCCTTTATAGGATTGCAAATATGTTTTCTACAAAAGAGAAAATTGTATAATTGACAGTCTAGAAAGAATCTGTCCCTACATTTCTGTTACTTACCCATCCATTGCCCTCATTCATGAAAGAGCTTGGAACCACATTTAAGACCTCTGCTTTCACAACCCTGTGCCTCTTCATTTGAATAATTTGATTTGACTCCTAATTCCACACTACTTCAGGTTGGAACTTTCTTTTAGTCCCTAAAATATACAAATAAACCTGTAATTATCCAAATTAGATCATTTATAAATTGTATTCCATTAGCATAACTTGGAATTTTATTTGGTGTGACAACATGAGACTTCCACTGTGAAAATATAATCCATACAACTAAAGCCTACTAACTCAACAAATACCTCTAATTTCATACATTTTAATATTTGTGAACATATTTGCTTTCTTCCATACCCTGTGTTATGATTTAATATTGTTATTATTTTGCTAGTGAGAAAATTGACACCCAGACAAGTTAATGGATATTCAAAGTCAAATAATTAGTAGTCTACAGATTTGAGACTAGCAGAAGTCTTTGTGGCTTGGAAGGATACCTGTTGTATTTCCTTGTTTCACACATATGGATGAATTTCACTAGGAACTAAACTTGAAATGAGGCCCCACTAAGTCTAGACATCTGTAGGATTATCATGATCTTATTAATTACCACACTTGAAGTATAAACAAAACAGAGGTTTAATAGAGCTTAGTGGAAACTACTCTTGTGTACAAAGTTCCTTTGAGATCCAATCAGGGCAACCTACCATACCACATAGGACATGTTTTTCTGTGTTATTCCCTTTATCCCTATCCAGCAGGAGAGACCTAGGATGAGTCAGTCAGCTTCTTTGGAAGGCACTCTTGAAATTGTTCAGGCTCCATGGTTGTGGTCTCTACATAAGAAATCACTAAGTAAATATTAGAAGTCTTTCCCATCTGTGGGCTTCATTTATAAATTTTGCATTGTGAAAAGAATAGAGACAGATCATAGGATGATTAAAGGAATCTAGTTTTTTCACAAGCTATGCTTTCTGTGATGAGGAGTGCAGGCTCACTGAGGCTCTTGAAAAGATTTTCTCAATATTTACACTATTGAAAACATGTACACTTGTCAGCTAGTAATTACTGAATTTACTGATAGCACATAGGGATCGTCTACCATGATTTATAATTACTTAAACATAATACTGTTGGACCTAACACCCAAAAGTAAATGCCTCCTATTTACTGATAATAGTCATCCTGATCAAAGCAAGGCTTGTCTTTATTTAACTGAAATTTTCCACACTTGGTCACACTGCCTCACTCCTGGACCTTATCCTGATGATTATTACTCTAGTATAGTTAAAATATATATCCATGTGTGTATATTCATGTATATTTATATGTTTAGAAAAACATATTTAAATATGTTAATTGTGTCCTTAAATAAATATATATATATATATCCAACTTTATGATATAATGTCCCCTCATTAAAGTTTCTGTATTAATGTATTTTTGAGAATTGTATAGGCAGAGTAAGAAAGCCTGGTTAGTTACTTGTGATTTTGAAAGAGTCTTTCTTGTTATGTTTATGGAATATTTAACTTATAAATGTCTTTAAAGATGTTTTGCTTGCATTGTACTATTTAAAGCAGTTATCTATTGTTACTAAGAGGAAGTTAAATCTCTGTGTGCCTAAGATTATCAAGCAGAGGTTCAAATGGTTTAGTGTAAATTGTGTTCTCTTTCTTATAAATCTGTTTCATTCTCTCTATATACATTGTAACATCTTTATAATTTAAACAAATAAATCTTCCCACAGTTAATCAGATGTTTTCATTTTGTTTCTTTCTTTCTTTCTTTCTTTCTTTCTTTCTCTCTCTCTCTCTCTCTCTCTCTCTCTCTCTCTCTCTCTCTCTCTTTCCTTCCTTCCTTCCTTCCTTCCTTCTTGCGCTCTCTCTCTCTTTCTTTCTTTATTTTTTCTTTTTTTTTGAGACAGGGTTTCTCTGTGTAGCCCTGGCTGTCCTGGAACTCACTCTGTAGACTAGTCTGGCCTTGAACTCAGAAATCCACCTGCCTCTGCCTCCCAAGTGCTGGGATTAAAGGCATGCACCACCACTGCCCGGCGAGATGTTTTCATTTTCAATGCAGAAAAATATGGTATATTTCAATACCTTTCTCAAAATCTATTGTTAACTTTTCAAAGTCCTTTTATGTCCTGTGGCTGGAAAGTGATGTCTCTGTGAAGGATAGACACACTAACAAAAGTTGTTGAGTAGAGACTAGGTGACTGTAGATGGGTGCCAATGCAGCCACACTATGTGCAAGTCCCACTAGGTCTATTTGTTGTCCTTCCCCCACCTCTTCATGCTGAAACTAGATATGAATATTTTATGGATAAATCCTAGAGATGTAAAGAAGTTCCCCATTAGTACAATAAAATGTATTTGAATCAGAACTTTCTAATTTCATACCTAATAGGGCAAGATAAATCTACCAAATCATCTTGTCAGTTAGGAGAAGAGAATGGCCTTTCCTTCAGACCTAAGTCCAAAATTTTAAATATTAAAATCCTTCTGTAAGACCATTAAGCAAATTACTTCTGTGGAAGAAGTATATTAAGGTTGATTTTTGGACTTCTCTTTAGTACATGTTTTTATTCTTCTGTCTTTTTTTTTTTAAACCATGATTTGTTTGTTATTTTTTTAGTAAAATTGCTTAGCTAACACAAACCTCAATTTTCTGGAAAAAGTCATTTGAGAACATAGTAATGGTATAAAAAACCACGACTTTTACATAACATGGTAGAATTTGCTTATTTCATAACACAATTGCTATGGTATTTGACAGGAGGAAAGCATTTGAGACAGGATAATGAAAGCTAGTTTTGTACTATGTTATACTTGAAGGTATGTTATGACTGTCATCCTGGAATGACCTTAGAGCACAAGGAGGTAGCATATTTGTAAACACAGAACATCTTAAAAAGAGGAAGAAAAATTTTTATGTTTAATGCACATTTCAGACTAGGAAACTTTCAGGATTAATATTTCTGTAATATGCACCACAGAAAACTGTGTGATGTGCTGTAGATCAACAGGGGAAAAAAGTTCTTACCCACAAACTTTTCAGGGAGTGAATGATCCCCACATCTTGCACTTATATTAATAACTTACAGCCCTTTTTCAAACTCTTTCTCTTTCTTCTGAAGTTTGAGTTTCCTTAGGGACACTGAAAGAGTTCAACAATGTTAATGTTGTTCACCTTACTGGAATTGATGTCTCAGTATGTAACTAAATATGTATTGAGATCTTGCTTTGAAACAAGGAAATTTTAAACACATAATAGGTATTACTCCAATTCAACTTCACAGCAAAACTAAGAGCTTTCCTAAAGTTGACCTAGTGACAAATAGGAGGCTTGCCCAACATAAAAACAAAGCAAGAGGCATCAACAAAAGTGAACCATTCTTACCCATGTGTCCGATACAAGACTTGAACTTCCTGGATAGACATGACATTATTTATTTTCAAATTCCAATGAAAAACCTCAGATTCTCTGTATAATTATCTTCCTTAGTTTGCATAGATGTTACTGTGGAGCTAGTATCTTCCCATTATTTTCAGGGATGAGGTAGTTATATTATAAGTGTCTGGTGGAGTATTATGTCTGAATTCATTTGTTTTGAATTTGAACTAATATGTATTTTTTTAAATCATTTTATAGAAAGCAGGTAAGATGCTCAAATGACCAACCTAAGAAATTTATGTATTTTCTTACAATACAATGTGGCTGGTATATAAAATGCACTGGAAGGTGCTTCTGTAAGAAAAATACAGTGGAAAAGAATTCCCTGGATCATAATTCAGCTCCAGGGACAGTCCCCAGGACTCCGGGGAGAATATGTTCTTGCAGAGGGAATACACATCTGAAGCGACAGACTTATTATCACATCTTCTTTATACATCTTAAGGGATAAAGAAAACATTTTGTGATTTCATGACTACTCCTAAACTGTTCACATTCAGAACTCAGTAGCAGCTCCTGGAGGAGTACACTAGTTTTTGGTCACTGTCATCATATTCTGGCTGAAATTAGTCAAGTATAATAGAGGAACTGTAATTCAGATCTGGAATTTTTGGAGAATTTTTATAACATAGCCTATTTTAGTTCTCATGTGGCTTTTTGGCCTTTCATTGTTTTCTCAGAATTCCACAAGGGAGCATGATTATTGACTCTGAGGCATAAGTCTGGCATGTGATCTGAACACACCTAACTTGCTTCTGTACCTAGTTGCTTATTAGTTTATCTTCCCTCACTCAACTTCCAAATTTTCTATGTTACACTTACAGTTCCCATCTTATGTCCATAACTGCAACTTACAATCTCCGTGTTAGGAGAATACAATTTGAGTTTCTGAATATTTTGTGCAGAGATCAGTGGTTATGCAATGCAGAAACTCAAATCTGATGAACAAAAGGAGAGTGAGGATCAGTGGAGGGCTCAGCCACAAGTGAGACATTTATATTACGTCTTTTGCCAAAGCGTTGGTGCACTGTGTAAAAGAGGACAGTAAGGTCATAGGAACCAAAGGTTATGTAGGACTGTAGTAAAACCAAGTTTTCTGGATATGATAGGTACATCACACTGCCACTTTCAGGAGCTGTCATTGGCTAAACAAGACATGCACAAGATGAAGCCAGTCAGCATTCCCGTGTGGAGTATAAAGGGGCTCATAAGCACTGTTTTGTTACTTGTTTGTTTCTGTGAAGAGATAATGTGATAAAAGTAACATAAAAATGCATTTAATTGCTACTTGATTACAGTTTCAATGAGTGAGTTCATGAGAGTTGTGGCAGATAGCATGGTGACAAGCCATTGATCATGGCTCTGGATCAGTAGCTAAGAGCTTATATCTGATTCACAAGTAGGAGGCAGAGAGGAGAGTGGCTGGGCCTGATATTGGCTTTTGAAACCTCAAAGCCCATCTCTAGAAAAACACCTCTTTAACAAGATCATACCTCCTATTTCTTCCTAAGCAGTGGACCAACTGAGATTCAACCATTCAAATATATGAGAGTATAGGAGCTATTCTTATTTGAATTATAATTATTTAAATTAATAAACCTTCCAACATTAACTGAAAAATGCTGGGTGAAGAAGAGTCAATTTTCTTACTCAGTGGATGATTACATCAAGAAACCAGGACAAAAGCTGGGAGAATTTAAGAGGTGGAGTAAATTATGGAGGAATGGGGAATAAATACGGTCAAATTACAATGTATGAAATTGTCAAAGAATGAAGAAAAAATACACAATTTGACCTTCTTTTCTACAATACTATAGTTGTTTTTGTGGTTAGTGCTAACTCCTCAGTGCACTTATGAATAATATTTCTTGCTTTTCTCTAAAAAGTTGTTTTCTCCTTTAGTGGACTCATCTTGTATTCTATTTTGCTTGAATCCAGGCGCTAATATTTGGTTACTGTTCTTTGAACAGAAAAACTCCCAAAGAGGAAAATGGATGTCAGCCTAGCCTGGTGGTTTCAATCTTTCCCTCCTTCTCTCTCTTTCCTGCTCCTCCTCCTCCTCATATTCCTCCTTCTCCTTCTCCTTCTTCTTCTTCTCTTCTTTCTCCTCCTCACTCCTCTTTTATAATTGCAGTTACCAGATGGTAGAATAATATTGTAAAGTAGAAAAGCAACAATAGGCCAGAAATCTTAGTCCTTTAGGGAATTCCACAGAGCATTTTGGATAATATTTGCTTTTATTTTGCAAAATAAGTATGTGGTAAGACTGGGTCTACTGATTTAAGTTTTTCCTATGTTGTATAAACACTTGAGTAGTAATTGAGACATAGCAGAGAATAACAGGAGAATATGAAATAAAAACATTTCTGAATATATGTTGAGGACTTTTGTAAAAATGAGTGATTCTATAACATTTATTGTTTCCTAGATATTTTTATTCTAACTCAACACAAACTAGAATCATTTCAGAATTGGAACTCTCGGGTGAAAATATACCTCCATAGGATTTTCATGTAAGTAAATCTGTAGTATAAATTTTCTTAACTTCTGATTAACGTGGGAAAACATAAAAGGTTATGATGGCCCACTTAGACTAATATATCTAGCAAAACTATATGTAAGAATTGAACAAGAAAGAAAAACTTTCAACAGCATAAGCAGCCTACAAATTTTATTTGCAACAACCCTTCCTAGAAGAAAATAAAGAAGACATTATTTTAAGCTTAAAAGTGGAATGCATATAGCAGAGAGACTGTGAAAAGAAATATCTATTAAGCCAAAAGATACTACTGACAACAAAAACAGCAATACTAAAAATCAGCATGATGATCATAACTAGCATACACATTTCAATAATTTTAAAAATCAGTGGCCTTAATTCTCCAATCAAAAGACAGAGGCTGAGTCAATAGGTCAACAAATTGTTCTAGGGGGACAATGGAAACTGGACCACCTGAAGGCTAACCTGACCACTGCTTGTGTGGGTCCAGGCTTGCAGACCAGCCATGGCAACTAGTTTGAATGAATGTGCTATGGAGAGGTAGGAAAGATGGAAAAATGGCTGTAAAGAGTGTCAGAACACAAGACAGGATTGTAGTGACAGGTGTGAGAGACAGCTGAGGAAAACTGTGGAACAGGTCATTGCCTGGTGTTGTTCCTAAGGTAGTGTACAAAAATCTGCGGCTTAAAGGATAAAAGTGGTCCTTGATACTACTGAAGGCCACATATGGGTCAGTAGTCAGGATGCAGATTTGGACTACATTGATGTATGTTGCCCATGTTACCATTTAACTTTGTGCAGATGTCTGTAGTCTTATCTGAACCCTAAATACATGTTCATGGGCTGTGCTCTTCTCAGAGACCATATGGATGTTGTTGTCTTGAGCTGCCTCCTGTGAACATGATGATGTTCAGGTTCTTTTGTTCTATCTACCACTAAAGGCTGTGTCTGAGTGGGAGGTCCTATTGAACCTGGGGTCTGTGTTGATATGCAGGACACTTTCTACAACCAAAGGCTATATGAATGTCAACAGTCTTTGCTGTAGCCAGGTTCATGGTGGTGTTGGTGGTCCAGGGTCTCTGAGGGCCTTGTTTGGCTCTATTGTCCTACTGCAGCCCCAGGGCATGTTTATGATTTTTTGCTGTCACCAAAACCATGAGGATGCCCATTATCTGAGCTCCCGCTGAATGTAAAGAACAAGGACTACTTTGGCTGCATTATTGACTAGAGGTTCACAACTGCAAAAGAATTGGTTTCTGTGACAATCCCGACCCAGCCACCTAACCTCCCCTAAAGTAATATTCTAAAAAGGAAGCCATCAAAGAGAACTTCTAAAAACAGTGATAAGGCATGCTGAGGTGTAGCTCTTCATAAATGATAGCTTCCAATGATTGTGAAGGTGGAGAAGGACTCAGTTTTCTTTATGGAGCAGATCACTGGCAGTTTTAACCATGCTCTAATACGCTTATTGACAACAAATTGAACTTCTGAAGTATTTATTGTGGGGTACATCTCAAGAGATTAGGAGGATGGAGATAGAAGGACTTGGAAGTGAGTGTAATTAGGATATATGAGGTGAAATTCTCAAAGATTCAACAAAAATTTCATTTTGAAAAAGAAAAGAAACAAAATTCACCTGTTTTCTATAAGACAATAGTTTAGATTTAAGGATAATACTGCCTTAGAGTAACAGTAATCGTCAAAACTACTACAATCAGATAGAACCAGGAAACAAGTAAGCATCACTATCCAAATAAAGAACAAAAATAGAAGTAAAACAAAATCTGGAGAGGAGATAAAAAAAGACACATCATTCTAACAGAAGGTAACCAAGTTAATATTACTAGTCTAACCATTTATGCATTAAACTCTAGATTAACCAATCAAAAATGGTACTACTGGATTTAAAGACACAGACTAATAAAACTCCATTAATAATAGGTGATTTCAGTACCTTTTTTCTCCTATAAACAGGTAATATGATCAAAAAATGAACAGGTCAATCAGAACTCATTGACACTAATATCGGATAAACTTAACAGACATCTTCATAGTGCTTTACCCACACACCAAAGAATACACATTCTACCCAGTAACACATTAAAGTTTTTATAAAATAAGCTTCCTCCTGGGCACAACAGTAAACAAATCTAGTAAATACAGAAATGGATGGAGATTCAATGCTGGAGGAAGAAAACATCTTCATTACACGGTGCAGTGGAGACTTGAAATCCACATATAGAAAATTAAATTAGACCTTTGTATATTTAGACCTATGTAAAACTAACTCCAAATGGATCTAAGACTTAATCATGAAACCCAAAACACTGAAACTTCTAGAAGAAAACATAGGCAATGCCTGACACGATATACTTGTGGACAATAATTTGCTGACTAGGATTCCATTTGCTGAAGAATTGCAGTCAACAACTAACAAATGAGGCTTGATGAAACTGAAAAGCTTCTGCACAGGTCAAGAAACTATCATTGGGGTGAAGACAAAGCCTGCAGAGTGCAAGACAATCTTTAACACCTCTATATCTGATAGAATATTAATAACCAGAATATACAAAGAACTAAAAAGAAAAAAGACCGAAAACAAAGAATCATAAAAACAATGGAGCCACTCAAAGACTGGGCCTGATACCTAAATAGAAAGATCTTAAAAGAAAAAAAAATGGCTAAGAAATTTCTCAAAAGTGTTTGTCATCTATAGCAGTGCTTCTCAGCCTTCGTAATGCTGCTGCACTTTCATATAGTTCCTCATGGGGTGGTGAACCCCAATCATAAAATTATTTTTATTGGTACTTCTTAATTATAATTTCTACTATTCTGAATTAAAATGTAAATATCTGATACACAGGATATCTGGTATGTGACCTTTGTAAAATGTTTGTTCTACTCTCAAAGTTGTCGAGCCTCACAAACTGAAAATGCTTTAAGGGTATGTGTAATATATTACAAATTTACACCACAATCTTGTGACATATATATGACATATATGCAACAAAGCCTCTTTTAAAAAGTCTTACTAAATCAAAGATTCAGTGAGACATTCAATCCATACCTGCCAGAGAACTTTTCATTTATTGAGAAAAATGTAGTCTCCCCGTACCTGTGTAATTAGAAAGAATCTGAAAAAAGATTGGGGAACTGAAATATTGAAGGAATAAGAAGAGTTTCTCAAAATTCGAATTGTAGGTTGAGAACTGCTGATCTATAACAATAAGGAACTTCAAATCAAAACAAATTTGAAATTTCATCTTACCTCAGTTCAAAGGTCAACAAAATAGTTAACAATAAATGCTGGAAGTGTTTCAGGGAAATGGGAACCCCAATTGACTGTTGATAGGACTATAATCAGGTGGAATCCACAATGAAATTCAGTGTAAAGAATAAATAAATCTACCGTATGACTCAGACATATCAGTCCGTGGCATGTGCTCAAATGACTAGATGTTCTTCTCCACAGACACTTGCTCAGCATGGTCATTTCTTCTTTATTCATAATAGCTAGAAAATGGAAAGAACTTGAATGTCCTTCAATCTATGAATGGCTAATGAAAATGTGGTTCATACATAATATGGAAAACTATTTAGCTGAAAAGAAAAATCAAAACATGAAATTTTCAGGTAAATGGATAGACCTAGATGAGATAATTTTGAGTGTGATGATACAGAGGCAGAAAGACAAATGTCACATGTTTTTCTCATTGCTGGCTCCAGCCTTCTAATTCCAAATCTGAAGATGTAAGTACACATCCTCAAGTAACTGAAGAAAGCAAGAGTGTAAAACAGTATCATTTCTTGGAAGGGTGTTGGGTGTGAGACAGAATGGAGAATAGCATGGTACAAGTCACCTCAACAGTGCAGTGTCAAGGGCACAATGCTTTTCAGAATGAGAGTTTATTGAGATTTATCTTTTTCCTTTATAATTTGAGCATCAGTGAAATTTACTAATAATTTCAACAAAATGATATGAGGAAGTATATAGCATAGTGGCCACAGGCACACAAAGACAGAACTCATGGTTCCAATCTTAGTTGTTCTTTATAAAATCAGATTTTGCTCAATGGTATGAGTGAATTTCTCGTATGTGTGGGTGTGTATCATATGTGTGCAGTCCCCTTGGAGGTCAGAAGATGGTGTCAGCTCTCTTGGAACAATGCGGATTTGGGGTATTCTGAAAAGAACAGATAGTGCTCAAAGCTGTTGTGAATCTCTTGACTCTTTCAGCTCTTCTTTAAATCATAAATGGGTGTTACACCACTCTGCCGTTCAATTTATTTATTTGTAGAATATAATAGTAGTAGGATCTGCCTTAGAGGATTTTTTTCCAGAATTTGCTGGGTTTAATTAGATTAATTTAATATACTATGTCATATGTTGCCCCTATGTATTTTATATATTGGCAATTAAATATTAGTTGCATAAAGGTGGAAGTAGGCTCCTAGGATTTTCCCTTAGCCAAGTTAATTCATCTACATTTCATATTTAAATTTTGCCAGGATAAGTCAGTTTAGATTGCTGAGAAGTTCTCAGAAAGTAAAGCAGAGAAGAATCTCCCTTTTCTTCAAAATGAGACTGAATTATGGTGGGGCTTGTTAATAGGACAAAAGTTGGCTGGAGAAGAATGAAGATTGATATTATAGGGTAAGTTTTCTGCAGTGTCTTTCCTCTGAGAGCTGAGAGAATCCTAATTAGAAGCTTAGGGCCTGATTAGAAACTCTACTCAGGGTAATCCCCTAGCCCCAGTCTCCTAATTGCCTTGCTGGGCTGAAGGGTCCAGGCCAGGATAGGGTAGAGGCCCCATACCTATTAGCAAGTGCTTGTGTTATGCTTGGACTGAAAATGCCAAAGAGGCCTATGTTTTCTCAAAGACCCATTTAGATATCAGATTCTTCCCACATTCACAGAGCCTTCTGTATTTGATAGGAACATTTGGTTTTGCTGAAGGTGAGTGTGGCTGTAGTTCAGAGAGAGTAAATTGTAGCCTAGATTTCAAATGTACTAGACAACACGAGTCTTGCTCCCCTTTCATCTAAAATAAGCTTTTCATTTTCTTCTGTTGTAAAGCAGTGTCAAATCTGAATCTATCTTCTTGTGCCTTGCAAGTATGCCTGGCACTTACTGTCTTTGGCCCTCATCTGTAGCTGATAACTGTTCTTATACCAGTTTTTCCTTATTGTTTTTAGTATCAGAAGACCTGAGATCAAATGGTGAAATTATACATAAAGGTGAGAGGATGTTTATGGATTTCTGTTGAATCTCTTAGAAACTTGTACATTTTAATAGTATTTGGAAAAATTGAGTGTGATGGCCTCAAGGTTAAAAAGAGAAATAGAGGCTCTAGATAGGCTGCAAAATCAAACCATTCTTTAGAGAATAAGATTTTTATCTATGCAATTGTTGGGGTTCCACAAATATGCCTAGTCAGAAAGGGGTGTTGTCAGTTTAGAAATGGGCTGTCAGTGATGCTAAAAAGGGTTTGGAGTCATATAAATGAAGAACATGAAACTATGCTCTGAGTTTAGCTTTGCCACCAATGTATAGAGAACTGAGAAGAGCCCTCTAGAAACTGGTTGTATAGGTGCTGGCTTTGACAGAAAATCTAAGGAAGTAAGAGGGTGAAGATGAAGAAGGCAGTACTAAAGGAGTACTGACACATAATTCATGATAACTTGGCTTACCCTTTTAGGAATTTACACCACGACTGTACCTTGTTTTACCATCACTCCTGACAGAATGAAGTTACCCAGTTCTTTCATTTTCTGAGAAGTACAGATGTTGATACTCAGCTCTTGGAGCAGAGGCACCGTGCTAAGATACTGAAAAGAATTCCAACTAAGCAATGGAAAAAATGTCTTGAGTTGCAGGAGATCTAGGAGTATGGTTATTCCAGACATTCCCATTGGTTGATTGTATCTGGGCAAGACCATCTTCCTTGCAAGACTCCATTTTCTTTATCTGGAGGAGAGATGGTAATGTGCTTCATCTGTCTGAAGGCAGGGAAGTAGAACAACAACCTTTAGAAGCTCTTTAGAGTTTCAAGATTCTAATACAGATTCAGTTTTTAGCAGAAGATGAGGCAGGGTGAATAGGATACAGGAAAGAAAACAGGGGAGAAATTTGAGTTCAGCATCTGTTAAAATGTTATGTGCTACTAGCCCTGGGATTATTGAGGGGTTGGAAATGAGAAAGATACACATGATCTCAGAATTTCTCATCTCCCTGGCACTTCTATCAGGACATGTATATCTATTTGGGACTTGGGGAATAGTTTTTGAAGTTAATCTCTCAGAACTTCTGGCTTTTTCTTCCTAGCTCTCATAACTCGTATGCATACCAGTTGAGATCTTTGCGTCTTACTATCTTCTTAACATGTACTGTATAAGGATCTGGTGAGGCAAAAGGTATGCAGTATTCTAAAATAAGAGACTGTGAATAATTTATAGTTTGGAAAAGGGAGGGATCCCCATTGTGTACCACAGAATCAGGTTTAGCTCAACATTAAATATATTTCTTTTATTTCACATTCACAGGATTTCTATGAGTGGGGGTAGTATTAGGAGTGTATTATATAACACATAGCTGACATGCAGAGAACTGAAGCAACTGGTTGGGATTTGAGCAAGAGTGATAGAACTTCAATGGATTCCCGTTCTCTTATACCACAGTGGTCTTACGTCTGTTGTTCCTAGTGAAAACCTGTTGTCAGAACTTTTTTGCTATATTTTTTTTATTTGATTAGAAAAGGTCTTTTTTTTGTTGCTTGTTTGTTTTTTGATTTTGTTTTTTTTCGAGACAGGGTTTCTCTCTGTAGCCCTGGCTGTCCTGGAACTCACTCTATAGACCAGGCTGGCCTTGAACTCAGAAATCTGCCTGCCTCTGCCTCCCAAGTGCTGGAATTAAAGACGTGTGCCACCACTGCCCAGCAGAAATGGTCATTTTTTTAAAATCAAATTTCTGAGGGAAATAGTTAGCGCTCTTTGTATGTAGTATTTATGTACACATGCTTCTTTGTGTGTGTATGTGTGTGTTTATGTGCACTTACGTATCTGTCCAGGTGAGTACATGTGTTCATGCATGTGTGTCTTTCTTACCGACTTTCCACATTAATATTTTTAGATAGAGTTTCTGCTTGAACTTGGAGCTCAGCAGGCTAGACTGGCTGGCCAGAAAGATTCAAGAATTTTTCTGCCTCCACTTTATCAATGTTGACACTACAGGCATGTGCAGTCTCACTTGCCTTTTTATGTGGGTTGTGAGAATCCAGACTATTGTCTTCATGATGTAAGGCTACCACATTACTCATTAATTCATCCTCATAGCCTTACATCTCTTGATCAGAGATCATTTTCACCGCTAGCTTAATCTGTTTCAGGATAGTGTAGACAGTTGTCCTGTTTCTCACAATTTAAAACCCTAATGACCTACATATTTATCAACACACTAAGAGGAAGCCACAACATGCTGCCTTATACTTTTTTATCCTCTTTCACCTTTAAGTCAGCCCAGGCAGATGATGCTAATTTGATTGTAAGAACAGAGGGAGAAGGACAGTCATCTATATCCACTTGTATTATGTCTTTATCAGCATTCATCAGGGTTTTCAATTGTGAGAAACAAGAAATCAAGGAGACACAAATTGGAAAGGAAGAAGTCAAAGTATCATTATTCACAGATGTTATGATAATATATATAAGTGAGACCCTAAAATTCTACCAGAGGACTCCTGCACCTTAAAAACACCTTCAGCAAAGTAGCTAGATATAAAATTATTTCTTGTTATACACGTCTTTCTTGTGCTTGGTCAGAGTTACACAAAGATAGTTTATATTATTTGTGGCTACTGTGAAGTATGTTGTTTTCCTAATTTCTTTCTTAGCCTGATTATCATTTGCATAAAGGAAGGCTACTGATTTTGCTTTTAGTTAATTTTATATCTAGCTACTTTGCTGAAGGTGTTTTTAAGGTTCAAAAGTTCTCTGGTAGAATTTTAGGGGTCATTTATATATAATATATCATCTTTGAGTAGTGATTCTTTGACGTCTTCCTTTCCAATTTGTGTCCCCTTGATTTCCTTTAATTGTCTCTCTAGAGCTTCCAACACTAGATGAATAGACATGAGGAGTGTGGGCAGCCTTGTCTTGTCTCTAATTTTAGGTGAATTGCTTTAAGTTTATCTGCATTTAATTTGATGTTGGCTATTGGTTTGCTGTTTTTTGCTTTTATTATTTTTAGATATCCATCTAGTACTCATGATCTCTCCAAGACCTTTAGCATGAAGGGGTTTTAGATCTCCTGAAGAGTTTTTTCAGCATTAATGGCATGGTATTGTGAGTTGTTCTATCAGTTTGTTTATATGGTGGATTATGTTTATGGATTTTTGTATATTGAACTGTCCCTGTATCACTTAAATGACGCCTACTTTGTTAAAGTGAATAATATTTTGTTGTTTTGTTAGATCTAGGTTGAAATTATTTTATTGAGTATATTTGCAATGATATTCAAAAATTGGTCTGAAACTCACTTTTTTATTGTATCTTTATGTGGTTTATGTTTCAGCACGACAGTGGCTTCATATAATGGCTTTAGCAATCTTCCTTATGTTTCTATTTGTGGAATAGTTTGAGGGATGTTGGTATTAGTTTTCTACCATCTGGTATAAATTTGGGCTAAAATTATGTGGTCTTGGAATTTTCCTGATTAGAAGATTTTTAATGAGGTTATAGGGCTATTTAAATTTTTTTGATATTGATTTAAAAAGGAAAAGTGGTATCTAATTAGAAAATCATTCATTTTATTTAGATCTTCCATTTTGGGGATTGCACGTTTTGAAGTAATAACTAATGTTTCTTTGAATTTTCTCAGTGTCTGTTTTTATGTCTTCCTTTTTGTTTCTGATTTTGTTAATTTTGATTCAGTCTCTGCCTTTTAGTTAGTTTAGCTAAAAGATTTTTGTCTATCTTGCTGATTTTCTCAAAGAATCAGCTCTTGCTTTTGTTGATTCTTTGTATTGTTCGTTTTGTTTGCAATTGTCTGATTTCAACCCTGCATTTGACTATTTTCCGACATTTACTCATCTGGGGTAGGTCTGCTTCTTTTTGTATTAGAGCTTCCATATGTGCTGGTAAGTTGCTAGTATGAGATCTCTCCCATTTCTTTACAAAGGCCCTTAGTGCTATCACCTTTCCTCTTAACACTGCTTTCATTGTGCTCCATACTTTTAAATATGTTGCATCTTCATTTTTATTTAATTCTAGAAAGTCTCCAATTTCTTTCTTGATTTCTTCCCTGACCCAGTAATCATTGTGTAGACAGTTGTTCAGTTGCTTTGACTGAAGTATCAATTTCTTCTATTGTATCTTTTATGCCTGAGATTCTCTCTTCCATCTCTTATATTCTGTTCGTTATGCTTACATATCTTGTTTTCTTCCCTAGGTTTTCCATCTCCTGGATTCCCTCAGTTTGTGTTTTCATTTTTGCTTCTATTTTCGTTTTTAGGCCTTGAACACTTTTATTCTTTTCCTTCACATGTTTAATTGTATTTTCCTGTATTTCTTTAAGTGACTTATTAATTTCCTCTTTAAAGTCATTTCTGAAATGCTAGCTCAGTAAGACACTGATCTATGTGTTGTAATATATAGTACAATGTTGTCAGGGGTCATTTTAATGCCACATTACTTTAGCAGAAAGAGTAAAATTTGGTTTTCCTGACATCTGTAGCCTGTCTGATCTCAAGTTTTTGACACCCTGAGCAGGGTCACATATGGATTCCTTCTCATAGAGTGGGTATTAAAGCCAATCTTGTAATGATTGATAACTCCCAGAAACTTTGTTCCTCAGTTGCACCAATGTACATTATAGGCAAGCTACTATTGTAGATCATAGGGTTTGTAGCTGAAATGGTGTTTACCTTCTCCTTGCTAGCATTTCGAGTTCTTTCCTGTATCATGAACCCTGGACAGTTGGAGTTAATCTTCCAGGAAGGCACCAGCTAAACTTCTCTGTGTTTAGTGGGTTACGTAAGCATTATCTTCACCAACAGTATCTTAATACTAATTTGAGAAAGGAAAACAATTTCCTTGGAAATAATTTGAGTGGTCTGGGCCTTTTCATTTTATCTCTTTGTTCCACAACTCAAGATATAACCTATTATCAGAACAAGAGGCTATGTTTCATGATGAGAGACGTCTAAATTGGCACCTCCTATTATTTTATGATTCCATTTAGTATTTTGACTGTGGTGTTGTAATCTTAATAAACAAGGAGAAACACGAGGTCCAGAAATATTAATTGACTTGTTCAAAGTCTGAAAAGATGTTAAATATACTATCCCAATATTATTTCTTTGAATCTTTTTCTGGGTGCACATGAAGTCAATATATATAGCCCCAGTAGTGAGCCTGCACAAGTTTGGAAGTCCCTGAGAAACTTAGCACTAGATCTGATTTTGCATGTTTTCTAATTAAGAGGCCTTGTGGGGTGACTCAGTCACTTTATTTCTTTGTCACTCTTTAGACACAAATGGGATTAACACAACATTTTTGTGCTATACAGGAATTGTAATTCAAATGAAATAAAGCATGTGAAAGTTGAAAAGTATTTTGCACATGAGGCTCATTACTGAGAACCATGCAGGTTGTAGTCATGCTGATCTCCAGAAATAGCTTATTATTGCTCTTATTTTATTTTCTCAGGTGACCTTGACTTTATGGCAGACAATGGCACCAGGTTGACAGAATTTATTCTAATGGGGTTCCAGCTTCAGGCAGAGCTACAGTTGGGACTCTTCTTCATGTTTTTGGCCTTTTATCTCATCACCATTGTTGGAAACCTGGGCATGATCATGCTAATTCAGAGTGACTCTCGGCTCCACACACCCATGTACTTCTTCCTCAGCCATTTGTCCTTTCTGGATATTTGCTACTCATCTGTTATTGTGCCTCAACTGCTTGAGACCTTGAGGAATAATACGATGGTTATTACTTATGAGCGCTGTGCCACCCAGTTCTTCTTTTTCACCTTGTATGCTAGCACTGAGTGTTTTCTTTTGGCTGTCATGGCATATGACCGCTATGTGGCTGTATGTAACCCCCTCCTTTATGCAATGGCCATGACACCACAGACTCGCCTGGGTCTGGTTGCTGCAGCATATTCTGGTGCAATGGTAAATACTGTGGTCAGGACTGGGTGTACATTTTCCATTTCCTTCTGTAAATCTAACCAGGTTGATTTCTTTTTCTGTGACCTCCCACCTTTGCTGAGGCTTGCCTGTAGTGAGACCAAGTTACAGGAACAGGTTATCTTCTTCTTGGCATTTTTGGTCATCACAACTAGTGTTTCAGTGATTCTTATATCTTACCTATTCATTATCTGGGCTATTCTCAAGATTCGTACAGTAGGAGCCAAAGCCAAGACCTTCTCTACTTGTGCATCTCACATGATTGCAGTGGCTCTTTTTTTTGGAACACTCATATTCATGTACTTAAAAGGTAACATGGGCAAATCCCTCTGGGAAGACAAGATTGTATCTGTATTCTATACTGTGCTGATCCCTATGCTGAACCCTATGATCTATAGCCTGAGGAACAAGGAAGTGAAAGAGGCTCTGAAGAAAGCTTTGAAAAGAATTAAGGCTTTTCAAGAAAGTAAGACTTAAGCTTTATTAGTCCCGAAGTTCCTATTTGTTGGCCTTTACTTTGTTTTCTTAATATATGACTTTTCTCTCAGAATTGCACTAATATATTGAAGCAGAAGGTGTAAGTTTGTAAGTTGGGCTTCCAAACTTTATTAGTTCTACAATTTTCAGCAATAAATGTTTTGTATCATTTTTTCACAGAAATGCATTTTTATTGAGGATGTAGAGAAGGCTTAATGGTTATATCTTGCTTATGAAGAGGACTCCCATTCAGTTCTGAGCATCCATACTGTACTGTTACCTATAGCTTCAGATTTATCGGAATCTTCCGGCTTCCGTGTGCACTGTCTCCTTCCATCTTCTCTCTCACATACATCCTACATGAGTATGTAATTAAAATAAAGATAATAGGTTTTTCTAATTTTTAAAAACGTATTTTATTTATTTGCATTCCAGCCTTTGCGTCTCATCCCCACTGCCAATACCCCCTGCTCCAAGTTCTTCATTCTATTCCTCTCCTCCCTTGTCTCTGAGAGGGAGCATCCCCTCCCCCTATCAGGCATACTCTTTCCTTGGGGCCTTATGTCTGTCAAGGCACATCTTCTCCCACTGAGGCCAGAGCAGGCAGTTACCTGCTATCTAGATGCCAAGGCCTTGAATCACTCCATGTGTGCTTCCTGGTTGGTAGATCAGCTTCTGGGAGCTGCCAGGAGTCCAGGTTAGTTGAGGCTATTGTTTCCTATGGGTTCACCTTCCCCTTAAGCTTTCTTCAACCCTTCCCCTAATTCAATCATAAGGGTCCCCAACTTCAGTTCAATGGTTGGATATAAGTATCTGTACTTGTCTCAGTCAACTGTTGGTAGGGCCATTTAGAGGGCAGCCATGCTACTCTCCTGGCTGTAAGCACCTCATAGCATCAGTAATAGTGTCAGGCCTTGGTGCTTCCTCCATCCCCCATGAGATGGATCCCAAGTTGGGCCAGTTATTGGACCACCTTTCATTCAGTCTCTTCTCCGTTTTTGTCCTAGTAGTTCTTTTAGACAGGAACAATTCTGTGTCGGAAAATTGTGAGTGTGGGTTGGTTACCTAGTCCCTCCACTTGTGCCTTGCATATCTATCGGAGGTGGACACTTCAAGTTCCCTCTCCCACTGTTGGGCATTAAGAGAAAAATTTCTGACTTCTTTGATTATAAATTCAGAACTTTAGTACATATCTGAAATAATGGAATCAATGTCAAGGACTTTTGTAAATGGAAATATCTTAAAAAATGTAAGATTTATTTATTTATTTATTTATTTATTTATTTATATTCTGGATATTGTTGCATCTTTTCTCAGTTACTGGTAAAGTTTCATATAAAACTCACTTATTTGTACCTAGAACAAAGTCAAACATTAACATGTTTTTTGTGAGTAAGATAAACTTTTAATTATGGATAGGGAAACTGATACTAATATTGGACAAAAAGTGAACATTCCCTCATAACCAAGTTAGGCATTTTTTATAGAGGAATATAAGTAGCTAAAAACAAAAGGAAGCCTGGATAGAAAGGAGTTATGATTGAGGAATGATCAGCTACAATTAGGTTTCTTAATTTCGAAGAGAGGATATAGTCAAGATACAACATAATAAAAGGAAGAAGTAATAATTTAGATTAATATTGGAAACAGTTCAATGTTGACGTATGGTTGTACTGAATAGCAGATACAGCATTATATTGTTTCTTGATCACCAAAAATCAAACGATTCATTTGTCCTTTAAATGATTTATGGATAGATGCTTCAATTAATCCTGGCTATTTTCTACCCTGAAGTGATGGACACCATCTTCTTTTTTTTTGTTTTTGTTTTTTTTGTTTTGTTTTGTTTTTTCAAGACAGGGTTTCTCTGTGTAGCCCCGGCTGTCCTGGAACTCAGTCTATAGACCAGGCTGGCCTTGAACTCAGAAATCCGCCTGCCTCTGCCTCCCAAGTGCTGGGGTTAAAGGCATGAGCTACCACCGCCTGGCTCACTATCTTCTTTCATGTCTTCTATATGTATTCTTTTTTTCAGAAGACAGAGTAGAATGAATCTATCACTCTTTAATTACCTCAGTTATCTGTTAGAAATATTACTTAGAGATATCTCCATGGAGACTTCAAAATCTTCTTCATCATTTCAGCAAATATTTAGAGGCTACTGTGTATTAGACATAATGTTTGATTTGAACATGGTAATAAATAAAATATGGGTTATCCTGAATGGAATTTGAAACCTGGGGAATTGTCAGATATTAGACTGCTACACAGGAGATTGACTTTTACAGGTTTTGGAAAGTGGAAAGGAACAAAGGAAAAAATCACAGGACTTCATTAGTGTTTTAAAGTCTTAATATAGTGGTAGGAGTTAAAATGCATCCCCATAGAATTAAAAAGTATGCAGAGATCTAATGAATTAAGTATGTTGTCTTCCTTACTTGGTAAGACTCTATCAGACTGGAATAATTGTGAATGCAAAATTCTGAGAAATTGGATACTCTAAAGTAAAACCAGAGTGAGGGAATCTTAGTGTAAAATGCCAGTGGTGAATTCAAAAGAAGCCAGGCACAGTCTCATAAGTTTGCTAAGGTACTTGTGAATTTTATTACAAGGGCAGGATAGAAAATGCTAGTTGCTAAAGTGAAAAGTCTTGGAGTAATTGCTCTGGCAAAGGAAATCTCAAAACAGCCTTGTATAGACTTTGTCCTATGGATGCTAATGTTTCCTCATATGAAGAGTGGTTTTTTTTGTGCTGTTTTTTTATTGTGTTTTCAATGAAGAAATACATCATCTGTTTACAAAATAGCTCTTGAAAAATACAAGGAGTACAGATACTATAAAAGAAAGTAAACTCCAGTCATGAGACACTACTTACATCATGCGAAAGCAGCAGTCTGATCTCCAGGTTATGGAAACTAGAAGTAAAAAGTCACTACACAGAATAGATCCACGTCTCCAACCTGGTGAAACTTGGATGCAGTTACATGGAACGTTTATTAAACTGAATTTTTCCCCAATGTGTAAACAAAATGACAAGACTAAATCTTTGCCTGGTGATGTCAATCTAACTCTGAAGCTACACACACAGACACCGGTACATGTCACCTGTTAGTGGACTGTCATGAAGAGTGTTTTGATGAAAAGAAGCTGAGCAAGGAAAAATACAAAATGTATGATTCAAGGAGAAAAAGGTCAACAGGAAGTAGAGTTGAGCTAAATCCTGAGTTCAAGGAGATAAGCAGAATAAAGATATTAAAAAAAATAAAGGGAGTTGTGACCTTCTGACAAGGTCTCACACAGCAGGTAAGACCTGCCATGGCCACTCACGTTAAAGCTTTGTCTATTTACTTATTTTATGTGTATTTGTGTTTTGCCTATATGTATGTCTGTTTGAGGGTGTCAGATACCCCAGGAATTGGAGTTACAGACAGTTTGTGAACTGTCATGTGGGTGATGGGAATTGAACCTGGATCCTCTGAAGAACAGTCAGCGCTCTTAACCCCTGAGCCATCTCTCTAGCTCATTATTTTAATATTAAGAATTTAAGCATTTAAAAAAGATACTTGAGATTTTCAGGAAAACATTTTAGATTAACTCAGTCCTGATTTCAGGAAAGGAAAAGATTTTTCTTTAAGAAAGCATCACACCTGCATGGAAAGGACTGTCTTGTCTGGCATCAGTGGGAGAGGATGCCCCTAATCCTATAGAGACTTGAGGCCCCAGGGAAGGGGGACACCCAGGTGGGGGAGCACCCTCTCAGAGGCAATGGGGAGGGGGAATGGGATGAAGGACTGTGGGAGGGTGAACTGGGTTGCAACATCTGGAATGTACATAAGTAAAATAATTAAAATTAAAAAGCACTATAAATAAAAAAAGAAATAATGATAATGATAGCTCAGTACTGATGTGGTGGTACATGTCTTTAATTCCCCCCAGCACTCTAGAGGCAAAGGCAAACAGACATCTGACTTCAAGGACAGTCTGACCTACAGATAAAGTTCTAGGACAGCCAGGCTTAGGCAGTAAATGAAACCATGGAAAACAGAAAGCTGGTTAAGATGTAATCGAACAAGAAGGCCATGTTCCAGGGCTAGCAAGAAGCAGAACTTGGAAGTTTCAGAAATGTGATTCTAACTTTCATGTCAAGTATAGAAGAAAGAAGTTATGGAGTCTGTCTCTGTGACTAAGTAAAGCTGTTGAAGCCAGGTGTGTGGTAGGTGTGTACCTGAATGAAGGACCAGAAAAGCCACTGTATGAAGCTGTAAAGGTGAAGTCTGGATTGCCTTAGAGACCCAAAGGGGTTAGAAATGCGAGAGCCATGATATTCCTTCCAAGAAAAAAAAGCTGATAACAGAATGTGAAACCAGTCCAAAAGAAAGAAGTGTGTTGCAGTCAACAAAGCTGAAAGTAGATAAATATCTGAAGAGAGTTTTGACATCAGACATGGAGATTCAGAATTTAGAGAGTTTGTCCAACTGTTTTTTAAGCTTCCTTTGAACCAGTGTCTCCTTTTTATGCCCCCTCCTCTCTCTTTATATATTAGAAGTATGTGATATCTATTTTATTTTGATTTATAGGGGAATTATAATTAAGAGATTACAAAAATCTCAGAAGAGACTTTGAACTTTGGATTTTTAAAACATTGTTTAAAGGGTAAAAGATTTGAGGAATTGACTAAATGCTTTTTGTACTATGTTATGGGCATAAGTCTATGGGGTCAAGGAGTGGAATGTGGTAGTTTGACTACATACAGTTCCCATAGACTCATGTTTGAATATTTGGCTTATAGGGAGAGATGCTATTGAGAGGTATGACTTTGTAGGAGTCAGTGTGGCCTTGGAAGAAGTATGTCATTATGGAGGTGACTTAGAGAGCTCCTATGCATAAGCTCCTCTTAGTAGGCACACAGTCTATTTCTGCTTCCTTCAGATCAAGATGCAAAACTCTCATCTTTGACACTAGCATCATATCTGCTTACATGGTTCTATGCTTTCCACCATGATGACAACAGACTGAACCTCTGAAACTGTAAGCTAATTCAATTAATTTTTTTCTTTATAAGAGTTTCTGTGATTACTTTGTCTCTTCACAGCAATAAAACCCAAACCATGATAGAAGTTTTTAAAGTTGTTGTTTTCTTTAATTAATCCCATATTCTATGTATGCTATGTTATGATAAGGATCTTAGGAAATAATTTATTTCAGGGAAATTTAAAAAAAAACACCACAAATGTACAAAATATTAGCCTAAGGTGGTCGTGGGAATTAGTTACCTCAATTTTTTCCCAATTTCTACTTTTTAAGTATAAACCAACTCTACTTATGGTTGAATAATACTGTATAATAAATATATGCTTTTTAAAATATCTAAAATAGACAAATAAATAAAAGATTTTCTTAGCATTTGGTCCATGTAAAATTGCTTCTAGAATACATAAGACAAAGTAAAATAAAGTTTTAATTATTTTAGATCCTGCTTTATTTTTATGTAAATGAGTGTTTTGCCTGCATTCATATATAGGTAATATGTTCATGCAGTTCCCTCTGAGGCCAGAAGGGAGTATTGAATTCTCTGGAACTGTAGTTGTAAATTGTTGTCAGCTGTCTTATAGGTGCTGGAAATTGAACCATAACCCCTATAAGAACAAGCAGTTCTCATAACTACTGAGTAATCTTCACAGGCACAAGAGTCTGTTTGCTTAATTTCCAAAAGGTAGAGATGAAGAAAGTAGGCCTTCAAACAGACAATGACAAAACTCTATATACTTCTCAACACTTATAAAATTCTTATCTGTGTCACTTACAGTGTTAGTGAGTACATGCACAAGATCAGCACAGTAACAAACTAATTTGTATCCCAGCATAGATGGAAGAGGGATGCATGAAATCCCACTCCTACCTGAGGAACTATAGGCAATTTATGGATGCCAGGGGAGGGAGAAAAAGTTTATTTTTTGTGATTTCGTGTCCTGAAAGCTGTACAGTCTTCAGTAGATGATCCTACACCCCTGCACACACAGGCAAAACTAAGAAAACCAGGGAGGCAAAAGTGATGGGGAACATAGGGAAGATTTTCACAGTGATGAAGAAAGGATAAATTTGTTCAAATCATTTTATTTGTTTAAGATTTTCAAACAATAATTGGTAGGTGCTCACTAGTAATTGGATATTAGCCAAAAAGTACAGAATTCTCAGGATATAATCCACAGAACTCAAGAAGGCTAAGGACCTGGAAGGCCCAAGTGAGGATGCCTCAATCTCAATTGGGAGGGAGAACAAAGCAATCACAAGAGGTAGGAGGAAGGAGGGAGGGACCTAGATGGGAAAGGTGGCAGGGAGGGGATGATGATCAAGTATTTTTTTTTGGGGGGGGAAGGGGACTGAAGAAGTGAGGGGCAGCAGAAAGCATCAAAACAGGCAACCTCCTGTGGTAGGAGGTGGGGGGAAGATCTCTAATATATCAGAGATCTGGGAGGTGCGAGACTCAGGACTCAAAGCGAGGGACCTTAGATGAAATACCCTACAGTGGGGAGAGGGAACTTGTAGAGTTTACCTCCAGTAAAAAGACAGGGCATCAAGTGGAGGGATGGAGTTGCCATCCCACAGTCAAATACACTGTCCCAGAATTGTTCCTGACTGAAAGAACTGCAGGAACAGAAATGGAGAAGAGATTTAGGAAAAGAAGGTCCAATGACAGGCCCAAATTGAGATCCAGTACATGAGGAGGCCTCAAGGCCTGACACTATTACTGATGCTATGCTGTGATTACAAAGAGGACTCTAGCATGACTGCCCTCTGAAAGGCCCAACAAGCAGCTGAAAGAGTCAGTTGCAGATATTTACAAGCAACCAATGGAAAGAAGATGGAGATCCCTGTGGTTAAATTAGGGAAAAGCTGGAAGAAGCTCAGAAGGAGGGCAACCCCATAGGAAGACCAGCAGTCTCAACTAAACTGGACCCCCCAGGATCTCTCAGACACTGATCTTCTAACCAGGCAGAATACATCAGCTCATAAGAGGCCCCCAGCACATATACAGCAGAAGACTACTGGTCTGGACTCAGGCAGAGAAGGTGCACCTTACCCTCAAGAGACCTGGGGCCCCAGAGAGTATGGATGTCTGGTGGGGTAGGGGTGGGGTCAGGAGACCTTCTTGGAGAAGCAGGGGTGGAGACATGAGGTGTAGAAAGTGGAACAGTTGGAGGGTCCAGCAGGAGGGGAAATAAAGTCTGGACTGTAAAAAATGATAAAAGAATAAAAGTTCAAAAAATAAGAATCTAAAAAAAAAATTTAATGAATGAAAAATACAGCACAATTGACTAGATATGGGGAGAGTTGGCCTCCTTGTCTTTTTTCCTGATTTTAGTGGGATTGATTCAAGTATCTCTTTATTTCATTTGATATTGGCTGTTAGTTTACAGTAAATTGCTTTTACTATATTAGGAATGGGTCTTAAGCTCCTGATCTCTCCAATATTTTTAACACAAAGGGGTGTTGTCTTTTGCCAAATGCTTTTTCTGCATCTAAGGAGTTGATCATGTGATTTTTTTCCTTTGAGATTGTTTATATAAGTGATTACATTAATGGAGTTTTGTATCTATCAAACATACCTTGCACCCCTAGGATAAAGCCTACTTGATCATAGTGAATGATGGTCCTGAGGTGTTCTTGGATTTGCTTTGCAAGAAGTTTACTGAGTTTTTTGCATTGATATTCATAAGCGAGATTTGACTGAAGTTCTCTTTTTTTGTTTGAGTCCTTGTGTGGTTTATGTATTAGAGCAATTGTCGTTCATACAATGAATTAGGTAGTGTTCTTTCTGTTTCTATTTTATGGAATAGTTTGGGGAATATTGGTATCAGGTCTTCTTTCAATGTCTGGTAGAATTCTGTACTAAATCCATCTGGCCTTGGGCTTTTTTGGATTGGGATATTTTTAGTGACTTCTTCTATTTCCTTATGTGATACAGGCCTGTTTAGATCATTTATCTGCTCGTGATTTAACTTTAGTATGTGGTATCCATCTAGAACATCATCCACTTCTAGATTTTCCAGTTTTGTTGTGTACAGGCTTTTGTAGCAGGATCTGATGATTTCTTAAATTTCCTCCTTTTCTGTTTTTATGTCTCCCTTTTCATTTCTGATTTATTTAATTTGGATACTTCCTCTGGGCCTTTTAGTTAGTTTGGCTAGGGGTTTATCTATCTTGTTGATTCCCTCAAGGAACCAGCTTCTGGTTTTGTTGATTCTTTTAATTGTTTCTATTTGGTTGATTTTGGCCCTGAGTTTGACTATTTTTTGCTGTCTACTCGAGGATGTGTCTGCTTCTTTTTGTTCTAGAGCTCTCAGGATTGCTGTTAAGTTGCATTTAACATGTAAGATATCTCCTGTTTCTTTACCAGGGCACTTAGTGCTATGAATTTTATTCTTAGCACTGCTTTTATTGTGTGCTGTAAGTTTGTGTATGATGTGTCAACGTTTTCATTACATTCCAGGAAGTCTTTAATTTCTTTCTTTAAATGGAGAGGAGCCTGAGGAAAAGAAGGTCCAGTGACAGGCCCAAAGTGGGATACAGTTCAAGGGGATTTCTCAAGGCTTGACAGTATTATTGATGCTATTGAATACTCATATAAAGGACCTATTATGACTGCCCTCTGAAAGACCCAACAAGCAGCTGAAAGAATCAGATCCAGATATTTACACCCAACCAATGGACAGAAGCTGATGACCCCTGTGGTTGAATTAGGGAAAGGCTAGAAGAAGCTGAGGAGGAGGGGGACCCTATAGGATGATCAACAGTCTCAAACTGGACCTTGAAATCTTTCAAACACTGGACCACCAACCAGGCAGCATACACCAGCTGTTATGAGGCCCCCAACATATATATAGCAGAGAACTTCCCAGTCTGTGTTCAGTGAGAGAAATTGCACATAACTCTCAAGAGAATGGAGGCCCCAGGGAGTTTAGAGGTGTGAGGGTGGTGGGTGTTGGGCACATTTTCATGGAAACGGGGTGGGGGTAGGAGGCAAAGGATGTGGAACAATAGGAGGGTGGACATGTAGGAGAATAAAATCTGAAGTGAAAAAATAAAGAAAGGAAGAAAGAAAAAAAGAAAGAAAGGAAGGAAGGAAAAGAAAAACAAAAACACAGCACTAATATTTTAATTGTCAAATTTTACTCTCTTTCTGTGTATATATGTGTACATACATAAACTAATGTACATGCATATTAATTTAAATAAATGAGTACAGATATGAGGCCACATTAATTAGATTCTCTTTGTAGGAACAAGACTTAATGGGAAATGAAAGCATATAACCCACATAACTCAGGATCCTATGACCATCAAGTAAGTGTCCGTAGATCTTTTTGTGTAGAATGTGAGATGAATAGTTAGGCTTTGGGATCTGGAGCTGGGGAACAGTCATTTTTTTCTACTTTGTGACAGGGAGCAGGCAACTTGTTAAGAAGCCACATAGGCAATAGATGCCATTCCTCAGAGACCATTTTAATCGCTGTATGGGGATCTCAGTGTTTTGTAGTCACAATTAGTGTCTTCTCTTTAAAGTATTTGCATTAGACTTGGAAGCATATAAGAAAAGGCTGTTCTCCAACCTCTGCAGGTATTTGAACTACACTCAGGATGAAGACTGTGTTCTGGCCAGATTTAGTGGATTCTGGACACAAAGAAAAGAGAGAGTCTTTGTAGGGCAGATGGCTAAAAGGCATCAAGAGTTATTGTAGAAAGACTCTGCCAAGGAATTAGTATGTCTGCATTGATTAATATGGTGTGTGTGTGTGTGTGTGTGTGTGTGTGTGTGTGTGTGTGTATGAGTATGAATGAGGGAAAGGGACATTGAGGAGCTAAGATTTTCTCAGCTAACTAGTAGTGTGGGAGGTCAACAGAAGTCAACAGAAGTCAGCAAACTTCTTGCTGCTTAAGGTATTGTTTACCCCATTATACCCTTAAGATAATTTTCTATTCAAGTCAATGGAGCAAAATGACCTCATTTAGACTAAGGACAAGTAATGGATAAAGAGAAAAGAGGATCAGTAGGTAAAGCCAAATTTGGTCAAATTACCTGTTGCTCTTGACTGATACCCGGCCCAATAACCTGAACCAAATTTCTTTATTATCATTCTTCCCAGTACCTTGGTTCAGCACTGGCCGAGCCACCAAAGATTTAGGCTTTAATGTTGTTCAAGCCCTTGTCTGCCTTGCTTCACTGTGATTCAGCCAAATGAGAATCTGTTCTTTAGCTTCAAAGCCTCCATTACCATTTGAGTTAAGTAACAGCTATGGAAAGAAATGAAGAAGACTTGTGAATTCAGTAATGAGGTAAGCAATTTCTATGATATGTACAGCGTTGTACTTGGTGACCATTAGACTACTTTTTAGCAGTGCTGTCTGGAGCTTATATAGCTTATATATGGTCTCAGATGCGTCATCCATAGAAAGAAGAAAATTCATTTATACAGTGATTATGAGAATAAAATGCATACCTGTCATGCAAAGTACAGTCTATCAATGTTTATCATTGTTAATATTGTTCTTATAAAAAGATATTTTTATGAAAATCAGCAATTTCTTTCTGTTAAGTAGCATTTTAAGGTTAGAAATAGAAGTATAAAACCTAGAAATAATTTATTAAGTTATTGATTTATTTTAGGTGTATTCAATTCAATTCTCATGTTTAGCATGTTGGTCTGGTTTTGCAACTAGAATATAATCACAATACTGTTCTCTCTTTGTAATATATTTCATATCTTATTTGATAACTTCATTTTATAAAGCATATTAAGCTCTTACTGGGTGCTTAACTTGCAGGGTACTATCACTGTCTGGAGAAGGAATAATGAAAGTACCCTTTTTGTAAAATCTGTGATACAAGTAGCCATTTGATGGTAATGTTAGCAGTGGAGAGGACCCTGGAGAGAGAAAATGTAAGGTCTTCTGGGCAGAGGTGATGTTCTGCCTTAAGCAAAGAGACATCAGAGAAAGGACTTAACAATGCTACCAATAATTGAGTATATCTAGAGTAATCATGGGGGGAATGAGTTATTACAGTATGTGTTAGGACTGGTAAGTAAATAGGTATATAAGAAAATAAGAAGAGGTTATTATTATAGATAGTCCCAGCACATTGAAGAGGCTAAATAATATCCTGGGGTAAACCATGATCAGATTAAAGTTTTATAATAACAACATTTTAATTGATTTCTGAATTCAAAGAATTGGGACTAGTTGGTAAAATATTAGTCTGACTCAGGAGTAAGGAAGAACAGTTAGTTCCTTGGCTGTTGATTTAACCCAGATGGGAGATCAAGAAGGTAGAAAATAAGGGAGAAGTCATGATCATCAATGAGAAAGAAGTCCAGAGTCCTGAGATGGTCAAATTCATGGTAGGAAAATGATCACAAATCATCTGTATAAGCTCTGGTTGAATGACAGGACTCATACAGCTACTTTGCATTTCAAGGGGTATTATACGCTCTCTTGATTTACATGCATTAACATGTTTTTTATATTCCCCTCAATATTCTAGGATGACTACTACAGGCAAATCTCTTGAAGGTTAAGTCTCTTAAAAGGACCACTCTCTTGAAGACAAGAATTAGGACTCATCATTTAGGAAATCCCCTCTCTAGTACCTGTATTCTTTCCATGTGTTCAAACATATAAACCGTTCTTGCAGGGGCATCCTATGTTCAGCATCCTGTCTTGTTTCTTATGCTTTCTTAAGTATCACTGGCTTCATGGCCAAGGTGAACCTCACTTTGGTGACGGAGTTCCTCCTCATAGCATTCACTGAGCACCCCGAATGGGGGCTCCCTCTTTTCCACCTGTTTTTATTTATCTATCTCTTCACTTTGGTGGGGAACTCAGGCATGATTGCATTGATCCGCATGGACCGCAGGCTCCACACCCCGATGTACTTCCTTCTAAGCCACCTGTCTTTTATGGACATCTGCTACTCCTCTGTCACTGTTCCTCAGACAATGGCTGTGTTGTTGGAACATGGGGCAGCTTTATCCTATGCACGCTGTGTGGCTCAGTTTTTCCTGTTCACTTTCTTTGGAGCTATTGATTGCTACCTCTTGGCTCTCATGGCCTATGACCGTTATGTGGCTGTGTGCCAACCTTTGCTTTATGTCACGATCATGACGCAGAAAGCCCTTCTAAGTTTTGTGGCTGGGGCTTACATTGCTGGCCTCCTCAGTGCCTTGGTGAGGACAATCTCAGCATTCACCCTCTCTTTTTGTGGAAACAATGAGATCGACTTTATTTTCTGTGACCTTCCTCCTCTATTAAAACTAACCTGTGGCGAAAGCTATGTCCAGGAATTGGTGATTATTGTATTTGCCATTTTTGTCCTCCCTGCTTGCATGGTGGTGATTGTAGTTTCCTACCTGTTCATCATTGTGGCCATTCTGAGGATTCCTTCAGCAGGAGGCCGGGCCAAGACCTTCTCAACCTGTGCCTCTCACCTCACTGCAGTGTCGCTCTTCTTTGGCACTCTAATTTTCATGTATCTTAGAGATAACTCTGGTCAGGCCTCAGAAAAGGATCGAGTTGTGTCTGTATTCTACACAACAGTAATTCCCATGTTGAATCCCCTCATCTACAGCTTGAGGAACAAGGAAGTGAAGGAAGCACTAAGGAAATTTCTCAATAGAGTCAAGACTTCCTAACCTCTTCCCACTTTTGGAATCCCAAGAAGAATCTATTCTCAAAGGCCAGCAATTTAGAACTTCTTTATTTACACTATGCCAAATATTTAAATGTGGATATCATGATATATGGCTTATTAAAAAACGAGAATGTTTAACTCCAGGGAGAGACAAGAAGAAATGGAAACTTAAGCTGGAGAAGAGATTTGAGTATGGACTATGGATCTTAGGACACATGCAATCTAAATGTGGCAGGGCTCAATAGTCTCTGTGATGATAGAGCAAGATTATAATTTTTGCAAAATTTTTCAAAAAATGAAAGTTTTGAAAATATCATTTAATCAAGTCCTTATACTCAATAGTTAGCTTCTGTTCATTTTTATATTTTCTTATATGTATTTCATTAAAAATATGATCACTTTATTCATAATCTACTTTATCAATTTGTCTATCAAACTGTGATATGTTTTATTCACTTCAATATAACTTGCAGAAAACGACATTGAAACACAATTACTATGATATTAAAAACCATATTTTCATCTAAGATTCAAACTTTAGTATGTATTTATATTTTATTTTAATTTAAATAAAAATCTTTTGGGATATGGTCCTATGTAGTCCTCTTTGACCTCAAACTCCATGTAAGTAAGGATGATCATGAATTCTTGATCCTTCTTTCTTTATTCTATGATTACTGAGATTAAAGTTTCCTGTTACTTGCTGGGTTTATGCAATTATCAGACCTAGGACTTTGTGTTTGCTAGGAAGACATTACCCTTCCTGATCAGTTAATTCCTAGCCTTATATGACATTTAAAAGATATTTTACTTATTTACTTATTTGTAGCTATGCTTGTGCATGTACATAGGTGTGTATGTGTGTGCATTTGTGTCTATATGTGAATGCATGTGCACATGCGTGGTGTATATGCATGTGTGTAAGCCAAAAAAGCTATCAGGTGACCTCCTCTATCACTCTCTGCCTATTCATTTGAGATGGAATCTTTCACTGAACTCAATTTTGCTGTTTCTATGTTAGGCTAGAAGCTAGGAAATGCCAGTGATTTCCTTGTCTTTTACCCTGGGCGGTGGGATTGCAGCACTTATGGAACTCTAGGCTTGCTATATGGGTATTAATGCCAACTGGTGTTTATGGTTGTGCCACAAGAATCCTCAACCTTGAACCATCTCTCCAGTACCACAGTTCATTTTAATTATTTAATTATTTTTAGTTATTAAATTAGGATAGTTTAATAGCCTAATTAATGAAGCTGACCTATTCAAAATATTTTTCAGATCCTGATGGGTTTATGTTTTTATTTTTGTTTTCTTGTTGTTTTGCTTGTTTGTTTGGTTTTGTTTTTTTGCTATGATGGTGCCTTTCTAGAATCTCTAAGTAAAATCTGCAATAACATTCTTGGTGAGCACATTTTATCACTCAAAATATGTCCTGTCACTTCTTCAATCGATCTACTCCTGACCTTCCTGCTCTGTTACATGCTTTGTAATTCCTTTGAAGGAATTACACGCCTGCACTCCCCCTGAAGATGTTTCTTGTATCTGTAATACAGACTCATATCCTGTTCTTTCAATTTCTGTCTTGTATGAAGATAGGCAAATCCTAGTCAGTCCTGAAGTTCAGTGACCTACAATATGTCAGCTTGTACTTAATACCACATAAAGCATACAAACTCTGGATCTTTAACTACAGATTTCTTGACTACATTAAGCCTGAGTAATTGGAAGGGAATAGATCACATTGACTCATTTTTGTTTACCTTTATCTTGATCATAACTTTAACACTTTTAGTCTATGGAATGAAAGTCAACAATATTGTGCTTATACAAGTGATGCATAGTATGGGATTCAAGGAGAGATGAATTATTTAAATGTAGCCTGCCTAAAATATTATGTATCATAAGGTACTCTAATGTTGGGATCTCTGAGTGGATGAAGCAGATTTATGCAAGGAAAAGGGTGGGAATATGGTTTCCAAGGATATTTAACTTCAGACCACACATCCAAATCTTCAAAGCTTTCTAGAATACACAAATTTAAAAGTTTATATTCTAATTTTCATAAGTACTATTAAATATTACACTCCTTTGAGTAGTGTCCTGTTGGATATCAAATGGAAAACAAAAATGGGTGATTAATTCATAGTTCACATGTAGATGTATTATATATGGTGAAAAGCATTAGACAATCATTAAAAATCTTAAATTATTTACATAAAAATTCTGCTGGTAGAAGTTGACAGTATTTGGTTCTTATAAACAAAATCAGTATGCTGTAAAGTTACTTGCTCTCAGAATTCATGGGAAAGCAACGAGTAAATAAAGTAGGTGGACAAAAAGGACTAAGAGAATGGATTCCCAGGTTTAAAGAAACAAGTTAATATTTTCTAGTCTCTGGCTAAATGCTAAGTAGGCAGCTAAGGTGTCCATTCAAGAAGAAAAGATAAAAGATGAAGCTGTGGGAACTTGGTCTACATTAATACAGGAAACCATGTGATTTTTCTTGTATTACATTAGTATACATTGACAGTTAAATATCCTGAATCCCTTTATGTATACAATGTGCTTTGGATGTATTATCTATATCATGATGGTTTTTTCCCCTCTCATTTAAACTTTTGGTTTTCTTCCTATCTCATCTCAACTGCTCTGTATTTCATGTATTTCTTTCAAAAATTATTCCTACATATGAGAGAGAAATAGCCATTGCTTGCATTTTTGAAGCTGAATTGTTTCATGTAGAGTAATGATCTCCATTTCCAATTTTTTTTTCTGAAAATGATATGATATAATTCCTTTTTAATATCTGGAAAATAGTCCAATATGCACATATACCACAAATATCACATATTTCTCATATATATTTACTTCTGTGCATATCAGCTTGGTCCATAACTTAGAAATTATGAATAATAATGCAATAAATAAGAGATTATATTTATTTCTATTATATTATTACTTGTACTTTTTTGAAATAATACATGGAAGTGGTACAGTTGGATTGTGTAATATCACTATTTTAGTTCCTAAAATTAATGAAAATTAGTTTTAATTAGCCTACATAGTAATTTTTATGGCATCTATTACATTTTTGCTGTTTCGTCTCTATGCTTCCCCACCCACCCCACAAGTGCCTTCCTACTATCTGTGATTTTTCTTGCTTCTATTTAAATTGTAGGAGTGTCTTTCTTATTTCTTGAAACTTTTGAGATTTATTAAATCTACAGATCACTTTGGTCATAAGTACAAGAAATAAATCCTTGTTGCTTTAAGCCATTAAGATTTTTATATGATTCATTTCAGTGACCTAGCTTGGTATAAATCATCTAAAACATATTGCCTATGGGAGATGTAAAAATAATGAAAGAGGACTACGGGAGATTGTCTAGAATGTGCCTCTTATATGTGAAAAATAGTTTTAAAATTTTATTCTTCTCTGATAAAATGCATTTTCCCCTTCATCCATTATTTTCCATTCCCCAATACCACCTCTTTCACCTACAAGTTTCTCTTCCTTTTTTTTTTTTTTTTTTTTTTTAGAAAAGAGCAGTTCCCTACCCCAGAATATCAACTAAACATCACATAAGAATAATTTTTCATTATTTCTTTTGCCTCGTATAATTGAACATATCTTTTATGATACATGAAAACATAAATACGTTATGTAGACAAATATGCATGACTTTTTATTATTTTACATGTTTTTATATTATTTATTATATTTATTTACATTTCAAATGTTGTTCCCCTGTCCAGCCTCCCTTCCAACCCCTCCCCCCACTCTTTTCCCCTTGCTTTGCCAATACAAAGATGCTCCCTCACCCATCCACCCTCTCCTTCTTCATGCATCTAGCATTCTCCACTGCTGGGTCAACAGGACTGAACAGGACAAAGTGTCTCCCCTACCATCGATGGCAGATGAGATCATCCCCTGCTACATATGTAGTAGGGCCATGGACCTACTCTTTGGCTTGTGGTTTAGTTCATGGCAACCCAAAGGGGTCCAGTTAGTTGATATTATTGTTCTTTCTACGGGGTTGCAATCACATTTACCTTCTTCAGTCATTCCCCTAATTCTTCCACTGAGGTCCCCAGGCACACTCCAATAGTTAGCAGTTTTCCATCTGTCTTAGTCAGGTGCTGGCAAAACCTCTCAGAGGACAGCTATACCAGGGCTCAGTCTGCAAACACTTCTTGGCACTGGCAATCGTGTCGGGGTTTGGTGTGTATGGATGGAATGGATTGCATGGTAGGGCAGTCTCTGAATGACCTTTCCTTCAGTCTCTACTCCAGTTTTTGCCCCAGCATTTCCTTTAGACAGGGACTATCCTGGATTAAAAAAATTGAGACGGGTGAGTGGCTACATCATTCAACTGGGGTCCATATCTATCTACTGGAGGTAGTTTCCAGGTTGTATATCTCATCTGTTGTGTATTCAGGCTAGTGTCATCACCATAGGTCCTGGAAATCTCTTACATCCCTGGCTCCTGTGACCTTCTAGTGGTTCCTTCCCACCCCCATTCCCCTTCCTCCACTGCTATTGATTTCCATTCATTCTCCTGGACCTCTGCACTTCTCTCCTGTCTCTTCCCATATCTGGTCCTGTCCCCCCCTCCAATTTTTTTTAACCTCTCTCTCCCCTCTCCTACCCGGCTCCTTCTATCCCTTTGCTTCCTGTGATTATTTCTTTCCCCCTTATAAGTATGATAGAAGCATCCACACTTTGGACTTCCTGTTAAACTTCATATGGTCTGTGAATTTTATCATGGGGATTCTGAGCTTTCTGGTGAATAATATCTACTTGTCAGTGAGTCATACCACGTCCTTTTTGATATGGGTTATCTTACTCAGCATGGTATTTTCTAGTTCCATCCATTTACCTACAAAGTACATGAAGTTAGTCTTTTTAAAAGCTGTGTAGTATTCTATTTTGTAAATGTACCACATTATCTATATACATTCTCTCTCTATCTCTGTGAAGAATTGGGTTGTAATTTTGATGGAGTTTGCATTGAATCTAGAGATTGCTTTTGGTAAAATGGCCATTTTTACTATGTTAATCCTGCTGAACCTCGAGCATGGGAGATCTGACCATCTTCTGAGGTCTTCTTTGATTTCTTTCTTCAGTGACTTGATGTTCTTGTCATACTGATCTTTCCTTTTCTTAGGTAGAGTTACACCAATGTATTTTATATTATTTGTGACTATTGTGTTGGATATTGTTTCCCTAATTACTTTCTCAGCCTGTTCAACCTTTGTGTAAAGGAAGGATACTGAGTTGTTTGAGTTAATTTTATATCTAGCCAGTTTGCTGAAGTTTTTGTTTTGTTTTGTCTTGTTTTATCAGATGCAGGATTTCTCCTGTAGAATTTTGGTGTAGCTTATGTATACTATCATATCATTTGCAAATAGTGATATCTTGATGGCTTCCTTTCCAATTTGTATCCCTTTGACCTCCTTTTGTTGTCTAATTTTTCTAGCTAGAACTTTGAGTATTATCTTGAATAAATACTGAGAGAGGGCCAGCCTTGTCTTGTTCATGATTTTTGTGGGAGTACTTCAATTTTATCTCTATTTAAATTGATATTGGTTCTTGTTTTGTTTTTTTGTTATTGTTTTGTATATTGCTTTTATTATGTTTAAGAATTTAAGAATATACCTTGAGTTCCTGATCTTTCTAAGAAATTTAACTTGAATTGCTTTTGTATTTTGTCAAAGTCTTTTCAGCATCTAATGAGAAGATCATATCAATTTTTAATTTAAGTTTGTTTATAAAATGGATTATTTTGATGGACTTCTGTATATTGATCCATCTCTGCATTCCTGGGATGTAGCCTACTTGATCGTGTTGAATAATGGTTTTGACATAATCTTGGATTCAGTTTGCACGAATTTTATAGAGTATTTTGCATCAATATATATAAGCACAATTGTTTTGAAGTTCTGTTCTCTTTCTTTGTTGGGTCTTTGTGTGGTTTAGGTATCAACATATCTGTGGGTTGATTAAATTAAATAGTATTCTTCATGTTTCTATTTTGTGAAGTAGTTTGAGAAATATTGGTATTATTTCTTCTTTGGAGGTCTGATAGAATTCTGCACTAAAATCATCTAGCCCTGTTTTTGTTGTTGTTGTTGTTATTGGGAGATTTTAACGAATGTTTCTATTTCCTTAAGTCTTATGGAAATGTTTATATAACTGATCTTGTCCTGATTTAACTTTGGTACTTGATATTTGTCTACAAAAAGTATTCATTTCATCTACATTTTTCCAGTTTTATTGAGTTTAGACTTTTTGTAGTAGGATCTGATTATTTTTTGAATTTCTGTTGTTTTGTCCTCCTTTTTGTTTCTGATTTGTTAATTTGGCTACTGTGTCTATGTCCTTCAGTTAGGTTTGACTAAAAGTTTATCTATCTCATTGATTTTATCAAAGAACCAGGTCTTAGTTTTGTTGATTTTTTTGTATAGTTACCCCTTTGTTTCAAATTGGTTGATTTCAGCCCCGTGTTTGATTATTTCCTGCCATGCACTCCTCTTGGGTATGTTTGCTTCTTTTTTCTAAAGCTTTCAGATATGCTGTTATGTTGCTAGTGTAGGATCTCGCCAATTTCTTTTTGAAGACACTAAATGCTATGAATTTTCTTTTATATACTTTTTTTATTGTGTCCCAGAAGTTTGCATATGCTGTGCCTTCATTTCCATTAAATTCTAGAAAGTCTTTAATTTTTTTCTTTCTTTTTCTCTGACCTAGTTATCATTAAGTAGACTGGTTTATTCAGGTCTCCTGCTATTATTGTGTAAGAGTCAGTGTATGTTTTGAGCTTTAGTAAAGTTTCTTTTACAATTGTGGTTGCCCTGTATTTAGGACTTAGATGTTCAGAATTCAGAGTTCCTCTTGGTGGCGTTTTCCTTAGTGAGTATTAACTGTCCTTTCCAATCTCTTTTGATAACTTTTGGTTGAAAATTTATTTTACTGGATACTAGAATGGCTACTTCAGTTCTTTTCTTGAGACTAGTTGATTGGAAAATTGTTTTTCAGACTTTTACTCTGAGGTAGTGTCTGTCTTTGTCACTGAGACATGTTTCATGTATACAGAAAAAGTCTCGGAGAAATATATATATCCAGGATGTTAGTCTATGTCTTTTTATTGGGGAAGTGAGTCCATTGATTTTGAGAGATATTAAAGACCAATGTTTGCTGGTTCCTGTTATTTTTGTTGTTAGGGGTGGCATTATGTTTGTGTGGTTTTCTTCTTTTGGGTTTGTTGTGAGATGATCAATTTCTTAGTTTTACTTGGGTGTAGTTTTCTTCATTGTGTCGGAGTTTTCCTTCTATTATCCACAGTAGGGCTGGACTAGTGGAAAGATATTGTTTAAATTTGGATTTGTCATGGAAAATCTTGGTTTCTCCATCTATGGTGATTGATATCTTTGCTGGGTATAACAGCCTCACTGGCATTTGTGTTCTCTTAGTGTCTGCATGGCATCTTTCCAAGATCTTCTGGCTTTGAGAGTCTCTGTTGAGAAATCTAGTGTAATTATGATAGGTCTGCTCTTACCTCTTATTTGGCCCTTTTCTCTTACAACTTATGATACTCTTTCTTTATTCTGTGTATTTAGTGTTTTGATTATTATGTGCCAGGATGAATTTCTTTTCCGTTCCAATATATCTGACATTCTGTAGGCTTCTTGTATATTTATGACCATGTTTTACTTTAGGTTAGGGAAACTTTCTTCTATGATTTTGTTGAAAATATTTCCTGGCCCTCTGAATTGGTAGTTTCCACTCTCTTGTATTCATATTATTTTTAAGTTTGATAATTCCATTGTGTCCTGATTTTCCTGGATGTTTTGACCTAGGATCTTTTTGCACTTTGTATTTTCTTTGACTGTTGTATCAAAACCTTCTGTGGTACATTCTATGCCTGAGATTTTCTCTTCTATCTCTTATATTCTGTTGGTGATGCTTGCAACTGTAACTCCTAATCTCTTTCCTAGGTTTTCCATATCCAAGGTTGTCCTCTTTTGTGATATCTTTGTTGTTTCTGTTTATACTTTAGATTTGGACAGTTTTGTTTAATTCCTTTATCTGGTTGATTGAATTTTCCTATATTTATTTAAGGGATTTATGTGTTTCTTTTTTAAGGGCTTCTTCCTATTTTGCTGTATTTTTTGAGTAAGTTATTTATGTCCTCTTAAAGGTCCTCTCTCATCTTCATGAGGATGATTAGTCCATTTATTTATTTATTTTTATTTATTTATTTATTTATTTATTTATTTATTTTTTTGGTTTTTCGAGACAGGGTTTCTCTGTGTAGTTCTGGCTGTCCTGGAACTCAATCTGTAGACCAGGATGGCCTCAAACTCAAAAATCCACCTGTCTCTGCCTCCCAAGTGCTGGGATTAAAGGCGTGCGCCACCACCGCCCAGTGATTATTCCATTTATGATTAGGTCAGAATCTTACCTTGTAGGTTATTTAGGGTATTCTGGGATTCCTGTGGTGGGAGAACTGGTTCTGATGGTGCCAAGTGGCATCGGTTTCTGTTGCTTATGTTCTTGAGCTTGTGTCTCACAGTCTGATTATCTCTGGTATTACCTGGCCTTGCTGTCTCTGACTGAAGCCTTTCCCTCCTGTACGCCTGTGAGCTTGGTTATGATGGACCTCCTGGGACTCAAGCTTTCTCTGGTTGTGTTGTATGTGTGGGGGTGATAGAACTCCTGATCTGCCCCTAGATGCAGCTGTGGTCCAGAAAGATGATGTCTCTCCAGCAGGGTCGATAGGTCCTGCATCTATTGGGCTCCATGGGGTTTATAGTTAGGTGAGGTACTAGGGCAAAAGAAGGGGCTCACCTGTGAGCCTGTTTGTGAAAGACCTCCTGGGAGTCAAGCTGTCTCTGGGTGTAGGAGGAAGTCTAGAGCTCAGCTCTTACCTGTGCACAGTTGGTCATATTTTACAAATTTGTTATTTGATTTAGTTATATATATCCAGTTCTTTTTAAAAATACCCGTTTTTTAAATCTTCATATGAAGCCTTCAATCCCATATAGTCTATTCATCTCTCCATTTTATTTTTATTTTTACAAGTTTTCTTGGTTTTTTTCACCCATTTGAACTTTTGTTTGGACTGTTTTTTGTGTGATTCTTTATTCCTATTAATATGCCATTTTTTGGCAAATCTTCATTCAAAGTTGATGAAAATTATGGACTTAACAATGCTTTGTGTTGTATAGTTGATATCTTAGTATATATGTTATAGATATTTTGATAATTCTTTCAATATATCAATCAATATGTCTATCATATTGGAGGCTGAAACTTTCTATGTACAAATGGTTAAAAATTCAGTAGTTTGTATGCAGAATATCTGCTAAAATTTACATTAAATAATTCCCTAAGGAATAGCCCAACACTGGACTCTAGAAGAAAAATACTTGCTTAACCATTTCCCACTTTGTTTTCTAGAGTACAAGATTCTCCCATGAGAACTTTACCAGTGAAACACACACTCACTTTTCCCTTTACAAATACTATTAAAAGGAAGCTAGTATAAAATGTAATTTATCTTCCTTAAACTCCAAACAGAACTTCTAGCATAATGTTTAAATTTAATAACATGAGCCATAATTAAATTATATGCAGAAGTGCTACAGTTATCCCAATCTTTCAAAAAGAAGGGCTAAAGTAATAGATACTATTTAATTCCTTCTATAATAATTCTTCCCTATACAGTAGACTTAATGTAATATCCTCATTACCATGTGTTCTCCTTTCTATATTTCCTCTACTTGGTTGCAAGTTCACACTGCATTTTATATATGTCTAAGAAATGGACAAACTCTCACCACTGAGTCATTTCAATTCTTAGTTTCATAAAATGGCAACAAGCACTGTCAAAAATTCTATTGACAGATGTAACTACCCATGTTAACTGTCAGGAGTTACAATATATCTTTGGCTGCCTCTGTTCTTTGTAATACATACCTATGCCAGTTGGGATCTGTAGTTGGAAATCTCTATCTAGTTTGAGTACTTGCTTGTCACCAAAGAATTATCCAAGTGTCATTATTTAGAAAGAAATGAGGTATATGGTGTCTGTGAGAGTTTTTTCTACTGAAAGATCTCTTAGACCTTAATAGTACGTGCGTACATGTAAACAGATCAGAGAGGGAGAAGCAAGATGCTCTAGCAATCATCTGTGTAGTAGAGAAGGCTAAGAATCAATTATGAACGATTGACACCCATGGTAAATTGACAGGTTCTAACAAAGTTTGTGGGTTTCAGAGACAAGAAAAAAGCAGGAAATGGAACAGAGAAAGGTGACTACAGACACCCTGGAAATGTATCCTCTTTAAGCCAAGGGAGCAAATATGTTACGCAGAGAATCACATGAAGTGTGTTTTAGACTAATCCACACTCAGTCTCTTCCAACTCAGTAGTCACATCTCCTTAGTAAATGTGCAGTAGATGAGGAAACTGAGTTTTACGTCCAAAATATAACTTTACAGCAAGACTAAGATTGAATGCTGTGCTGAGACATGAAAAGTCCTCAGCCCAGAGCTCCAGAAACAACACTGTACTTCAGTAGCAAGTTGATCAGAACATAAGTCACTACCAAAATGTTCATTTCCTAAAAGTGTTGCTATTGACCTGTATGATGAAAAATTCTTAGGAGTTTCCCTGTAATCCAAAAAGATTTGTTTTTATCCTCTAAGATGCATAGAGACGATGAGACAGTAGTGATTTCCAAGGTACATTTTCTTCAGGGATTGGTTTCCCCAGAAACCTCAAAAGCTGTCTCTGGAGCTTATCTGTATTCATGTGAACTCTTTCCACTTTGTTACTCTCACACAAACAATCCCCATAGCATTTTTCATATCATCCACTTGCTTTGTAAGAAAACACAAAAATCCATGATTTACATTGAACTATGTGAGTGATCTTAGATGCTTTGTATAGAGTGATTTATTAAAATTTATTACTTTTTCATTCAAAATCAACTGGATTATTCTACCAAGTGATTATAATATAGCTATTGGCCTTGAAATCCTGGAAAAATACTGGCTCTAAAATACGGGGTACACAAACTAGAAAAGGTGAGCTGGGAGAAAATTTGGCCTTGAACATTGGAAACAGTCATGTCATGCAACCTTATTCATCCTAGAAGTCTAACAGGTAAGATAATTAACTTAAAAAAAACTTTTGATGAAACTAAAAATGCATAGTTTCATGCAAGTGAGATTGGTATTAAACTACAGTATTTGGATACAAGATTGCCTTGTAAATTATGTTTGCTGCATTCATCCACTAGGGGGAACCAACCCCATGCATTTGAGCTCTGATTGTGGACTAAGGCAGATTTTTGAGCCTGCAGATCATTTCACTGAGCAGCCAAGGGTAACTTATTTAACTACCCTGAGTCTTAGACTCCTCCTGAACAAAATAATTTTTTCATGGAATCATATGTGTAAGATAATGCAGAATGTGCGACACATATTAAAGAGTAGATGTGCAGCACAAAGCAGACTTGATGCTTTTAAACAAGAGGACATATAAGAGGATAGGCAGGAAGAAATGTAGCTCTAGGAGGAGTTGGAGTAAGAGTATGAATGTGATCAAAGCGCATTCTACAAATTCCTCAAATTACTAATAAAAACTGTTCATAGCTGCAGAATAATTATTTCTCATTCATAAGCAGTTGTTTCCTCCTTCTGCTCTGGCAATAATTCAAGATGATGATTCCTCAACCCCCTTCTTATGTAGCATCACATAAAGTTTGCTCATACTACATAGGTTCTTCAAATTTCACTTCTATCAAATCTGAAAATTGTTATTACATGACACAATCAATTTTTTAAAAAAAACAATTCTAAGTTACTGAAAAATTGTTCAAATTTGCTTCTTAGTTAAGCAATTTACCTGAAGATATACCATGAAAGACACAGGGAAACCGAGCCTATATTAACTCATAGCCATGACAGAGAAAAAAACCTCACATATATCACAAAAATTCAAAGTCAATCTTATGGTTATATTTACTTAATGATATTTGAAACGTATATGTGTGTGTTTAAATTTTCGACTCTCCTTGCAGATAATTAAGTTTTTGTAGTTACAGAGGTACAACATGGTAGAAAGAGTACATGATTTGGCACTAGGAAGTTCTGTGTTTAAATACAGGATAATGACCAAGTTCTGTAGCCTGTCTGTATAAAATTGTCACAATAATGGTAAAAAATTAACAGTAAAAATGAATGGATATACAAAGTAATAGAGGCAAAATAGGAATAGATAATGTGAGCCAAGTTGCAGAACTGAAGTATAGGAAGACTATGACTTTATTGTTCAAATTTTGTTGCTATATACTGAAAATAATTACCCGCAGCATCTCAAATATTATGGACTTTGAAGTGGAGTGGTAAAAACTAAAGTTGAAAAAAGTTATTTTTAGTATTACTTGAATAGGCTTGAATATGGTATAATATCAAGAAGAATATATGAATGCATGTAAAAAGGGATTATTCAGGACAAAATAACAGGCTAATCAACTCCCCATTTTTTTAAAGGGAAGAATAGGTTAAATTGATTTGAGTATAAGGGCAGTTTAGGTCAGTGTATAGAAGCGAAGAGAGAAATGGGATTCAGTTTCAAGGAAAGAATGAATAGGTGGGACTGACTAAAGAGGAGGAAGCTCATGACTAAGGATGGGGAAGCTCAGGTAGACAACGGATGAACACATGTTGGCATGCAGGAAAGAGATTCCTGCCTGCAATGGGATTGGAGTGTAAGCACAAAGGGAGCATCTTCATTCTCCCCAACACTGAGGATTAGTTTTCTTGTCGGCACCGAAATTTCCAAATGTAAATGAGAATTAATTTGAATCAGAAATAGCAACTGAAAGACACCTTGTGCTTCTCACAAATATCAAAAGAAAATCAGTCAGATTAATTAATTTCTGAAAAAATATTTTGTATATAGGCAAAAAACAAACTTAACACCTACTACAGAGATAAAGAGTGACCTTAAGTATTGGGATCTTTACAATACATTTTTGTCTTCTAATGAGTAAACAGTCCACACTGAATATGGACAATAACAACCTCACCACAGTAACCGAATTCATTCTCATGGGCTTTACTGACTATCCAGAGTGGGAGATTTCTCTTTTTCTGGTGTTTCTCTGTTTCTATCTGGTCACCATCCTGGGGAACTTGGGCATGGTCATTCTTATCCAGATGAATCTCCAGCTTCAGACCCCAATGTATTTCTTCCTGAGTCATCTCTCTGTAATGGATGACTGCTACACCAGTGTCATCACCCCTCAGATCCTGGCCATGCTGGCCACAGGGAAAGAAGTTATCTCCTATGGTCATTGTGCTTCCCAGTTCTTCTTTTTCACCTTCTGTGAAAGTACAGAATGTTTCCTGTTGTCAGTGATGTCCTATGATCGCTATGTTGCTATTAGCAATCCTCTGCTCTACACTGTGACCATGAGTCCTAAAAAATGCTGGAATTTGGTACTGGGAGCCTGTATATGTGGGTTATCTGGGTCCATTCAAAGAACCACATGTACCTTCTCCCTCTCCTTTTGTGAAGACAATAAGATCAACTTTTTCTTTTGTGACCTTCCATCCCTGCTGAAGCTGGCCTGCAGTGACACAACAAATGCTGAAATTATAATTGTTTTGTGTGGGAATTTTGTCATCTTGGTGAATACTTTAGTCACACTCATTTTCTAGTAGAATGGCTAGTAGAATTACAAATAAATTCTTAATCAAGACAATAATCAAGACTTTCACATTTAAAACTTCAATTTACTGACTGGCTTTATGAAAATTAAAAAGCATTATGTCCTCATATTGGCAAGAGTGTTTATTCTGGTGAGTACAAATTGGTGGTTTTAATGACTATATGAATAACTTGATATTTTCATATGAAAACCCAAACCACACAATGAGCAATATAGCTAAACCAATGACCTGGATATGTACTAAAAAAACAACTCTTGTTCAGGGTCATTAATATACAGGGACTTTTTTTTTTTTATAGAATGTTACTGTAGGAACTCATCACTCAGAACATTTTCCTCCCATGTTCATTCTCCCACTTCTGAGTGTGCATGCTTTGGTTGGAACAGGAGGCCATTTTACAATATAAAGTGACATTGATGATTAAAGCAATGCATAGGTGGCAATAAAGCAGAAAACAATAGCGATTTGAGATACTCCCTTCTCTCTCAGTACAGATATATAGAGACTATACACTTCTTTCTTCCTACTACTTTAACTTTACTCTGTAGGTTTTGGTGTGTTGTATTTTCACTCAATCCAAGACTATTTTATATGTTTCATTTTATTTCTTCAACAACTCTTTCATCATAATAGTACGTTTTTAATCTTCATAAGCTACTGTGTACTCTATGGTCTTTTACGCTCCTGATTTACAGCTTGATTACATCATTGTGATCCTTACACAGAATACAAGTAAATATTTCACTATTTTCCTTTATTTATCAGACACTCCTGATAGGTCATTTACTTATAAAAAAGTCCACAGAGAGGACCCAGAATTTTGTAGTGTTTGAATGGAGTAGTATGTATGTGCCTATTAAGTCCATTTGATATAATTTGTCATTTTGATAAGATATTTCTGTATATTCTTTCTGTGCTGACATGCCAATTGCTTTAAGTAGAGTTTTGAAGTTAACTAGTATTATTTTGACTTTACACCAAGTAGCATTTGTGTTGTGTCAAGTACACTCACATTCAGTATGCATATGATTAAACTTAAAATGTCTTCTTTATGAGTTGTTCTCTTAATTGATATGAAGTGATTCTTTTATTTCTTCTGAATTTTTGTTTGAAGTCCATTTTGCCAGATAGTAAGATCAAAACTATTGCTTGTTTCCTAAATCAATTTTCTTGGTCCACCTTTTCCATCATTTAATCCTAAAGGCAATGAACAGATGGTTGCTGCTTTTTTATGAAGTTTGATAGTTTTTGTCTTTTGACTTGAGAATTAAGAAAATTAATGCTTAGAGATATTGTAGAAAGATATATATTAGTTTTTATTATTTTGTTGATTCTGTAGAGCTCTGTGTTTCTTATTTTTGCGATATAGGTATTATTCCAGTGTGGTTTTTTCTTTCCTATAGTGTCATGGATTGTTATTTTTTATTTCTCCTCTTCCACTGAAAGTTTTCCTTCAAATACCTTGAACACCTAGCAGAATGGTAACGAACACATATAGCTAATTTTTATCATGGTATCTTTTGTTCTTTTCTGTTTTAATGATGATGTTGCTTTGCTAAATAATAGTTTTGATTGACAATTGTCTTTTAGAACTTGAGATATATCATTCTCACCTCTGGCATTCAAAGTTTCTATTGAGAAATTTATAAGCATACTTTTATGTGTAACTTTGTATTTCTCTCTTACCATTTAAAATATATTTCCTTTTCCTTTTTATTTAGTAGATTAATTATTTTACAATATGGCATCTCTATCCTTTTATGGTCTTATCAGTTTGATGTTCTGAACGCTTCTTTTATTTAGATTGTATAACTATTCTTAACTTTAAATAATATTTTATAATGTGTTAAAACATTCTATACCATTAGAATATGGTTCTTATTTTTCATTATTTATTGGTTATTTACAATTCAAATATTATCCCCATTGCTAGTTCCCCCACCACAAGCCACCTATCACCTCTTCACCCCCTGCATCTATGAGTACGCTACCTCACCCTCCCATGCATTCCTCATCAGTGCCCTAGCTTTCCCCTATCCTGGGCATCAAGCCTCCACAGGACTAAGGGGCTCCCCTCCCAGTGATGCCAGATAAGGCAATATACTGTTTCATATCTAGCTGGAGACATGGGTTCCTTCCCCTCACCCAGCCCACATGTACTCTATGGTTGGTGGTTTAGTCCCTGGGAGCTGTGGGGGTTTCTGGTTGGTTGATATTGTTGTTCTTCCTATGGGGTTGAAAATTCCTTCAGCTCCCACAGTCCTTGCCCTCACTTCTCCATTGAGGTCTGTGTGCTCAGGCCAATATTTGGCTGTGTACATTTGCCCTGACAGAGCCACTCAGAAGACAGCTATAAGAGGCTCCTGTAAGTAAACACTTCTTCGTGTCAGAAATAATGTTCAGGTTTGGTGACTGCAAATGGGATGAATACTTAAGTGGTGTCTCTGGATGGCCTTTCATTCATTTTCTGCTCCACTCTTTGTTCCTGTGTTTCCTTTTGATAGTAGGAATTCTGGATTAATTTTGAGGTGGGTGGGTGGTCCCATCAACCATAACTATCAGGTGTAGTATTTTCATAGTTTTGATATACATTGTTAGTTTCCTTAAGAAATTTTGAGTGGAAAAACATATGCAGGGAATAGTTATCAAGGTCAGAGATCAATTTGCAAGGAGATGGCTCTTTCCTTCTACCATTTAGATTAGGGAGATTGAACATAGGTACGTAATGCTCTGTAGCAATCCCCTTAACCCTCTGAGCCATCTTGCTGGTCTATTGTTTGTATTAATATTGTCCCACTGTTCCCATTGGTTTATTTTCATACTTTTATTTTGTCTTTCAGCTCATATTTTCTATAATTTTCTCCCCACATTGTATTGGTGTGTCTTTCTACATTTTCTATTCTTTGGCTTAATATAATTTATATTTGAAATATTTTAGTTTATTACTTATTGAATTTTTCTTTCGAGTCTTACACCAACTTTATTATTACATTTAACTGTTTTCATCAACTTGGGACTTGTTAATTATCTTTCTTAATATATCTGTGTATACATTGGATTATTTGTTTGGAATTTCATTTACTTCTCAACTATTAAAATTCAGTACTGTGGGATTAACAGTGATTAGAAGAATTACTTTAATGTTTCTTATATTACCGATTGACATTTCTGAATCTGAGATAATTTTCTTACTTACTATATAAAATCAGCTGAAATCTTTTTGTAAGTAGTTTCAATATTCATATGGGCTAGAATGTCACAGAACGAGGTACACAGTTTAGAAGTTATATTATTGGTTCAGGGACACAGAGGGCTTTGTAGAGAGTTCCTACTGCACCCAGAATAAATTATTAACTGCAAAAGAAAGCTCAATTCCTGGCTATGTCCACTATGCAAAATCATACCAGCAAATTAACAACATTAGTGTTTTTGACTTCAATAACTTTTGGAGAGTATTTCTGACACACTGAATCTGTACTGAGTGGCATAAATCAAAATTCCCTCCTTTGGATTCCCTCTGGCTTGGCTGCATGCAGTGTAGGACATGTATAAATGAGATCTTTGCTTTTCAACCTATTTGGTATTATGTGATATAAGCACATGTATGAGGAGAGGTTGTAAGACAATGCCTCATAGTTGTTTTGTAACTCAGCTGGTATCCACATTGGCTTTATCCTCTGTTTTTCTGAGTTGGTGTACATGGATTATTTTTTTGAGTATTCTTTTATGTATTCTTTAATCTTTTTGTTGTTTACAGTCCAGATTTTATCCCCTTCCTGGTCTGCCCTCTGACTGTTCCATACCTCCTCCCCTAACCCCTGTCTCCAAAAGGATGTCATCACTCCCCACTCCCACACCATAAGCCCTCCCCATTCACTAGCTAGTCAAGTCTCTTGAGGGTTAGGTGCATCTTCTCTGAATGAGTCCAGACTACACGATCCTCTGTTTTATATGGGTTGGGGGCCTCATATCAGTTGGTGTATGCTGCCAGAGTTAGAGATCTCAGAGCTCCAGGTTATATGAGCCTGCTGGTCTTCCTATAGGGTCACCCTCCTCTCAGCTTCTTCCAGCTTTTCCCTAATTCAACCACAGGGATCACCAACTTCTGTCCATTGATTTGGTATAAATATCTGGACCTGACTCTTTCAGCTGCCTGTTGGGACTTTCAGAGTCATGATAGGCCTATTTGTAAACACACCTTATCATCAGTAATAATATCAGGCCTTGGAGCCTCCCTTTGTTATGGATTCCAATTTGGACCTGTCACTGGACCTCCTTCTCCTCAAGCTCTTCTCCATTTTTGTCTCTGCAGTTCTTTTAGACAGGAACAAATCTGGGTCAGAGTTTTTGATTGTGGGGTGTCAACTCCATCCCTCTACTTTATGCCCTATTTTTCTACTGGAGGTGGACTCTACAAGTTCCTTCTTCCTATTGTAGGAGATTGAATTTAAGTTTCTCCCTTTGAGTCTTGAGAATCTCTCATCTCCCAGGTCTCTGATACATTCTAGAGGGTACCCCCATCTCCTACCTCCAAAGGTTGTCTGTTTCCATTCTTTCTGCTGGCCCTCAGGGCTTCAGTCTTATCCCTCCCACCCAATACCTGATCGTGTTCCCCTCTTCCTCTCCCTATCCCCTTCTCCATCCAGGATCACCTTCCCTTTCTGTCTTGTGATCACCTTCTTCTCCATCCCAAGTGGGACTGAGGCATCCTCACATAGGCACAGTGGCTTGTTAACCTTCCTGAATGCTGTGGATTGTATCCTGGGTATTCTCTACCATTATGGCTAATATCCACTTACTAGTAAGTATATACCATGCATGTAATCTATAGATTCAACACAATCCCCATCAAAATCCCAACACAGTTCTTCGAAGACATGGAAATAGCAATTTTCAAATGCATCTGGAAAAGCCAAAAACCCAGAATAGTGAAAAAAATATTCTTAACAATAAAAGAACTTCTGGGGCAATAACCCTCCATGACCTCAAACTGTGATACAAAGCAATAGTGATTAAAAACTACATGGTATTGATACAGAGACAGATATGTTGATCAATGCAGAGAATTGAAGACCCAGAAATAAAACTGCCCCCTTATGGAGACTTGATCTTTGACAAAGAAGCCAAAAATATACAATGGAAAAAAGAAAATGTATTTAATAAATGTTGCTGGTCCAACTGGCATTATATATGTAGAAAATGAAAATAGATACACATTTATCACCTTGCACAAATCTCAAGTCCAGGTGGATCAAGGACCCCAATATAGAACCAGATACAGTGAATCTAATAGAGGCAAAAGTGGAATTCAGCCTTGAACTGATTGACACAGGGGAAAATTTCCTAAAGAGAACTCCAGTGGCTTAGGCTCTAAGTTCAAGAACTGATAAATGGGACCTCATGAAACTGAAAAGCTTCTGTATGGCAAAGGGCATAGACAATTGGACAAATCGGCAACCTACAGATTGGGAAAAGGGCTTCACTAACCTCACATCTGGTAGAGGGCTAATATCCAAATATATAAAGAATTCCATAAGCTAACCACCAAAAAACCAAGCAACCCAATCAAAAATGGGTTATAGAACTAAACAGAGAATTCACAACAGAGGAATCTCAAATGGCTGAGAAGCACCTAAATAAATGTTCAATGTACTTAGTGATTTGGGAAATGCAAATTAAAACAACTCTGAGATTCCACCTTACACCAATCAGAATGGTTAAGTTCAAAACCTCAGGTGACAGCACATATTGGAGAGTATGTAGAGAAAGAAGAACACTCCTCTATTGATAGTGGGATTACAAACTGATACAAACAGTATGGAAATCAATCTGTAGTTTCCTCTGAAAATTGGTAATAAAAGAAGAACCTGAAGAACCAGTTTTATCACTCTTGGGCATATACTCAACAGATGCTCCTGTAGTATAGGGGGTTTGGATGGGAAACTGGGAAAGGGGATAACATTTGAAATGTAAATAAATAAAATAATTAATAAAAAATGAAGAAAAAGTGATGGCTTCAGGAGTAATTTGCTTCAGTAACCTAAAATATTGTCCCTTGTCTTCGTTGTCTGACTTCCCATATTTTCTGTTTCTAATAAATCTCAGATATAAATTCTGAATTTGTCTGGAATTTAAGTATCATAGTTACCAAATTAATCTATAGTTCTGTGAGAACTAACTACCAATTATTTTCAATTGTATATTTCCCTGGAGAATTCTCCATCAGCAAAGGTATCTATTTTTTTCTAGAAATTCCTACTAAGCTGCTGGAGAACAGTATACAGTCAAAGAATGACTGACATGGGCCTCAAGAAGTCAGATTCTTTAGTAAGTATAATACACATTTTAGAGTTATTCAAGAATCAAAATGTTAGACTTCAGATGGAAGGACAATTTGTAGCCAAAATGCACTTTATTTTATCCTGCATATGTTTCTTCTCTGATACTTCTCAGTGAAGTACTTATACTCTAGCTCTGACCGAGTATTGTTTTCAGTTTTTAAAAAAAAATTTAATATTATAATATATCCAGAACATTTATCCCTTAAGTTTTCTCCTTTCAAACATTGCCATCTATCCTTTCTTGTTTTCTTTCAAGTTCATGGTCTGTTTTTCATTGACTGTCAGTTATTACACACACACACACACACACACACACACATATATATTACATGTACACACATATACATATTACTAAATGTTAAATGCACAGTTTGTATAATGTTACTTGTATGGATGATTTTAGGGCTGGCCATTTTGTATTGGATATCCAATTGGTATGCTATATTTTGGGTAGAGATCAGTTCTCATTGTCTGAGAATTCATTAGTTATAAGAATTATCATTAGTTAGAGAATTCATTATTATATGTATATAATTCTGTGCATAGGGTTAAGGCCTAAATAGCTTTCTGTCATTAATTTTCCCATGCCTGATGTTGTTCAGCTCATGTCTGAGAGTCATGTTGCTGAGACTTTATGGGTGCATCTTCTGATATTACTGGGAGATATCATCTCAGAGCAAACTTCCGGAATTGCCTCTTAAAATCTTTCCATTCCATCTTCTGCAGTATTTGCTGAACCTCTGGTGTAGGTATACAGTTTAAGAAACTTAATGTAAGATGTAGGTCAAAAAAATACTCAATAATGATGTAGGTCTTCTCTAAAATCCAAACAGAAGTTCTAGCATGAAATTTAATCTTAATAACAAGAGAAATCTATCACATTTTCTTGGTCTTCCAATCATTACCGAAAGGGGATGAATAATAACCATTTCATACTCAGTTTAACAATAAGCTCACCTGTTGATAATAAATGGAATATTCTCATTTATGCATACTTTCTTTTAGTTTCTCCTCCCGGTCCAAATTTTCACTCTTATGTGTATATAGGAAACATAAATATCAGTAGATATACTTTTATATACAATAGTTTCAAAATACATTTAATTTCAGGAAGAGATGACAAATTTTGTGAATGCCCAAAGGGTGCTAATCCTTAAGCTACAATCAGGTCCTGATCTTTAGAACACTTTCTTTACAACATACCTTTTTATCATCTGCCATCTGTAATTTCAAAACACTGCCTCTGCCAAATGCTTGCTAATTTTCAAAACATATATCCAAACATTGGTACTCAGTAGCATATGAAATATATACCACCTTTGACACCATTTATGCTAGAATGTTTGAAACCCTAGAATACTAAGTATGTGAAAGCAAACAGTCTAGAAATCTACTGAAATGGACCTATGTGGTTAATAGACTTCAAGAATTTACTATGAAACTGAAGAAACAAGAGTTACCACTAATGAGTAATCATGAACGACAAAATATAAATGCAACTCAGTCAAATTATATGTTTCTAACTCACATGCCTGTGGGTTCCAGAGGCAGGAAATAGGTGACAACTAGAACAAAGAAAGGTGGCTGTAGAATGCTGGGCATGGATCTTGAGGGAAGGTGGGCGAGCATACTCTTCAGGGCAGAGGCAACTGAAGCATGTTTATACCACTACAGATTTGTTGCTCCCTGAGTCAAAAACCATGCTTCATCATGAAAATTGGAGGAAGATAGTGCTGTTGAGTTTCAGGTCTGAGTTGTAACTAGACAGGGAGTGTAAGAATATAAGAAATGTAGAGAGACTTTATTTGAACACCTCAAGTTTGACATTTAGGCCATATTCTGACTAATTCAGCAAAAATTTCCAATCCCTGCAGAAACTGCTTTTGAGCTCCAGAACCTAAAAGAATTGACATATACTCTCGAATTTAGGTTTCATCCTCTAAAAGATGTGAAAATAAGCCTCTGCTTGAGAGAAATTGCTAGGTAAAATGTGTGTGTATGAGGACTTGTCAAAAGTCTTAGCTGCTGTCCCTGGAGTCGATTTATGATTCAAGGGAAAACTTTTTCACTCTGTAGCTCCTACAGAGCCATTCCCTAAGCATTTTAAAAACACAGTTGTTTGCTATGCAAGAAGAAAACCCCAAATGGATCAATTAGATTGAAGTGTGTGTATGTAATCTCAGCTGCTTTTTTATAAATTCATAATGACTTTGCTAATTTTATTTCAAAGGCTCTGAGTTGGACGGGACAAATCTACTACCTGTGGAAACTGGGAAGATACTGGGTATTTCCAGACAAAAACTATTGAATGCAAATTAGGTATAAAATAAGGTCATGGTTGCTGGACTTTCCCTTTTAAATTTCTCTTAACTTATGTATATTAATATTTTTTGTCTCTATGTATTTTGTGCACCATATATGGACCTGGTATCAGCAGTGGCCAGAACAAGACATCAGATCCTATGGAACTGCAGTTATAGATGTTTGTGAGGTGTCATGTGGGTGATAGGGATGCAAACCAAGTCATCTGAAAGAGCAGTCAGTACCTTTAAATAATAAGATGTCTCTCAAGCTCCAGACCTTCTTTTCTTAGGGCACCAAAGCTGCCATTACATTTCCAACTAAAATACACAGGTACATATGGATCATTTTGTTTTGAAGCTACCAGCTTTAATTTCCTTGGACTCGGGTATCACTATATACTTTTGGTACATACATCTTCTTTAGTCAGGCTGTTCCCAGAGTGTAGAGCTTAGTTTTGAGATTTGCCTGAGAATGTGAGTTTAGCACTCTTATATCTGGGCTGAAAGGTGGGATAACAACACATATTAGAGGTATGTCTTTGGAATATATTAAATCTATACTAGATTCCAGATTCACTTGTTGTTTTGATCTCAGAAAACTTCTTTGCCTATTTATCTTTAGTCTCTTAAGGAGAAAATGACATCTCTTTTTTAAGGTCTCAGGATTGTGTAAGATAAAATGTACACCACGTGTATATTAGAGTTTCATCCTTGGGAATATGATAAAACTAGGTTAGAGTTCAGATTTATTCATCTTTACCCATTTAATCTTAGTCTCTGTAAGGGTTAAATAACACCTATTTTCTGGAGTCATAGGATTGTGTGAGATAATATGCACAGAACATGCCATGTTGTGATTGGCCCAGAGCTAGTGTTCCATGAACAAAACACCAATGTTTAGAAAAGCAAGGCCTAAGTTAGTTTAATTGCAGTCAAGGAATTGAGGTAGAACCTAAATATCCTTTTATTTTAGTGATATTTCAGAAAGATTGTTTAATGTATCTAGGCTGTGTTTTTCTTATCTGTAAAATAAAAGTAAAAAATTGAACTTTTTAATTTAGGATTATCATGTTTGTAGGAAATAATAACTTTATTATATTTAGCATCTACCTGCTACCTGGCCCTAAGCAAAGGCTCAATAAGTGTTAATAATGTTTTGTGAGACTGATTCTGGTAAGTGATGAAAGATAGCTTTAATCATTTTTTATGACAGCATTCCACCTCTCATGGACTCAACCCTTGCAAGAAATAAAAGGAAGAGCCTGAGGGGAGTTTGAAAGTTAATGTAAGTACAATTTTTTAGGGTTAATCTTTTTTAAAAAAGCTAATTTTAGATAACATATCTCTTTTCCCTTCAAGGATCTAGTGTTGTTCATTGTATATCGTAAATAATAATGTCAGGTCATAAATATTCACAGTTTTATAAAAATGTTCACAATTCACAAAACATTACTGCATTCAGTAAGGCTGTAGCCTCCCTTTGTTCTAGAATAAAACCAACTGGATTTGCCTCAAACCTTTTAATTGAATAATAAAAGGTGATATCACTAGTGTCACCTTGAAAGTTTTCCAGAGAAATATCTAAGAAGCTTATGTAAACACATTCACATTTTGGAAAAAAATTAAAGTTCTTATTCACTAAACCACTTCTAAAGTTACACACTTAATATATACATAAATGTGTAAGTAAGACACATAGAAAATAGTTAAAACATGAAGGAGTATGGAGACATACATAGAGGTTTGTGGATATAAATACTTACAAAGTGATAGAGATGCATTATGCTAAATAAATCATTTTTATTATGGGTTTTATAAAATGACAATCTTATGTCACTATATCAAACACAATTCATAGTTAAGCTTATTGAAAATAATTTCTTAGTAATTTATTTTGTGTGATCACATTTTTTGTTATAGAATCAACAAATTTGATATCTCAAATTTCAATCAGAATGTCATGGTGTGGGATGTGGCACTATGATAATGGGCAAATGGCTCTAGGGGAGCTGTGTAGGGTAATGGAACCAGGTGTATTTAATGGCTCTAGGGGAGCTGTGTAGGGTAATGGAACCAGGGGTATTTAATGGCTCTAGGGGAGCTGTGTAGGGTAATGGAACAAGGGGTATTTATAATGGATAGTGATTCGCCTGCATGTGAAGTCAGTGGGGAATCTTCATATCTGGTTTTAATTTTTCTTCCATAGATAGTATGTTGTTAATATCTGTTTAATGAACATATTGACAGTAATTTGTAAAATATTTAAGTATCAATGCCTTTGAAGTAAGGAAATATGTATCTGAGTTTTCTTGAAGAAGTTCTCAGCATCTTAGGAATTTTTCTAAAGAGGTAGAATACATGTAGAAAATGGTCAATATCTATTCATGTGGGATGAGTGATGTGACCCACACTTGTTCCATATGGCATTAAGAAACTCGAAAATTTGCCAAAACACATTTTAAAGCAAATTAAATACAATTATTTTGAAAAACTGACAAAGTATAGGAGTGGAACATTAATTTCACGTGATGTTTTAAAACTTTTCCCAGTTATCAACAGGAATCTTTTAATGCTTGATACATATATAATTTTAATAAGGAAAGACCACTTACCATTTTCCTAACCCACTCACGGGCAAAGTACAGAAAGACTAGAAAAAAAACAAGAAATGTTACAGTAATGTGATAAAAGACAAAATTCTTTTTAATAGAAGAAAGAATAAATCAGTAGAAATTTATTTTATTTAGTGAGAGAACAAAAATAGTTCATTTATTTTGTCAAATATCGTCTATCTATCTATCTATCTATCTATCTATCTATCTATCTACCTACCTACCTACCTATCTATCCATACGTGTGTGTGTGTGTGTTTCCAGTGTGCAGGCCCACACAGACTATAACACACCTGAGGAGATAAAGGGACAACCCACTGGAGTTGGTTCTCTACTCACTTAGTGGGATATAGGAACTAATTCACATTTTCTAGCCTGTGTAAGTGCCTCTATGATTTGAGCAGTCTTGCTGGTTCCAGAACAGGCATCTTTCTCAGATTACTTAAAGAAACATATAATCAGAAAAAAATATATTATGTGTGTTCCAGAAACAAGATGAAGATAAAATTTATCATCTTCAAACTTCTTTAGAAATAGCATGAAAAGAAGACATCATACAAATTCACGTGTCAGGAAAATGTTAAATGTAGGTCACTGTGTGGAAGGTATGGACTGACAGATTCCATCATCATATATCATATAGTAAGTGTGTGATAAAAGTGATAAGGTTGGAATACCTGTTGCCTTGGTTCATTCTAAACCTGAGGCTTGCGTGTGTTTTCTCTTCACAGAAAATTCCCAACATAAACCAGAATTAATCTGGTTCAGAAACAACAGCAGGAAGCTTAGCCCATTGAATATGGAAATTGCTCTAGAAGAATAATCCTGTTTCAGGATTGCTGAAACAAACTATATAAATAAGCTCATAGTTGCAAACACAACTTCTTGCATAAAGAAAAGGACTTTGTAACTTTGTCCTTGTTCTCACTTCATTATCATCTTCAGATTAACAATCCACATTGGGTTTATGGCTAAGAATAATCTCACTACAGTAAACAGGTTTGTTCTCACAGGCTTTATTGACCTGCATAAGTGGGAGGTCCCTCTGTTTCTGGTGTTTCTCTGCTTCTATCTCATCACCATTTTGGGAAACTTGGGTATGATCATTCTTATACAGGTGGATATACAACTCCACACCCCAATGTATTTCTTTCTGAGCCATCTCTCTCTATTGGATGCCTGCTACACCTCAGTCATCACCCCTCAGATCCTGACAACACTGGCCCAAAACAAAATGATCATCTCCTATGGTCAATGTGCTACCCAATTCTTCTTCTTCACCATCTGTGCAGCTACTGAGTGTTTCCTGCTGTCTGTGATGGCCTATGATCGCTATGTTGCTGTTAGCAACCCACTGCTCTACACTGTAGCCATGAGTTCGAAAAGATGCTGGAGTTTGGTGGCTGGAGCCTATACTGGTGGGTTGTTTGGGGCCATCTTAAGGACCACATGCACCTTTTCCCTTTTCTTCTGTGAAGATAATCAAATAAATTTTTTCTTTTGTGATCTCCCACCCCTGCTGAAGCTGGCCTGCAGTGACACAACAAATATTGAGATTATAATTGTCTTTTTTGGGAACTTTGTCATTTTGGCAAATGCTTTAGTTATACTCATTTCTTACCTGCTCATCATCAAGGAGGTCATAAAGATGAAGTCCTCAGGTAGCAGAGGTAAAACATTCTCCACATGTACCTCTCACCTTATTGCTGTGAGTCTTTTCTTTGGGACCCTCATCTTCATGTATATACGGAGCAGCTCAGGCAAATCCCTAGAGGAAGACAAGGTAGTATCTGTCTTCTACACTGTGGTCATCCCCATGTTGAATCCTCTTATCTATACTCTGAGAAACAAGGATGTGAAGGCTGCCTTCAGAAAGGTTACTAGTAGATTCCAGGTGTCTCAAAATTTGCAAAATTGATTGAAAGGATAAGTTAATTTTGTTTTACTACTGATAGTTCCTAGTGAGTATGCTGTTTCCTTAAACAGTGGAAGCAAGTAAGTGTTGAAGAGTGTGAAGCACATAGTGGTGAATTTGTGCTCAACAATTCCATTTTCTTTTTCCTTATCTTTTTCTCATTTCCGGTTTGTTACTTGGCACTGGTAACTACTGTTAGTCTACTTCCTTAGATTTTAAGTTGGCTCACTTGAATTGAACTGGACTCCCCTTGTTTTTTGCCTCAATTTTAATCAACATTACAAATTATTTGTATAAATGATCCTATCGATCAGTTACTGTGAATTGTGATACATGGATTTTCACTTCTCTTTAGATGTATAAATGTTTGGTCAGTGCCATTAGTATGCAGTGTGCTGATACTGCCCCAACCCTCTGCTTTATTAGAATCTCTTTTTTCTCTGGGAAGACTGAAAAAATTTCAAATTTTCTTGATGTTCATTAAGTCACTTTATTGTTCCTTCTGTCATGCTCTGTTAATAGTTTCAAGATGAGCTAAGCCATTTTACCTATTCTTAGCCCTCTACAAAGGGTAAGTATTGTGCAGTTTTTGCAAGACTCTGTATATTGCTGTTCCTTGTCATACTTTTGTTCACTTTGAAATGACTTCTCAATAAGCATCCTGTATCATGCATAGAGAAGTAAATAAGACAGATATGGATAGCTTAAGCATACTTTATGCTCTGTGGCAAAGATTTACTTAAAGGAGAGTGTAGAAGAAATAAGTCAGCATATCCTGACTTGCAGCAGGCAGTGGTCCATGCATGTGCAGTAATTGCTCCCACATTTACTAACTGTGAAACCTGTTTGACGCCCAGAAACAAATGGTGACAGAGTATATGACTAGAACAACTAATCAAATGATGCCAACTACATGGAACGAGCAGTCATTGACCAATGGGACACTGGTGGAGGGTATAAAGGCACACTCCAATCTCTCAATAAATGAATCTACTTTTGTTTCTCATCTGACTCCTGGAGTCTTTGTTGTTGACTTCGCGCCTTCTTACTTCCTACTGCCTAGGACCAAGACAACAGTGGAGAGTTACTGTGATTCCTATACTAAACCGGGTAAATCTTCAGAACAAAAGGTAGATTTCCTTCACTTCTAAGTACAAAGTCTAAATCAGATGGTAACTGCTTTAGAAAGAATTCTGCATTCCTATGAATAGTCTTATTTGATTTTCAAGTGGATGAGGAACACATTGTGTCAAATAAGTTTTCATTTTGAAATTGAGAAAATATTTCCGTGTTCCTCAGAGTATGCAGGAGAATATGAATCATATTTTTTCTCTAGTTCTTTCTGAGTCTTTGGATAAATAGATTTCTTGATCTAAAAGTGATATAACAACATTAATTTAAGATATATTAAAAATTAAATGTTGAGAATGAGACCTTCCAACAAAAATTTGATGTTGATATCAATCATTCTTTTCCTTTATTTTTATTTTACCTTTGTTTTAATGTCAGTCCTTGACCCTTGCTACAATTCTACAACAATTGACCAAAATGAAATTGTTCAGAAATCAAAATGATAAGAGTTAATTAAACAAGGAAAAAGAATTAGTTCATGATTCTCAACATAAGACAAAACAAAGTTGTATTAAAAACTGACAACCAACAAGATGTTTTTACTGAATTTATTATTTTAAAAGCAATATTACTTTATATTTAATGCAATATTATTTTCATAATAAATTCCAAGTGTTTTAAATAGAGTTTTGTGTTAAAATCCTCCTTAAAAATAGACAGTTTTTCCTTTTTTTTGTGATTTATTTATTTTTATTTATTTTTAAATAAAATCGTAATTTTTACTTATTCACACAGAGATTATGAACACAAAAAGGCAGGATGTGGGGAAGGGGATAGGGAATGACACTGGAGCGTGGGTGTTCAGGGGGAGGAGAGTACAGTTATCTTTCAGAACAGGGTATCAGCTGGGTGAAGATTCAGGGGACAGGTCACTATGACTCTGCCTATGATTCACTTGTCCTTATCTAAGTTGGTATTGTCCACCAAGGCTACCTATTTACAAGGTCTATGACTACTTAGGCTGGTAAATTTCTACAAAAGCTGTCTGCTTAGAATAGCTTATAGACATCTGTCTCAACGTTTTTCCACAGAGACCCAAGACTAAAGCAGTGGCCAGATTTTAACTAATATGTTAATTGTGTCATGTTAAACATTAAACAAATAGCTCTAAATTATGAGTTTTAAGAAATTTTCTAGCATGACACAAACAATATTCAATCTTTGAGAATAAAATCAGTATGCTCTCTCTTATAATTTATTAAAATACAAGACATTTAGAAGAAAAGAAAACATGTATTAAGAATAAGCTACTTAGTGAAGAAGGGAGGTACCTACCTTTTTAAATGAGTGCATGCTAATCGTGCAAAATAATTGGTTTCCCCATGACATTTTCTTATATGCATACAATATACTTTGGCATATTATCTTTCTAGTTCTCTCTTGCTCTTCTTCCTGTTGATTGCCTTTAATATCTTAAACAGCCTACCTTCTGCTTTTATCTTTTATTTAAATATTGTTTCCACAAAGAAGAAAGCATTAGGTATTTTCTTTAACATAGTGATCTGTAGTTCCACTAATTTTTCTTAAAATAATATGATTTTATTAATGATAGCTGAGTAACACTCAATTGTGAATGCATACTACCTTTTCCATATTCATCTATTTTATTGTATTTTATCTATCATCTATCTGTATTTCCTTCTTTTAATTTATTTCATTTACTTTCCTGCTAACAGTCTCCTCTCCTCCTAGTCCCTCCTCACATGGCCCCTCCCTATCTACCCCCACTTCATGTTTAAGAAGTGGCCAGGCCCTCTATATACCAACTTGTTCTAGTACCTCAAGTCACTGCAGGAGTAGGCACATCCTCTTCTACTGAGGCCTTACAAGGCCTTGTTCCTAAAGAGTCATAGCATGAAAATCAACTAGAACAAATCAACCATTCCAATCATTAACAATCTTATTTTTGGGTCTTAGACTGTATGTCTGAAAATTGGAGAACCTGAAGTATTTGACCTATAATACTTACTTTCTTTAGTTTTAATATCTTATGAGAACCCACAGACATCTTGCAGTTCTAATACATGCAAAGTGAGAGAAAGAAAAGCAATGATGAGATCAGAGGTAATTTTGAATCAGGGTGAATGTTGCCCAAATTCTTCTTAAGCACATTTTAGCAGCACTGATTGTTTTAAGACTTTGAATTGGCATGTGACCAATCCAAAAAGATTGAGTCATGAAAACTACAATTCAGACATAAAAGCTGAACCTCCTAAGGCCCCTTCCTAGTCACAGGTCATGATATTTTGTCTCAAAAGACGATATATCCTATTATAGCCTTCCAGGAAAAGACTATTTGGAAGAAGAGAGTACTACTGTTTGTAATTAATTCACACAGGGCCATGTCCTTGTTCCCTCAGCTATGGTTAGGAAAGTGATATTACTAGTGAGTCAGGTAAGCCCTACTCATCATCAGGGACTCTGCTTATACTATATAAAAACCAGGAACAACTTGGACAAGGATAGTAAGAATTTTCTGCCACAATCTATTTATATTGAAACTTAGATGTCATCTATAAGCATACTACATCTTCCATTTGAGCAACTGTAAGAAAAAATGCAGACAGAGGCAAACCCTTCAAGAATTCACAAATATGGAGTTCAGAATTAACCTCATGGGAAATCTCAGTATGAAAGTGAAGTCAGGAGTTTGTATTCTGGGGCCAGACTTATGGACTCAAATCCAGACATGTTTCTATTATGAAACTATTAAGGAGACACTTCAACTCTTTATACATAAATTCTCTTATCTCCTTAAAATAATGGATAGCAATATATTTACATTACAGTATTGTTGCATGGATTATATGAGCTAATGCACTTAATTAAACAATGTACCTATCAATTGTCTTCTTCCTGATGTTTATCTCAGAAGATTGAACGTGTGCATGTGTGCACACATATGCACATTAATACTTTAAACTGTTTAAATGTCTCTTTTGAAATTGGTTAATTCAATTAACACAATGATCTCTAGTTCCACCAATTTCTGTTTTAAAATTTGGTCTCACTGAAAATGGTCTTAAGAAAAGTCGTCTAAATGTCTTTTAGTTTTGAACATCCTAATTTAATCAATACTTTTTGAGGTTTTCTTGGCCCTACTTTTAAAATTAATTCTTTGAAATTTTTTGTATGGTTTAATCTTATTCACCTTTCCTCCACCCCACATTTAGGTTTATTGGATCTTTTACACAGTGACTTGCTTTTTATTGTAAAGTCAAAAAAGTCAATATAATTTTAAAAAATATTATTTTATGCCCATGGGTGTTTGATTTGCATGTATGTATATGTACCATATTTTTGCTTGGTGCACCTTGAGGTCAGAAGAGAGCATGAAATCTCTGGAACTGGAGTTATAGATGGTTGTCAGCCACTGTATTGGTACTGGGAACTTAATCTGTGTCCTATGGTGGTGCAGCCAGTGCTATTAATAGATGAATCATCTATATAAACCCTATTCTTACTACTAATGTACTTCTGTTGGGAGGAATTATGTACCACAGTTTCCATGTACAACTAAGGAAATGAAACATCTATATAGAAAAAAAGCTTTTTATCTACCTATATGTGGGTTCTATAAATTGACTCAGGTTTCTTGGATTGCATGTTAAACTCACAGAAGCATTTCTTTGGCCTCAATGTGCCTATTTATGAGGCATGATGTTTTATATGCAATATATTGTAGAATTGTGTAGAATTTTGAATGTAATATATTATAAAATTCAGTGTATCTAAGTAGATAGTTGAAGTTTATTGAACTTACTAAACTCTTTTGAAAATAGTATTCCAATATCATTGACAACTGATTTCAACTAGAGGTTGTGGCATTAATGAGAGTACTCAATACTGCTTATGAAGTACAATCTTAGGGATACAACTATGGGGGCAGTCTTTTATAGAGGGGCAGTTGGTATAAGATTATAATTCCTTAGGGAGCCATATGTAAGGATGTTATTTCTACAGATAATATCTCAAGACTTTTCTCAGCAATTACTAGTGAGAAGAAAGTCTCAATTAGATCTAAAGGAGCCAAATCCAGAGGTGAATCAAATCACAATCACATTTAAAATCATTGTAATTTGTAATAATCATATATACAATAATAGCAAAAACAGGAGGTACTGTATTTTTAGTATATTAATTACTGTTTTGCTGTTTGGAAACTGAACAATTTCTGAGCCTCATTTAATATTGTCTAAGGGGTATCCTCCCCAGGAGTACTAGTTATTTAAGCTATTAATGAAAGGAAGGACTAAGGTTAAATAATTTTGGTACAATACTGGATTAAAGTTGGTGTGGTTTCTAATTATATGACTTTATATTGCAGCAATAGGGTATACTTTTCTATGTAAAGAATAAATAAAATGAAGTTCCCTCTAAGTGTGTGGGAATAATACATACATGTTCCTGAAACAACTACCTGAGATAACTAAAATCATGCCAGAGCTTTCTGTCAGTGTCTTTCAAGCTTTCCTTCCTAATCTAGTCATTGAAGTATATAAGAAAATGTGCTGGTGTCTGACTCAGACATTCAGATTTAGTTACTTCACACTAAACTATGGACTTTGGAATTTTAACAGTTGTCTGTGGATTCTTTTTTCTTTTCATTTCTTTATTTATACATTAAGTTTATATCCCAATATCAGCCTCCCTCTTCGGGGTATACACACACAGACACACACACAGACACACACACACACACACACACACACACACACACACTCACGCACACACAGTTCATAGCCCCTCTGCTTTTCTCTACTCCTCTGAGAAGAAGGAAGTCCCCTGGTAATTAATGCACCTTGGCACATGAAGTCACTGCAGGGCAAGGTTTATCCTTTCTTACTGAGGCTAGACAAGGAAGTCCCTTTAGGGGAAAAGACAGGCAACACGTTTAGGGACAGCCCATGCTCCAGTTGTTGGGGGACCTGCATGAAGACCAAGCTTCACATCTGCTTCCTATGGGTTGCCTAGGTCAAGTCTGTGCATGCTTTTTGGTGGTAGTTAAGTCCCAGGAAGCTCTCAAGGGTCCACATTAGTTGACTCTGTTGGTCTTCCTAGGGAATCCCTATCCTTTTCTGGCTCCTCAATCCTGTCCCCAAATCTTCCACATGACTCCCTGAACTCCATTTAATGTTTAGCTATGGTTCTCTGCACCTTCTTAAGTCAGTTGCTGGGTAGAGTCTCTGAGAGGACAGATATGCTAGGCCCCTGTATGCAAGCATAATAGTGTATTATTGATAGTGTCAGGGATTGGTTCTTGCCCATGGGCTGGGTCTCAATTTAGGCTAGTCATTGGGTGACCATTCCCTTTATTTCTGCTCCATATTTGTCCCAGAACATCTTATAGGCAGGACACATTTTGGGGTCAAAGCTTTTGTATATGGTGGCTGACATTATTTCTTCACCGGGAGTCATGCTTGGTACAGGAAGTGGACATTTCATGTGCTAGAAGTCTCAGGTAGAGTCACTCCCAGAGAATCCCTTGGGCCTCCCCTGTCCCAGATTTCTGGCACATCCTAGAGATGGCCCCTACTCTGCCAACTGTCATTTTTTTTCTGTCTTCCCTGTTCTCCCTACTCTTGATCCCTTCTCACCCTGCAGCTCCCCTTCCTCTCTCTCATCTAGTTTTCCTCTTTCCTTCCACCTCTGATATCTATTTTATTTCCCATCTTGGAAATAGTAAAGCATCTTTCCTTGGGTCCACCTTGTTATTTGGCTTTCTTGGTTCTGTGCATTGTAGCATAGGTATAGTGTACTTTATGGCTAATGTCCACTTATAAGTGAGGATATACCATACATGCCATTTGGGGTTTAGGTTACCTCATTTAAAATGATATTTTCTAGTTCCATCCATTTGTCTAAAAAATTCCTGTTGTTCTTGTATTTAATAGCTGAGTAATATTCAATTGTGTGAATGAATCATATTTGCTTTATTTACTTTTCAGTTGAGGTACATCTAGGTTGTTTCAAGTTTCTAGCTATACAAATAAAGCTGCTATGAACATAGTTGACCAAGTATCCCTTTACAATGTTGGAGCATCTTTTGTGTATATGCCTAGGAGTTGTATAGCTGGGTCCTGAGGTAGAGCTATTCCCAATTTTCTGAGAAACCATGGACTTTATTTCCATATTAACTGTAAGAGTTTGCCCTGTCAGCAGAAATGGGATGCTCCACATCCTTTTCAGCGTGCACTGTCCCTTGAGGTTTTGCTATTATCCATTGTGTTGGGTTTAAAGTGTAATCTCAGAGTTATTTTGATTTTCATTTCCCTGATGACTAAAGACGCTGAACATTTCAAGTGTTTCTTGGCTATTATAGATTACTCTGTTGAGAATTCTCTGTTTAGTTCTATACCCCCTGTTTTAATTGCATTATTTGTGTTGTTTGTATCTAACTTCTTGAGTTCTTTTTTAAAAAATGTTTTAATTGGATATTTTATTTACATTTCAGATGTAATCCCATTTCTCCATTCCCGGCCCACCCAGGAACCCCCTATCCCACCCACTCCTCCTGCTTCTGTGAGTATATGCCTCCACCCACCCTCCCATTCCTACCTTCCCACTCACAATTTCCCCCATAGTGGGGAGTACAGCTTTCACTGGACCAAGGACTTCCTCAACCACCTATGCCTGACAATGTCATCCTCCACTATGTATAAACCTGGGGCCATGGGTCCTCCCTATGTGCTCCCAGACTGGTGGTTTAGACTCTGGGAGCTCTGGTTGGTTGGTATTGTTGCTTTCCACATGGAGCCTCAAACCCTTTCATCTCCTTCAGTCTTCTCTCTCACTCCTCCATTGGGAACCCCATGATCAGTTCAATGGTTAGGTGTGAGCATCCACCTCTGTATATTTCAGGCTCTGGCAGACATCTAAAGAGACAGCTATATCAGGCTTCTGTCAGCATGCACTTCCTGGTAGCCACATCAGCATCTACATTTGGTGACTGCACAAGGGATGGATACCCAGGTGGGGCAGTCTCTGGGTGACCTCTCCTTTAGTTTCTGTCACATGCTTTGTCTCCATATTTGCTCCCATAAGTATTTTGTTACTCATTCTAAGAAGGGCCAAAGCACCCACATTTTGGTCTTCCTTATTCATGTGATTGGGTTACCTCACTCAGGATGATATTTTTCTAGTTCCATCCATTTACCTAAGAATTTCTCGAATTCATTGTTTTTAATTGCTGAGTAGTATTCCAATGTGTAAATGTAGCACATTTTTTTTTTATCCATTCCTCTGTTGAAGGACATCTGGGCTCTTTCCAGCTTCTGGGTATTATAAATAAGGCTGCTATGAATGTAGTGGAGCATGTATCCTTGTTCTTTGTTAAGGCATCTTCTGGGTATATGCTCAGGAATGGTATAGCTGGGTCCTCAGGTAAGGATATGTCCATTTTTCTGAGGAACCACCAGAGTGATTTCCAGAGTGGTTGTACCAGCTTGCAATCCCACCAACAATGAAGGAGTGTTCCTCTTTCTCCACACCCTTGCCAGCATCTACTATCACCTGAGTTTTTAATCTTAGCCATTCTGACTGGTGTGAGGTGGAATCTCAGTGTTGTTTTGATTTGCATTTCCCTGATGACTAAGGATATTGAACATTTCTTTAGGTGCTTCTTGGTCATTCGAGTTTTCTCAGTTGAGAATTCTTTGTTTACCTCTGTACCCCATTTTTTAATAGGGTTATTTGGTTGTCTGGAGTCTACTTTCTTGAGTTCTTTATATATATTGGATATTAGCCTGCTATCAAATGTAAGATTAGTAAAGTTCTTTCCCAATCTGTTGGTTGCTGTTTTGTCCTATTGACAGTGTCCTTTGCCATACAGAAGCTTTGCAATAGTCCCATAACTCCTCAAGAAATAGCAGCAGTCATTAAAAGTCTCTCCACCAAAAAAAGCTCAGGACAGGATGGTATTAGTGCAGAATTCTATCAGGCCTTCTGGGAAGACCTAATATCAATTCTCTTCCAACTATTCCACAAAATAGAAACAGAAGGGATACTACCAAAGACAAAATTTGTTCTATGAAGTCACAATCATTTTCATAACTAAACCTCACAAAGACCCAACAAAGAAAGAGAACTTCAGGCCAAGGGTGTTGTGGAGACAACACCGTTCACAATACTCACAAACAATATAAAATATAACATATAAAATATAAAATAAATAGAAAATATAAATATAAAAATATCTTGGTATAAACCTAACCAAGCAAACAAAGACTTGTTTGACAAGAACTTCAAGTCTCTGTAGATAGGTATTAAAGATATCAGAAGATGAAAATATATCTTCTGCACATGAATCAGTAAGTAGATTAATATAGTGCAAATGGCTATTATATTGAAAGCAATATAACATTTCAGTGCAATTTCCATGAAAATCCCAAAACAATTCTTTACAGACCTTGAAAGAACAACTCTCAATGTCATATGTGAAAACAAGAAACCCAGGGGAGCTAAAATAATCATGTAGGGTTGATGGTCCCTGCTGTAAGTGGGCTTCTAGGGGTGCAGGTAAAGTGGGTGGTCCCTCATGGTTGCAGGGCCATGTTTGTCATGCAAAGCAACAGGCCTCTAGGGATACAAGCAGAGTTATGACTGGTGAAATGGAATGCATATGGGGCATGGCAGAGCTTTCCACTTCTTGGATGGTCCAGAGGTACCTGCAGGCATGGAATTTTAGCAGCGGTCTCACCTGGTGAGTACTAATTGTAGCAGGAGTCTGGATTTTGGTTATAGGTATGATGCAGAAGATGGCATGCAGAGGTGACAGAATATATAGAGCCAATGGTTACTGAGTTTGACAGGGACCCAGCCAATAGAGATTTAGGGCTTGGGGAGCTTTCTGGTTGTCCCTGGTGACCTGTTTGTGATTCTGTCTATAGTGTTCTGCCTGCTTGTACACCTGCAGGCCAGAAGAGGGCACCAGATCCCGTTGCAGATGGTCATGAACCACTATGTGGTTGCCAGGAATTGAACTCAGGACCTCTGGTAGGGCAGTTGGTGCTCTTAACTGCTGAGCCATCAGTAAAACACCTCTTTGGGATTCTGAAGGTCAGTGTAGTTTAAACAGAACTATCCTGGAGTCTCCTTCTATTGTCAATCTTCAGAAAAGTATCAGTCAAACAGGTCAAGACCTTTTTCAAGTCATTATTCTGATATTTTCTGTCTTAAGAATTAAAGGATTATTTATAACACAGAGAGGAGAAGTGAGGGTGGTATGTCCTATGAAACTCATTAATTTGTAAAACAGATATATTTTCATTTGGCAAAAGCAGAGAATTAAGCAAGAGAGGAGTCACAAGAAGTATTATGGGGCTCAGGATTTAGGAGGCAGTGAACTAACTAATTTCTGTCCCCAAATGTAGAAAACTCATTAAAATAAAAAATCCTAATCTCTGTTCTCTAGTAAGGAAGGATGGCATCTATGAGACTTGGAACTTTTGGTTTCTGACACTATGCACAGTCAAATATGGCTAAACTGCCATTAAAACCTTTTGAGGCTTTGTCTTCAGATATAATTTTAGAGGTTACTTGCATCAGAATCACTTGACATAATATGTAATTCACATATTTTTGTGATGGATATACCATATCAGAATCCAAGGAGTTGTCTATGTTAATACTCATCCTTCAGAAAGTCCAAAAAGACCTGCATGGTGTGTGTTCACTGATGAGTTGATATTAGCCGAAATGTATAGAATACACATGATACACCCCACAGACTCAAAGAAGTTAAAAGAGAAGGAAGGCCCAATTGAGGATGTTGAATTCCACTTAGAAGTGGAACAAAAAAATCATGGGAGATAGAAGGAAGAAGTGGGAAACGGAGGGCAGGATCTGGCATGGAGAGAGATAGGAGAGAGTCCCAGAGGACCAGGAGAATTAATGAAAATATAGAACTGCCATGGCTTGGGACTGGGAGTCTTAGATTCTCTAAGAAGTCTCAGAGAACTGGGATGAGGGGAGGGTCCCAGGAGTCAATGCAGGTGACCTTAGCAGAAATGCCCAACAGTTGGAATATGGAAGCAGAAAAGACCACCTCCAGTGGCCAGAGAGGATCTATAGTGGAGGGAGGAGAACACTAACTCACCTATAAAACTTTTGACCCAAAATTTGTCCTATCATAAAGAAATGCAGGCACAAAGATGGAGAAGAGCCTGAAGGAAAAGCCTACCAGTGACCAACTCATCTTGAGACCCATCCCATGGGCAAGCACCAATTCCTCACACTATTAATGATACTATGCTGTACTTGTAGATAGGATCCTAGCATAGCAGCTTTCTAAGATACTCTATACATCAGCTGACTGACACAGATGCAGATACCCACAGATAAACATTGGATGAAAGTTGAGGAACCCTGTGGAAGAATTAGGGGAAGGATTAAAGACCCTAAAGGAGAAAACAAATCCATAGTAAGACCAACAATGTCAACTAACATGGACACATGGGGAGTTCCTGGAGGCTAATCCACCAGCCAAACAGCATATATGCACTTGTCTGAGGTCCCAGACACATATTTAACAGATGGCTGCAGTGTCTAGCCTCAGTAGGACAGGATGGGCCTAATCCATCAGAGACTTAATGTACCAGGATATGAAGGATATCCAGGGGAGCATATCCTCTCAGAGGCAAAAGGGAGAGGACAAGAACTCTGTCAAAGGAGACCAGGAAAGAAACAATGTTTGAGAGGTGAATACATACATACACACATACATACATACATACATACATACATACATACATACATACATGCATACATACGTACACACACACACACACACACACACACACACACACACACACACGGTGTGATGAAGGCTACAGTTACCCTTAGGATTTACTATGTTTTTTTTTTCCATAGAAAGTTAATTCACTGCCTCCTAATTCCCAAGCTCCATAATACCTCTTAGGATTCCTCATGCTTCATTCTCTGCTTTTGCCAAATAAAAATATATCGGCTTTACAAATTAATGAGTTTTATAGGACATACCGACCTCACCTTCTCTATTTCTCTTGAACTAAGGCCTCAATGTAATTTGTGTATTCTTGTCTGACTTTGAATTTCCAGAAGTCTTCCTACCTCTACTCCCTGAGTTCTGGAATTATAAGTATTGACATCATTCATACATTCCCTGATATTTTTATATATGTATTTACTGTGCTTTGATAATATTCACTAAATGATGAACTTTCAAAGTCACATATTCTAGTATGTCTTGGTCAAGGCAAGCAAGAACTCTTGCTTGAGGAACAGCATCATTTTGTGACCAAGTCATAGCTGGCTAGAGTAGCAACAAAGGGAAATGTATCAGACCTTCAAAAATGGATTACTTTTGGTACAAAATAGTTAGAAGACAAGCATCTTAACCAGGTCTAGTACACTCTACTGAGTGGTAGTGTGACATGTGGGGATTTGAGAGTTTGAAATTAGAGAGCAATTTTTGAATATATTAGACCTTGTTAGGATGTCCCCAGTCATCTTCCCTGGAGAGTTACCCTGGGAGCTAATTAAACTGTAGCACTTTGATACTGACTATAAGATGCATATCAAGAAGCTTATATTCAGAATGATTCAAATGAGAAGCTTAGAGACACATGCTGGTCTCCTAAGTCTTGCTACTGAGTCAGGAGTCTGAGGCAATTGCAAGAAACTAGGGTCAGGGATGTGTTGTTTGATCATGATGAGAGGAAAGAGAGATGTTCCTTGCAGTGAGATTAAAACATGAAAAACAGACTGTATCCCATCTCAACCATAATGCAATGACTATCGGAAAATGCTGCACCTTTAGAAAAGGGAAAGAGAGGCATGGGAATTAAAAATAGAAAGGAAGCGTGACTTGCTCAAGGCCCTGCCTTCTGAACTGGATGCCAGAATTACCTGAAATGGTGGTAGGCCATAGGTAAAAATGCCACACCAAGAAGAAAGACATTAACAGAATCAGGTAAAAACAGTTCACAATTTGTACATCTAAGTTTTTCTTTATTTTCAATTGTTGGGCATCAGCTCAGCTCAACACTAGCCTGGCTTTAGTACCATTTGTTGTTCTAATCACCAAAGACATTCTTTACAACAGTGTTGTAGGATTTTTTCAAGGACTCCCAAATCCATTCATTCAGACTTCTCCATTAATTTTCACCAATACTAGGTTGCAAATTTTTGTTTTATTTCCCTTTCAAATATGTATATTCATTATTAAACTACCTTTAGTAGGGGCGTTAAGGATAATCAATCAATTCTCATAGGGTTTTGTTAGAAACCTGTAAAAGCTGATATTTGCTATCGTGGTTGCAAGGTTAATACCAGTGTTAACACATGCATTTTTATATACAGTCTTTTTTTTTTACAGCCAGCTTGAATTAGTACAGCAGCTGTTTGTTAGAAATTCATACTGATAAACTGAAAACAGAAATATTTCTTCAAGTTCAGACCCTTGCTGATTAATAATAGATTTTTTTTCCTTTGGATAATACTGTTTTGTCTGTAGAATATAAAATTCTCATTTGGATAAGAATGGTGAAAGAAATTCTCTAGTCACTAAATGTAATTTTATTAAAGGTTATACCATAAGTAGAAAGAATATTTTTCAAGGAATTAAAAGATACCACATACCCTTAAAAAGAAATAATGTTGTATATATTCTTATACTGATGGTGATCAAGTAGAACATATAAAACTATCAGTGTGATAAGCTTTCATTATGTTATTTATACAAATATGTTGGGCACACAAAAGTTCTGGGGCTTAGATACAAAGCTATATATGAGTATATATTTGTGGGTATTTGGTAGATAGGCATTAAATTATGACTTTTGTAATTCACCTATATGAAAATAAATGAATCTAGGTTTCTCAATATCTTGTTGAGAACAGAACTTCTCTAGGGCTTTTTGGTGCTGTATGCTACATAAATGTAGGTTTACAGGCACTTAAAATTCTTGGGATGGTAGGGTCTAGGAACCCTTAAGTCTCTCTTTTTCTTTGTGAGATAATATTTGGGGATCACATGTCTGAGTATTTCATATTTTACTTTCACATGAAAGATGAATTAAATTAGTAATGGCATATTAATATGAAAAAAATTTTGCATATAGTCACACCAGTTATTGAAGTTAAATTGAACTGAGAAGAATCTAACAAAAGAAGCTCATTTAAAAATTTAAACAAGGAACTTTAAGTCTATGTGGAGATTTTAGCTTTCTAGTGTACTACATCTGGTATTTATTTATTTATTTATTTATTTATTTTCAATTTTTTTTTATAGTCCAGTTTTTAATCCCCCTCCTGGGCACCCTTTGACTGTTCCACATCCCATACTTCCAGCCACCTCCCAGTGTCTCCAAAAGGATGTCCCCATCTCCTACCCCCAGTCCACCAAACTTCCCCACTCCCTGGGTCCTCAAATTTCTTGAAGGTTAGGTACATCTTATCTCACTGAGTCAAGGCCCAGAAGACCTCTGTTGTATATGTGTTGGTGTCACCAGTTTCTGTCTACTGGTTGAGTGTAAATATCTGCATCTGACTTTTTCAGCTGAGTCTTTTGGAGGGCAACCATGCTAAGCTTCTGTTTGTAAGCGCATCATAGAATAAGTAATAGTGTCAGACCTTGGGGCTTTCTTTTAAACTAGATCCCAATTTGGGCCTGTCATGCCACCTCCTTTCCCTCAGGCTCTTCTTCATTTTTGACCCTGCAGTTCTTTCAGACAGGAATAACTAATTAGCATAGCATTTCATAAGCACATGGATAGATTAGCCTCTTCTGACAGGAGAAATGAAGGCTCAGACAGGTTAAGTGTCCAGTATAATATCATGTAGCTAATTGGAAAGCAGTTGTACCAGATCTGGGTTGTAAGTCCGAGGGCTACTTATTCTCCATGCCTACTATAATAGAAGTATTCATGACATTTTATCTTAGAGTGAGGTCTGCATTTCTCTAATTTTTCCTTAGTCTGCAAACTTTGTTGTAGTAAAAGAGTACTATCAGTGGCTTAATTTACACCCTATTACTCCAAATGGCTTATTCTTCTATTGTGAAGTTCTCTTCTTTCCATCTTGTCTTAGCCCTCACAGGTAAACTCCTCGATGGATGGCTGGCAGAAATTATACCTTTGTGACTGAGTTCTTTCTGACTGCATTTACTGAACATCCTGAGTGGAGGCTCCCTCTCTTCCTTTTATTTTTGAGTTTCTACCTCTCCACTCTGCTGGGGAATACAGGAATGATCATTCTAATCCAGAACAACCGCCGACTTCAAACACCAATGTACTTCTTCCTCAGCCACCTTTCCTTTGTAGACATCTGCTACTCCTCTGTCATCATCCCTCAGATGCTGGCCGTGCTGTGGGAACATGGCTCCACCATTTCTCAAGTTCGCTGTGCAGTTCAGTTCTTCCTCTTTACCTTCTTTGCTTCCATTGACTGCTACCTCTTGGCAATCATGGCCTATGACCGCTACGTGGCTGTGTGCCATCCATTGCTTTATGTCACCATCATGACCGAGAAGGCCCGTGTAGGTTTGGTAACTGGAGCATATGTGGCTGGTTTTTCCAGTGGCTTTATTCGGACCGTCACAGCCTTCACTCTCTCCTTCTGTGGAAACAGTGAGATAAATTTCATATTCTGTGACCTTCCCCCATTGTTAAAACTTGTATGTGGGGACAGCTACATCCAGGAGGTGGTTATAATTGTCTTTGCCATTTTTGTCATGCCTGCTTGCATTGTGGTGATCTTTGTGTCCTATCTGTTTATCATTGTGGCCATCATGCAGATCCGATCAGCTGGAGGCAGAGCCAAAACTTTCTCTACCTGCACCTCCCACCTCACTGCTGTAGCTCTCTTCTTTGGCACCCTTATTTTCATGTACTTGAGAGATAATACAGACCAGTTCTCAGAGAGGGACAGAGTTGTGTCTGTGTTCTATACAGTAGTGACCCCATTACTGAATCCACTCATCTACAGCCTGAGGAATAAAGAGGTAAAAGAGGCCATTATGAAATCTCTGAGAAGATCTAAGATTTCCAGGGCATCCTAGTTACTCTTTTATCAAGCAACATCTTCCTTCTGTTTCTACTTTTGTTTTATTTTTTCTTATATATCACTCATTTTGGAAGGCTTTCCTGGACTCAAAGTTGGACTAAACATTCCATCTTTACTTTTTGACCTATTACTTTATGTACTTCTTGTCATCATTTGAATTATGTGAATGTTTTATATGTGTGATGTTGACCTATATTCACAATTGGACAATAGATGTTGTGAGAACATAATATTTTATTATTTCATGTGCATAACATATGAATCATCAAAAATAAAATCTATTCAGTGCAAATTTATTATGTGAATGAATTATTCCTAAGTTTCAAAGTTGACCATTGTTTTCCAACTTCATCAGCACTTAAGTTTCCTAACAATTGAGTAGATTAATTCATTTGACAGAATTATATTTTTGAGGTTCCAATATATGAGTGGGCTCCAGCCCCATATGTAGCAAAGGATGGCTTTTGTCAGGCATCAATAGGAAAAGAGGACTTTAGTCTTGTGAAGGCTCAATGCCCCATTGTAAGGGAATGCCAAGGTGGGGAGGCAGGAGTGGGTGGGAGGGTGGGGGGACACCTTCATGGAAGCCGGGCGCGGGCGCACGAGACAGGGGGTTTTTGAGGGTGGTTGGAAACTGGGAAATGGATGACATTTGCAATGTAAATAAAAAATGTCAAATAAAATATATTTTTGATACAAAGACAAACTTAAAATGTACCTACAGTAAGACCAAGATATGAAATTTCTAGAAACAGCTTCAGATGAAACAGTTTGTGAATTTTATAAAATATTTATTGAATAAATGAACCAGGGCTGTTTTAACCTAAAGATACGATAACCACCTCAGATCTTCAGGGACTTCCATAAAAAGACAAAAACAGATGCATTCTGCTTTTGGTATTTCTGCACAGGATTGGGATGCACAGTAAAGAGCTGCGTGGCCATCCCTCAGCTCATGAGCTTTCTTGAGCTCACACTGCAGTCCATGCCCCTTCCCTTCTTCTGAAAGGAGACATCAGAACTTAAAAGCGTTTCAGAGAAACATGTAAGATGCTTCCTCACTGTACATTGTCTTCCTCATACAGTGGATATTATACATATGGAAAAATGTCACATTGGCAAGCTTTCCACCAGGAAATATTCTACCACCCCTCACCATTTCCTGTTTCTACATCACTGATTACTTGTTTTGGGGTGGGAAGAAAGAGCAAATTCTATGGAGAGCAAGTGACATTGTGGATTTGGCAATTTTCCTTAACTCCCAAGCACATCATTTCAGATACAGGCCAGTGGTACCCAGGAGTATGCTGTTTGTCACAGTACCCTCTTTACTACTTGTGTTAGTTCAATCATTGATAGAAACTAGCTGATAATACTGATGATTCTATCCAAAGTGATCAATACAAATGAAAACTGCTCCAAGGATACTCAACTCTGCTCTTACCACCACTGTCAGACCCAGTACTTATTTTTATAGCCCCCAAAGGCTCATATTTCAGTGTGCGTACTTGTGTGTTTGTGTTTTTGTATGTATGTATGGAAAGTTAAGAAATTTATATGTGTAAAATAAGGAAACAGCAGCTTCTAATTGATATGAACTTTTATATTAAAGGCATATATCAAGTAGATTAAGAGAGTGTTTGGTGGGTATGCATCAAAGAAAGAATGAAGGGGAAATTGTACTGATGACAGATGTCAGAGTACATGCTTTTGCTCCTGTCTTTGCACAGATGACACCGTGGATTGGGATACAGTGACCTCACAAAGTGTATCCTATGCTAATATCCCCTGTCTACATCATCTTCTTTTTTCCCTTTCTTTTCCTTTTTTTCTTTTTTTTATTCAGTATTTTATTTATTTACATTTCAGATGCCATCTTCCTTCCCCATCCCCCCCCCATTAATCTCCTATCCCATCCCTCCTCCTCTATTTTTGCCTTTATACTGTTTAAATTACATGCAAGTATTAAGGTCAGTTCTAGATTGAGAAACTAGCAATACAATAGATGCAAATAGTCAAGGAACTACTAAGACAATAAACCCAGATAGTCAAAAAACATGTATAAACAATAAACAGAGTCCTGTTATCACTCCTGGGATCACTATTTCTAAGGGCTTATAAGAATGAGGAAAATATGTGAGCCTACTTCCCTGTTCTAGCCCAGTCATTTTCATGTCTGAAGCCTACTTCTTTGTTCTAGTTTAAGATTTAAATTTCTTCCTATAATTACTTCTTTGTTCTAGCCTAAGACTTAGATTCCTGCCTGAAATTTCTTCTTTGATCTAGCCTAGGATTTAGATTTCTGCCTAAAATTACTTCTCTGTTCCAGCCTAATGTCAGATTCCTGCCTACAGTTTATTTTCTTGTCCTTGGCCTATTTCAGAATCCTGCCAGACAGCCCCCAAAACTCTCCACATCTACCCCTTTTTATATCATAAACCAGACTTAGCTTGTCTTAGGTCATTCTGACAAGAAAGCCTTCTTTACCCATTGTGGAATATACATTATCATAAGCAATGCACTTCTGTCTTAGGTTGGTAAAGCACTGTGCAGAATCTTACCCATGTCGGGAGCAGCCCTGCTTATACACTGAAGGCCTAAAATCAGCCATACACCTAAAATCAGCAATAGGCCTGACATACATGCCTGCTAGCATCAAGTCTTGGGTCTCTGTGGAAAAAACACTGAAACAGATAGCTGGAAGTTATTGTAAACTAACAGGTTTGGTGGAAGGCTGCCAAGCCTGGCTACTCATAGGCCTTGTAGATAGGTGACCTTGGTGGATAGTACCAACTTAGATAAAGACAAGTGAATCATAGGCAGAGTCATAGTGTGCTGTCCCCTGAACCTTCACCCAGCTGACACCCTGTTCTGGAAGAGATCTGTACTCCCCCTGAAAAATCTGTATTCCCCTGAACACCCACATTCCTTCTTCATCTCCTTCCCCACATCCTGCCTTTTTGTGTATATAACCTGTGTGTGCAAAAGTGAAGATGGCGATCTGATCAGATTATAGACAGGTCTTCATTCCTTTCATCTTTGCCTGCTCCTCCCCTGCTCTCTTTCAGGTGACCTCCCTGGACCCCTGTTTAATGTCCTGCTGGACAGGACATACCCATCCTTGGCTTGCCAGCCTGTTAAATTAATAACTCTGTCTGGGGGTCCATTTTCAGTTTCAAGTCATGTACTTTGGCTGCCAGCCTGTTGATGTAGTTAGAGACAAGCTTTAACACGATGAGCAGGAATAAAAGTATTCTCAGGATAAGAAGGGTGAACATGATCAACTATATATGCCATTCCTGAGGTTTGACTAAAATGGAAATACTGACCTCAGGCCACAGATAATTTTATCGGCATTATCTGCAGCATCAAAGCTTGACAGAGCAGTATTTGTTAAATTTATAATCTCAATATGCAAAGTTAAAACACCCAGAGAGTTGTTAAGATTATGCCAAACACTCTACAGGTGTCTTGAAACTTTTCTCTAATAATAATGTCAATCATTGTAAATTTTATAAGTAACACTACTCCAATGATATTTATCATGATACTTGAGATGGTGGCTAACTCTTGAATCCTGAACTTCCTTCAGATAATTTGAATAGGTTATAGAGCATCAATCCATTGTTCCAGAACCTATATAAATCTTTTTGTATACTCAATATATTAGTAACATTTTTGCTAGATGGTTAACAAAAATAGCTATCTTAACTCCTTGTGTCAATGGTATTGCAGAAGCAGTAGTGCTAGCAATTAATGAAATTAAAGCTGTTATACCAGCAATAATCAAGCCAGCTACCCACTTGCTTCTGCTTAAAGCCTAACTCACTTCTTCCAGCACTTTCAAGCTTTTTTTCAGAGAATCAAGGTTTTCTAATACTCAGGGCAGTAAGAAAAAGCTGGTTGATAGACCCCCCCCCCATAACAGACATGCCAGGTTTCAACACACTAACACAATTAGAAATTATACAGTCAATGCAACTTTAATAAATAATGTAGAAGAGACAAAACCAATTTTAGTTTGACAATTAAAAGAGTCTTAAAACATACACTAACCCTTGTTTGAAATCCAGATCCTGTCCCAACTTTATCTCTTGCTAACATAACATCATAGAGAACTACAGCTAACTTCCAAATATGTCTCTGAAAATGTTCACATCCAGCCTTCCAAATGGAGACTGTTATTTCCAATATTGGATTGATTTCTAGACCAGTACATGATTGAGTCCTGATAGCTGGTCACCTTTTTGAAAAAAACAAGAGACATTATAATTTCTCTTTTTGTTTCTCTGTCCCACAAGGTCTAAAAACTTGAGGCAAGGCAGCTTGTCTCATCTGGGATATAGGCAAGCAAAGGTAGGTCAGGAACATATGTCCAATACAGCTTCCCAGTCACTCAGGGTGCTCAGCAAGCTCACAGTTCAGGATCATTCTTTGTCTCAGCACCAGAATGTCTCACTAATCATTCTGGCAGCAACCAAGTTCCTATAGCATCCTGCAGAAAAAACACAAACATGCTCTCTTCCCCATACTAGATACCTGGTTGGATCATTTCATATGTCTGTAAGTGGATCCTTCTTTTTCACCTAGGCATAAGTATGCCTAGTTGAAGAGTGCCATAGACATTCAGCAGAAAGATCTTTGGCATCCTTTTTTAAAATTTAAAATAAAAAAGAGTATGATTTAAATAAATGTGTGGTGTTCAGTTATATACCTCCCCCTTTTTTATTTTATGAAGATACAGTTTTAAAGTTTCATGGGCCCTTTTCCAAAATGCCTTGTCCTTGAGGATTATAAGAAATCCCCATAATTAATTGTTTACATAAAGTCTCAACTACTTGACTAAATTCACCAGATCTATTATCTATTTTTGTTGAACATTTTATTTATTTACCTTTCAAATGTTATCCCCTCTCCTATTACTCCCCAAAACCCATTATCCTATTGCCCCTCCTCCTACTTCTATGAGGGTGTGCCCCCTTCCATCTACCCATTGCTGCCTCCCTGCTCTCAAATTTTCCAATACTACAGCATCCAAACTTTCAGGAAACAAGGCCCTCCTCTTCTACAGATGCCTGACAAGGCCATCCTCAACTACCTATACAGGTCTAGCCCTCAGTCCCTCCTTTTGTGTTCCCAGGCTGGAGGTTTAGACACTGGGAGCTCTGGTTGAGTATTTTGTTACTCCTTCTAAGAAGGACCAAAACACCCACACTTTGGTCTTCCTTCTTCTTGAGCTACATGTGGTCTATGCATTGTATCTTTGGTACTGTGAGCTTTGGGGCTAATATCCACTTATCTGTGAGTGCAAACCATGTGTGTTCTTTTGTGATTAGGTTGACTCACTCAGGCTGATATTTTAAAATTACATCCATTTGCTTAAGAATTTCATGAACTCATTGTTTTTAATAGCTGAGTAGTACTCCATTGTATAAATGAACCACATTTCATGTATCCATTCCTCTTTTGAAGGACATCTGGGTTCTTTCCAGCTTCTGGGTATTATAAATAAGGCTGCTATGGACATAGTGGAGCATAAGTACATATTGTATGTTGGAGCATCTTTTGGGTATATGTCCAGGAGTGGTATAGCTGGGTCCTCAGGTTCAATTTTCTGAGGAGCCTCCAGACTGCTTTCCAAAAAGGTTATACCAGCTAACAATCCCATCAACAATGTAGGAGTTTTCTTCTTTCTCCACATCCTCGCCAGCATCTGCAGTCACATGAGTTTTTGTTCTTAGCCATTCTGACTGGTGTGAGATGGAATCTCAGGGTTGTTTTGATTTGCTTTTCACTGATGACGGAGGATGTTGAACACTTCTTTAGGTGCTTCTTCATAATTTGAGTTTCCTCAGTTGAGAATTCTTCGTTTAGCTCTGTACCCCATTTTTAAAATCAGGTAATTTGATTGTCTAGAGTCTAATTTCTTCAGTTCTTTGTATACCTTGTATATTAGCCCTCTATTAGAAGTAAGACTGGTAAAGATCTTTTCCCAATCTTTTGGTTGCTTCTTTGTCCTATTAACAGTGTCCCTTGCTTTATAGAAGTTTGCAGTTTTATGAGGTTCCATTTGTCAATTCTTGATCTTAGAGCATAAGGCATTGGTGTTCTGTTCAGAAACTTTTCCCCTGTGCCCATGTGTTTGAGGCTTTTCTACATTTTGTCTTCTACTAGTTGCAGTCTATCCAGTTTTATGTAGAGATCCTTGATTCACTTGGACTTGAGCTTTGTACAAGGAGATAATATGGATCAATTTGTATTCTTCTACATGCTGACCTCCAGTTGAACCAGCACCTTTTGTTGAAAATGCTGTCTTTTTTCCACTGGATAGTTTTAGTTCCTTTGTCAACAATCAAGTGACCATAGGTATGGGGGTTCATTTATGGGTCTTCTATTTTATTCCATTGATCTTCTTGCTGTCTCTGTACCAATACCATGCAGTTTTTTTTAAATTACTACTGCTTGGTAGTACAGCTTGAGGGCAGGAATGGTGATTCCTCCAGAAGTTTTTTTTATTGTTGAGAATAGTTTTAGCTTGGCCTTTAATCCCAGCACTTGGGAGGCAGAGGCAGGCGGATTTCTGAGTTTGGGGACAGCCTGGTCTACAGAGTGAGTTCCAGGACAGCCAGGACTACACAGAGAAACCCTGTCTCAAAAACCCTAAAGAGAGAGAGAGAGAGAGAGAGAGAGAGAGAGAGAGAGAGAGAGAGAATAGTTTTAGTATGGGAGATCATTCCATCTTCTGAGATCTTTGATTTCTTTCTTCAGAGACTTGAAATTCTTGTCATACAGATCTTTCCTTGCTTGGTTAGATTCACACCAAGGTGTTTTATATTATTTGTGACTATTGTGAAGGTTGTCGTTTCCCTAATTTCTTTCTCAGCCTGTTTATATTTTGAGTAGAGAAAGTCTATGAATTTGTTTGAGTTGATTTTATATCCAGCCACGTTGCTAAAGTTGTTCATCAGGTTTCTGAGTTCTCTGGTGGAAGTTTTGGGGTCACTTAAATATACTATGATATCATCTGCTAATAGTGAAATTTTGACTTCTTTCTTTCCAATTTGTATCCTTTTGACCTCCTTTTGTTGCCTAATTGCTCTGACTATGACTTCCAGTACTATATTGAATTGGTAGGGAGAGAGTGGGCAGCCTTATCTAGTCCCTGATCTTAGTGGGATTGCTTCAAATTTCTTTCCATTTAGTTTGATGTTGGCTACTGGTTTGCTGTATATTGCTTTTACTATGTTTAGGTATGGGCCTTGAATTCCTGATCTTTCCAAGACTTATCATGAAGGGATGTTGAATTTTGTCAAATGCTTTCTCAGCATCTAGTGAGATGATGATGTGGTTTTTTTCTTTAAGTTTGTTTATATAGTGAATTACATTGATGGATTTCCAAATATTGAACCATCCCTGCATTCCTGAGATAAAACCTACTTGATCATGATGGATGATTGTTTTGATGTATTCTTGGATTCTGTTTGCTAGAATTTTATTGAGTATTTTTGCATCAATGTTCATAAGGGAGATTAATCTGAAGTTCTCTTTCTTTGTTGGGTCTTTGTGAGGTTTGGGTATGAGCGTGATTGAGACTTCATAGAACGAATTTTGTCTTTGGTAGTGTTCCTTCTGTTTCTATTTTGTGAAATAGTTTGTAAAGAATTGGTATTGGTCTTCCTTGAAGAACTGATAGAATTTTGCACTAAAACCATCTGGACCTGGGCTTTTTTTGGTGGGGAGACTTTTAATGACTGCTGCTATTTCCTTAGGGGTTATGGGACTGTTTAGATGGTTTATTTGCTCCTGATTTAACTTTGGTACCTAGTATCTGTCTAGGAAGTTGTCCATTTCATCCAGGTTTTCCATTTTTGTTGAGTGTGGGCCTTTGTAGTAGGATCTGATGATTTTTTGCATTTCCTCAGTTTCTTGAAAGCTACCCCTTGATCCATGCTAGAATTTTGACTGACCTGATTTTGTGGAGGATTTGTGTAAGTAATCATAGTTGCAGTCAATTCATGTGTGTAATAGTCATGCCATGTGTAGAAGTTAGAATTTCAAGCTCTTCCTGCTCTTCACACTTTCTCTAAGCCTTGAGTGGTACACAGTTAGATAGATGGACTCAAGGTTAGCTGAGCATTAGTTATTTATTTTCAATACCTTTATGAATAGTGATTCTCTGTGTTACCACTAGCAACTGCCAAAAGAAGCTTCTCTTACCAAGACTCAGAGCCCAGCAATATATATATATGTGTGTGTGTATGTGTGTGTGTGTGTGTGTGTGTGTGTGCATGTGCATATGTATATGTAATATAAATATTGTGAAGGTAGTTAGACAACTTGACAATTCAACAAAACAATAACAGTTTATTCCATTCACTTCAGTGCCTATGATCTTTCCAATAATGGGAATTTTTTTTTCCAGGCTTACTGTGTTAAGTATGAAATCTCTCCTGTGGATCACGCCTCATATTTTACCAGAAAGCAGTTGATTACCTACATAACGGTTGTGCCACTATTGCCTCAGTAGGCAGGTCTTGCTTGTGTTTCAGTATGATAGTATGCAGGATAAAGTGCTGGAAAATTGCATGAATTTATTTTCTCCCCCAGTAGCCTGTATAATGTTTTCTGTCTCCATGTAACCTAGCAGGTAGAAATTTTCCTGGTCAGCTAAAGGTTGATTTTGATTTCAGAAGTTCTTCTTTGGATTTTATTGACATTGAAGCTGTTCCCATTTTTATCTAAGAATGATAATACATTTATCTTGTCTTTCTGTGTGCAACATTATTTTTCTTAACTTTTTGAGACTGTCTCACTGGGAAGTCCAACGAGGTCTTAAACTCACAGCCTGCTTCACTCAGCTTCTCAAGACTCTTTTTTTCTGTTTACAAATGTTAGGGTCTTTTGACCTTTGTCATGTTCTTTCCCTATAGTCACCCTTTGGGTAATTTCACTTACTCTCATGGGCTGAAAAATTAAGATGTTTGAATATAACAAAATCTTTGCTACAGCCAAAGTAAGACTGAACATGAATCATTTATTCCCTATCTTCTTTTCTATATCTACTTCCCATTTCCCCGTCCTCACCCATTCTGTTCTTGCCCATCTACTTTGGGTATCACAAACATATTTTATGTAACTACCTTCAAATCACTCTTCCGTTTTTTGAATTCTTTCCCCATATTTTCTTCTCATTTACTTCCTTGTTTGATTCATTTTGCTGCTCCAAAAACTCAGATTAGCAATTTTTTCTCTCTTGAAGCACCTTACCTAAAATGTCACCATATCTATTCTCTATTCTCTCTTCCTACATTTTATTTGACTGCAGAGTGTACTACCTTATTTTATACTTATAATTTTATTTATTTATTTACAAATTTATGATTTGTTTCGTGCATTGTGACATAACAGCTAAGAACAAACATTTTCTTACTTTCTGTTGATTCTCATTAAGTTATTGAATTTTTTTTTAGTGAAATAAGTATTGCTAGTATTTCATACATTCAGTTTTGGTGAACATTCCTCTCTGCCGTGAAATTTTTCTGTAATATTTTGGCTGGTAACTTATTTTACACTTGTATAGTTAGATAAGTGATGTGTTTACAAAATATATATTGTTTTTTCTCATCATGACTAGCACAATAGTCTAGGATCAAGTGTAAACTTAACAGACTATTTATAATTCTTCATTAATTACTTTAGTAATCGACCAAAGATTGCCTTTACTGATATAAAAACATGTAAAATCATATAAACTATTTTTGTTTGGTTTGGAAACACAATTAGATTGTACATTATTCATTTCTTTAATATTTTGGAAGACATCTAAAAACTGGCAAGTAGAAAGTTGTTCATGGATGTCTGCTGAAAATGGCAAGTTGAAAAATGATACAGGAGAACATAAACAATTAGACATGAATCCAGGCCTTTTTGCCATGGGAACTTATGAAGGTAATTATGAGAATTTGTACCACTATTTCTTTCCATTGAAGATTTTTAGGGAAACTTGTAACTCATATACAACTCTATTACTGATCTTCTTGGAACTCACAGCAAATGATGTATAGATTTAAATATTGTACAGAATCTAGAAACCAGAGTTTATAGAATAGTAGGTCATGCCCACATAGACATAAACCAATTTAAGCTATATTTCCTAGACAATCAAGAATATTTTCAAATACATATACCTCAATTTTAGAGAGGTTGAATTGTTGATCCAGGTTAGATTTGGAAGATAACAATATAATCTCGTTTGAAATTTTTTCTAGCCTAATAAGCGTTTAACAGTTTGAATTTTGATCAAAGCCCTATTCCCTTCTGTAATTAATTTAAGTTGATAAGAAACCTAGTTGATGAGAAACCAATTTTTTCTGAGAGTATCTTCACTAAAAAGTAAATAGTCTAAAATAACTATGTGACTAGCAAGGACCAAAAATACTGAAAAATCCTGACCCATAACATCTTAGATTTGATTTGGTTAACAACATACACTTTCCTTCTCTTTCTTTTAAAGTTTTTACTTATTTTAATTTTTAATTTTTCATCCAATGTAGTTCAATCATATTTGTTCTCTTTTCCCAACTCTTCTCAGATATTTTACCCTCTCTGTTGAACCAACTTTATTCAATATCTTCTCTTAACCATGGGTATCTCAGGTTTGGAACTAGTAAACTATTAAAAAATAAACATGTAGGTAGGAAACTTGCAATGTAATTAACATATGTAAATCAAAAACAACTTGAACCAAGGCTTACAGTAGTATAGAGTGTAATCAACTTTATGTTTTTTGTTACTTACCATGGAGATAATGCATCTTATTTCCAATATCAGAACAATGTGTAAAAGCACTTATCACTCAGAGGTGGAAGTAGGAGGCAATTGGACATATACAAAATAGTTCACTAAAAGTTAGACCATCAAAACTATTCTACAAATTCTGGACTGAATTATCTAGTTATACAGATTAAATTCAGACAATCATGACATCAAATGGAGGAAATGACATTTATTGATGAGCTTCCTAAAGGCACCCTTCATGTCCTTATTTCTCAGGCTATAGATGAAAGGGTTCAACATGGGTGTCACCACTGTGAAGAGTACTGCACCAATCTTGTCTGTGTCCTCAGGGTGAGTGGATGAAGGGAAAAAGTAAACTCCTACAATGGTACCATAGAAGAGGAATACAATTGTCAGATGAGAGCCACAGGTAGAGAAGGCTTTCCACTTTCCTTCTGTGGATGAAATTCTCAGTACATCCCTGATGATGCAGACATAGGAGAACAAAATGAGAGCAAAGGGAAAGGTGATGACTGATAACCCCACAATAAATTTTACAAGTTCATTGATCATTGCATCTGAGCAGGAAAGTTTGAGAAGTGGAGCCAAATCACAGAAGAAATGTTGGATGGTGTTGTGGTTGCAAAAGATCAATTGACTGGCCAGAAGAGTATGTGTTAGGGCAACAATATTGCTTAGAGCCCATGGACAGACAGAGAGCAAAAGACAAAACCTGGGGTGCATAATGTTTGTATAATTCAGAGGGTAGCAGATAGCCACATATCGATCATAAGCCATGACCCCCAAAAGAAAATTGTCAATGACAACAAACACAATAGAAAAGTACATCTGTGTAATGCAGCCCTCATAAGAGATGGATTGACTCTTGGTCTGAATATTCATCAGCATTTTGGGGACTGAAGTTGAAGAGGAGGAAATATCAGCAAAAGATAGGTTGGCAAGGAAAAGATACATGGGAGTATGAAGATGTATATCCAAGCCAATGGCCAGAATGATGAGACTGTTTCCAACCACAGTGACCAGGTACATACTCAAGAAAATCACAAAGATGAGATTTTGCTTCTCAACCTGGTTGGAGAGACCCAGGAGGATGAATTCAGAGAAGATGGTTTGGTTTTCTTGATTCATATTTCTTCTAATCTGAAGAAAAAAAAAACACAAGCTCTTTATACCTTTCTAAATAATACAAAAGGAACAATAACCCTGAATTATATTATTTTTCTGCAGCAAGTTTGTGGGTGGCACTTTGATGTTGAAGGAGAAATCCCTTCTATTTTTACGTAGAAGGGCCGCTTTCTAAAGAATTATCTTAGCAGTGCAGTGGCTAAGAAAATTTCTTGGTAATACAGAGATAATACATTCTTCTCAGTGAGCATGTTCTTTCCACAATTTTTATAGATGACTCTAAAATTTAAGTTTCTAAACTAAGAACACAGGTATGTGACCCATATTGTAACGGTGCAATATACTATAGAATTATTTACTTAAAGTACACAAGGAAAAGCTAGGGAGGCAGATTAGTTGTTAAAGTGTTTTCTGTGAAAAACTTGTGGATGTGATTTTTATTTCTAGCACCCATAGAAAAAACAGTCATGGTAGTAGTGTGTGTTTTCATTCTTCCCTCTTTGTTTCTTATCTCCTTTTTATCTGTCTCTCCCTTTCCCTTTTCCTCATTTAACCCCCCTCACCTTTTCCTCCTCTTTGTTGTCCTCCTCCTCCCACTCTGTCTTTCATGTGTGTGTGTGTGTGTGTGTGTGTGTGTGAATATGGGAGGATCCTTGTGGCTTACTGATTGAACATGCTTGCAGAATCAGTATACTCCATGACACAGTACAAAGATTTGGGTAGCTGTTGAAGAATGATGCCCAAAGTTGACACTAGGCTTCCACACTCACAGATTCAACACACATGCATCTGCACACAGATGTGTATTCTTCCCATATTCACACAAATACAAAAGGTATAAAATGGTCCCAAGATTTGTTCACATTCCTCCTTTAAACCTGAGAAGATGGAGATTTGAGGAGTCTTTGCAGTGAAGTGTCTGCAGAGACATAACTAATTGAAGTTTAGGAGTACTGTTGTATGGGTGTTCCATTCTACAAAAGTTAGAGGAGGAAGACTTAAAAAATGTAACTGAAGATTGACTGTAAAAAGGAGAAATACAGCACTTTTAGGAGATCCAAGAAATTTAAATACACATATGAACCTGAAGGTATGGGCTTGCCTCTCACTTCTGAAGGTTGGAAGATAATTAGCCCACTACTGAAGGGTTGGGGAAGGGTGAAGAGTAGAAGAAAAAGCTTCTATTTCCACTCTTTGCAGGACAGACATGATGTGAACTTTGTGTAGGTTAAGGAGGACTTCATGATGTGGCTGTACTCACATCACCTCTTTAGGTTTCCAATCAAGAGGCATACTAATGAGATAAAGGATACTAAGGCTATCATATAATTGGTTAGTTGTCTGAAGAAAAAAATATTACACTTGTTGAACATTTTATTACTGGCCAGTCTCCGTAGTGGAGTTTTGAAAGGATCCCTGGTATCTCAGGACTGTTCAACAAAAAGAACCCACTGCTAGTGCTTTCTGGCAACTGTGTTCAATATTTTTTCCTCTTCTATTTCATTGTAACTCTTTTTTAAAAAAATTATTGGATATTTTATTTATTTACATTTCAGTTGTTATTCCCTTTCCCCATCCCCCACCCATAAACCTCCATCCTATCCTCCCTTCTCCTTTTTTCTTTTATACTATTTTAATTACATGCAAGTATTAAGGTCAGTTCTAGGTTGAGGAACTGGCAGTACAATAGATGAAAATAGTCAATAAACAAGCAACACAAATAGTCAAAAAACAAGCAAGGCAATAACAAAGTCCTGTGATCACTATTTCTAAGGCCTTATCAGGTTGACCAAAATATCTAAGCCTACTTCCCTGTCCTAGCCCAAAGTCACTTTCATGCCTGAAGCCTACTTCTTTGTTCTAGCCTAAGATTTATATTCCTCCTTGAAACTACTTTTTTGTTCTAATTCTTTAACTCTATAAAACAGTAATGAAGACTGAGTAATAAACAGCAATTAAAATAACACTAATATATGTGTTTTCAGTTAGATGAGATTAAAGAATGAGAGCAAAGTCCCACTGTCCAGTGCCCAGCCCCTGATACCTACTGCAGAGTCTTTACTGACTATACAAGATGAAGCCTCTGTCTACTCATTTTCTAGACCCTAAACACTCAATGCACACTCTATGACTTCACAGTACATAGCTTCTGACTACTTGTAGCAAAGCCATTAACCATCCATCATACATACTCTAACCATACCCTGGCACAAACCCTGACTATTCACTGCATGATTACTAACCATTTTCCCTCAGTACATGTAGGATGTGAATCAAGAAGGAAGACAACTTTGAACAAAAGTGAAAATGAAACCTTAAGATGGGACTTTAAAAATCTGAAAATAGGTATTTAGTACTAAACATTTTGGGCTACAAATGGTCATAAATCTATTTTCAGCTTACAAGTTGTTGCGTAGAAACAGGGCAAATTAGACAAAGTGATTTTACTTAAGATGTTTGTCTCTGTCTTTCTTCTCTCCTACTAGAACTTGAGTAATACCCCTGCCATTTCTCCTTTTGTCTCTCCCCTCTCTCCCTTCCTTGCTTTTTTTCAAATCACTGTCTCTCACATGGATCTTTCAGTGGGAAGGGGATAGTCAGTCATCACCACTGGGATTCTGGTAACCTGAATGGTAGGGAAAAAGGAGAATGTATGAGGATTCCTTAATTTGGAGCTCAGCTTGTAAATCAGAGGGAGAAACATGTAAAATGGAGACTCAATGAGAAAACTCTAATGGGTTAAAAGGCTGGCAGGGATTTGAACCTAAAACACAGACAATGTTGAAGATATTGTCTTTGTAGATCTAGGTATGGTTTTGGTTTGCCAAGAAAGGGAAATTATATGATTTTGAATGTGTCACTTTAATCTCAGATTTCCAACCTACCTCCCTCAACTGTCAGCAATCTTCCTAAGCTGTTCTGAATCCATGAGGTAACTGACAAGATGATTAAGACACAAGTTAAATTTTAAAATTCTCACCTCTCAATAATAGTTAAAAAATCCAAATTCAAAGGTTTTGTGTTGTTGCTGCATCTTTGACTGTAGAGGTGGAGACTGAAAACGGTCCTAGTGGGCTTCCCTGATAATGCTTTCATGAGGCTGAGCTCACAAGGGATATTTAGCTCCTCCAAAGTCCTCAGGGAAAACATCTCTTGAAGTGTTTTCCTCAAGGCAAACAGTAATTTTGACACAATAGTTTACATAGGTGATTGCAAAAGGAGAAAGATTAGGGGTAATAGACATGCAACTGCTCTTTGCTTTGTCTTCAAGTCTTCGTTCTATGCTGAGAAGTCCTTCTTGTAACAGATATTACTATTTAGATTACATGAATTGTTGTTGGTGGTTTGGATTTGTTTCCATTAATACAGGAGTATTTGGAGATTCTCTTCTTAATTCCCTCATGCTCCCTGCTAAATAAGAACACTTAGTCAATGTCCTGATAATTGACTTAGATTTTTTTGCCAGTGGTTATAATTTTAATGTGGTGACAAGTTTAGTGTAAGGTCATGATCCCTGTATCATTGAAATGTGTCATTTTAACCTCAGATTTCCAACTTACCTCTATTCTATTAGAATAGAGTTTGAAGAAAAAGTGATTCAGACAGCTAAACTCTTAATTATAAAGAAAAGAAATGATGCCTATTTTTATAATTTTTATTTAGTTTTTATTATTTTTGAGATAATATAATTACACCATTTCCTGTTTCTTTCCCTCCCCCACCACACCCCCATATTTTTGTCCTTGCTTTCTTTAAAATTCATGACCTCCTCTCATTAATTTGTTTTTGTATGCAAATGTATATTTTCTATAATAATGTTCTATGTTGATGTGAGGCTTCACTGAGGGCAAATAAGCTTTAATTTTAAGTAACCGAGAAAGAAAAGTGAAGCCTCTTCTTATATGATGTATAACCACGTGCCATGGTACTGAGTCATATATAATTTGCAGAGTCAGCATAAATTCTTATTTATTTATTTGTTTATTTATATATAAATTATTTATTTTTATTGATTATTTTATTTATTTACATTTCAAATGTTGTCCCACTTCCTGGTTTCTCCTCTGCAAACCCTCATCCCAGTCCCCTGTCCCCTTTGCCTCTATGAGGTACCCCACCCACCCAATTTCCTTCTCACCACAGTAGCATGTCCTACACTGTGGTATCAAGCCTTCACATGACCAAGGGCCTCCCCTCCCATTGATGCCAGATAAGGCCATCCTCTGCTACATACATAGCTGGAGCCATGGCTCCTTCCATCTGTACACTTTGGTTGGTGGTTTAGTTCTTAGGAGCTCTGGGTGGTCAGGTTGATACGTTGTTCTTCCTATAGGGTTGCAATCCTCTTCATCTCCTTCAGTCTTTCTCCCAACTCTTCCATTGGGGGGTCCCCAGGCTCAGTCCAATGATTGTGAGTATTTGCATCTGTATTGGTCAGGTGGTGGCAAAGCCTCTCAGCGGACAGCTATACCAGGATCCTCTCAGCAATCACTTCTTGGAATCAGCAATAGTGTTGGGGTTTGGTGTCTGTAGGTGGGATGGATTCCTAGGAAGGGCAGACTCTGAATAGCCTTTCCTTCAATATCTGCTCCATTTTTTGTCTCTGCATTTCCTTTAGATAGGAACAATTTTGTGTTAAAATTTTTAAGATGGGCTGGTGGCCCCATTCCTCAACTAGGGGCCTTGCCTATCTACTGTGGATGGTTGCTGCATATTCTGTCTCCCCTTTGTTGGGTATTTCGGCTAATGTCATCTCCATTAGGTCCTGGAATCCTCTTGCTTCCCTGGTATCTGGCACTTTCTAGTGGTTAAGCCCAGTTCCCCATCACCCACTGCTACATGTTTCTGTTCATTTTTTTGACCCTCTGTACTTATCTCCTGTCTCTTTCTGTACTTGATCCTGTCCCTTTTGCCTCCCCCTCCTTTTTCCATCCCTGGTTCCTCCCTCCCCTTATCGTCTGTGATTATTTTGTTCCCCTTTCTAAGAACTGAAGCATCCATACTTTAGTCTCTTTTATTCTTAAACTTCATATGGTCTGTGAGTTGTATCACTGGTAATCTGAGCTTTTAGGCTAATATCCACTTATCAGTAAGTACATACCATGTTTATTCTTTTGTGTCTGGGTTATCTCACTAAGGATGATATTTTTTAGTTCCATCCATTTACTTGAAAACTTCATGAAGACATGTTTTAACAGCTCAGTAATACTCCATTGTGTAAATGTACTAGATTTTCTGTATCCATTCTTTCATTGAGAGACATCTGAAAATTGGAAATATAAGTTAAAATGAATATTGAAATGATATTGAATATCCCCCAATATATTGAGAAACCTGGAATATGAGACGCCAATGCAAAGTGAGCTATGAAGGGGTATTAGGGAGAGACACAGGCAGAAAGAGTAGATCCCTTCTTTTTAATGCTTAAAATATCCCTTATAACATGCTGAAGGCTTTTATTATTCTATAAAACAATAGACATTTATCCCTCTTTCACCTGGAAATAACGTAGTCTGTGGGATAACTGTAGACATAACATGAATTCACGACTAAGATTTCAAAAATGAAATGATAGACAATAAAAGTTATCAATAAATCTGTCACCAGTCTTTCTGTATCAACCACAGAAAAGTGAAAAGTGAGTAGACCCAAAATACTCTTTTTGATAATTTGTTCACTTACCTCTTCTAATTTTATTAAGATGGTCTTTTAGAAAATAGACTTTATCATAATTTAATTCTTGATATCTCATATGGAATGACAAATGTCAGAGAAGTAAGGAGAAAGTAGTTACCTATATATGCAACTAACACAAACAAACAAACAAACAAACAAAAAACCTAGTATACTATCTTGTATCACCTCAAGTTGCATATCCTCCAGAGATCACTCATTTATCTGTTTACTTTTCATGCAGTTATTGTAGAAAGAGAAATTGTACCTGTATCAGTCCATCAAGGATAATAATTAATCTAAGCCATTGTAGGGATAATAGATTTTGTGCATGGACTGGCTGGCAGATGGGAATCAGAAATGGAGGACGAGAATATGGGGAGAAATAACTGGAATTATAGGGCATTTTATTAGCAATGTAAAACTCTATTGCAGTAGAAACTTTCAGGATGCTACAAGAGTGATCCTAGGGAGTCCTCATAGTAATGGAACATATGTACTTAGTATTGGCCATCTTTTGTAGCTAGGCAACTACCAGTGGTAGAAGTAGAACACCAACCTAGTCACAAAGGTTTTATGACCTATTCTGTCTGCAATATGTGCTGGGACAATGAAGGCAAAGAACTGATGGAAGTGGCTAACAAATGACTAGTCTAATTTAAAGCCCAGCCATGAAATAGAGACCATGCCCAACACTGTCTGGATGACCAGAATACATTCCCAATATTTTCTGGATAGCCCTGAGACCTATGATAAAATGATTCTGTAATATGATTTCTAATGATATTCTGCTATACTCATAGATATGTGTTTGTACAGTCGTCATCAGAGAGTTTTCCTCTGGTAGCTGATTTGAACAGATGCAGAGACCTGCTGCCAAATATTAGGAAGAGAAGGAACTCAATTGGAAATTAAAATTGGAGACTTTCATTGGGTCCCTTCCTTGGAGGTTGGGACCCCATTCAAAAGGAGGAGGAAGAATTGTAGTATACAGAGGGATTAAGGACGTGAGGAGAGCACAGCCCAAAGACTAAGCAAGGCATATAGGGGCTCATAGAGACTGAAGTAGCATTCACAGATCTTCTATGAGTAGCTTAGTGTTTTTGTGGGACCCCTAACAATAGGAATGAGAATATCTCTGATTCTTTTTCCTGTTCTTGAGAACCTTTCCCTCCAATTCAGATGTGTCACTCAGGCTTGAAATGAAGGTTGGTACCCAGTCTTATTTCATTTTGTTAAACTGCGTTTGGCTGATATCCCTGTGAGGCCCATTCTTTTCTGAAGGGAAACACGAAAGGTGAAGAGTGGTGTCAGGAAGGAGTGGAAGGAAGGGAAACTAAGGTTGGGATGTACTGTATTAGAGATAAATAAGTAAATAAAACCATTACCAAGAAAAATAAACAAAATGTAGGAAGCAAAAACAAAAATAAAAATTTTTACATGTTCTAATTCATGTTTATGTACTTATCTAGCATGTACACGTAAAACTAATTTCTTCTCATTATTGGAGAGGTGATTTAGTGGTTAATAGCACTTGCTACTCTTTTAGAGAAGACTATTCCAGTTTCCTGAATTCACATGGCTGCTCACAATAGTCCATAACTCCACTTCAGGGTGGCATGCCCTATTTGGCTGTTTGGTCAGCAAAACACATATATTCTTCAAAGAAATACACTCATACCCATAATTTACTTAAAAAGAAATCATTTACTTCTTTTTTACAGAAGAAAAGAGAACTAGTGAGAGAGAGAGAGAGAGAGAGAGAGAGAGAGAGAGAGAGAGAGAGAGAACACAGAAACATCAATGACTATAATTAGTTTTGCTACCCTACCACAGTTGTGATATGGTAGACACTATGTCAATAGAAAGAAATTCATGTCCTATTCCTAGATGATAAAAAGAAAATGAAAAATGATAGGAAGAAAGGAATTCATTCATTGAAATGCAAAAATAAAAAATTGATGAATTATCTTAATTATGCTTCTGTGTGCATAATGTCTAAGATGTCTAAAATGATAGGATGCATATCTTTGAGAATAATATATATCTTTATGAATTTTCCTTAATGAAGACACCTCCTCAGCAGGCAGTATTTACAAAGATGTCAATCTATCATCAAGAAAATATTACTTGTGTTTGATGCAGCAATTGCTGTAGGATAACATAGAAAATTAAAATTTAAATTATATTCACAGCACTTTAGGAAATTAGTGCAGATATACATGGTGAACATAGAGAAGAAAGAACCAAGATCCAAATGTAAAAGGAAAGTAAGTTTTTAAATTGTCATTTAGAGTTGATTGGTTAACTGATGGATACTCTGCTCCACATTCAAGATCTCAACTAGTGTCAGAAGCTGGTACATAGAAGAAAGAGTTCCTCAGAGCATCTTTAATATCTTTATTCCTAAGGGTGTAAATCAGAGGGTTGAGTAATGGAGTACCAAAGATGTAAACCAGGGCAATTTGGCGGTCCTCATCCTCTGAGGTGCTGGAGCGGGGCCTCAGGTACACTAAGCTAGAACAGCCATATTGTAGCAAAACCACAGTGAGGTGGGAGGAACAGGTGGAGAATGCCCTCTGGCGACCCTCTGTAGAATGCATGCGCAGAATCGTAGAAGCAATGAACACATAGGAGATGAAAATTAGCAGGAAAGGGACTGTCAAAACTAGGATACTAACTACATAGAGGACTGCCTGGTTCACATGGATGTCAGCACAAGCCAGGCGCATGATAGGAGCCACATCGCAGAAGAAGTGGTTGATTTCCAGGCGGTGACTACAGAATGGCATCGTGAAGGTAAAGGCAGTAAGCTCCAATGAGAGAAGGAGTGCCAAGCTCAAAGAACCCATTACCATCTGGACACACAGTTTCTGGGTCATGATGAGGTTGTAGTGTAGTGGGTGGCAGATGGCCACATATCTGTCATAAGCCATGACTGTCAAGAGAAAACAATCAGTACAGCCAAAAACAGAGAAAAAGAACATTTGTGTGCCACAACTAGCCAGTGATATGGGCTTCTGGTATCCAAAGATGTTGGAAAGCATCAAAGGCACCACATCTGTGATGTAGCAGATTTCCACAAATGACAGACTGCCCAGGAAAAAATACATGGGAGTGTGTAGTGAGCTGTGCTTCCACACCACCCAGATAATGGTGGTGTTGCCACAGAGGATCATCAAATAGAGGAGGAAGAAGAGGGTGAAGAGGATTCCCTGAAATTCAGGAACATTGGTTAAAACACGGAACACGAACTCTGGTGGGCCGGATTTGTTGAAGAAAGGCTTTCCATTCACCATGTCTTCTGGGAAAAAAAAGCCTATGATTGATGGTTTGTATTAAGGGTAGGGAGGCTGATTATGAGTTTTGATTAGGAGTTGCCTATTTAGTATTCTGTTTTCAAGTACAATGGAGAAAATACTTTCCTAATAGAAGGCCTCACATGGTTTTCTCTGGATGCCTCCATTAATTGGGGAGTGGCCTATAAATTCTCATTTCAAGCTATTCCAATCAATTTTCCTTTTGATACATCCTATCACTTGACCTTTTAAATTCCATTGACATGAGCTAATACTTTGGTTGTATTTTATTGTATTTAATTAAATAGGTATAGTTGTAGATATTTTTAAATTAGGTCAATGGAAATTCTGACCATCTTTTTGGCTAAGGATTGTTGTTAAAATATAACATACACATGGAGAACTTCTGAAAAATCCAAATAAGAAGTACATTTTCAATTTTTGAGATGGATAATGAATATTCCATATAAAAATTTTCAACTTTAAGAAATGAAACACTTTCAATAACTTAAAAATATCCTTCATATTTCCCTAAGTCTTTATTAGCACTTGATCTTTATCACTGCAGATTAGCTTAACTGTGTTTCAATCTCTGAATGTAATTATAAGGCATGTAATTTACTGTTCCTGTCTAAGTGGAATTAAAACAAGTCCCAAACAAAGGTTCTGAGTTGCTGAATGACTAATCAGAATGTGCAACTCACAGTAGAGAAGTTGTAATGTAAAACTAATATGCTTTGCATCAGTTTTAGTACTTGAAGGTGCCTGTTGAGCTATTAGGGAAAAAAGTAATTAAGTCTTCCTAGCTGTGGACACTTTGAGGTACAATAATAACCAGTGGCCTGGCATGATATGCTTACTGGTGCAATAGTGACCATAATGTTATAGGAATAGCCAAACACATTATACTTGGATTTAAGATGTACTCCACTGGAGGAGAATTTGGTGTCTGGTAGAAATATATAATCTAAAACTACCTGGCTAGATTCTACTAACTGATCCAAAAATCTCATGGCTTGCTAGGTTAAAGACATCACATTTTTTTCCTTTCCTTTCCTTTCCTTTCCTTTCCTTTCCTTTCCTTTCCTTTCCTTTCCTTTCCTTTCCTTTCCTTTCCTTTCCTTTCCTTTTCTCTTCTCGTTTTTTCTTGTTATCTAGTAATCCATACAAACTCACAGAGTATATCTATTATTCCCAATATTCTATATCTTCTCCACAGCTGTTCTCAGAGACCACATTAATCCTTAGTATATGCTGATTTCTGAGTGTTCAGTTTACTTCATTTGAAAGGGCATGTGTGGAATACTCAGCTCTGGACTTCACTAGTTTAACTACTATTTACATTTGTTTTATATTTGAAGTCAAGAATGTACATTTTTCACTCTTGCATGCACCCTCAAACAAATTTAATTTAAAAATCAATTGAATTACATTGTAAAATTTTAGAACCTTTGTTTCCTTAAAAACAAGACAGTGTTCAATGGCTTCTTCCTTAGATTATACAGTAGTCACTTAAAACTCACATAGATTGTGGCTTTTCTTTGACCAATGGCTATCTATTTATATCTGCTTGTCATATTCAAAATTCAACACTAAAGAACTTTGTTGAGATGGATTTAGCTAATCAATAGATAGTAGACAGCTTAACAATTAAACTATTAATGTCCCCATGAACTGACATGTTGGGTTAATGATGGGAAAGTCATTGAATTGATAGCTACTTCTTTGCTGCACATTGAAAATACCAATCCAGAAACACTGTATATAAAAAGCAAAATGTTCTTCAAAACATGAGAAAATCATGAAACTACAGAATTCTCTAAGTATAGGTCTTTTGTATACTCACCAAAATACACATAAAATTGAATCCCTAAGGAATAGAAAAAACATGTAATCCTACCTGTATATATCCTGTCTTCCACAACTGAGGTCTCTAGAGATTAAGTCCATTATAAATGTATATGATTGTTATTAGAATGCCTAATGCCAGAATTTACATCCTAGTAGATTAGTTTAGAACAGAGCCCATAGATATCCCTTAAGTATATTTTTCTTCTCATTTACTCTGGGAAATTTAAAACATAATTAAGCAAGTGTAAACTTCTTGTAAAGAAAACTTCAGTGTGATTCTGATAGTTCACCCAAAACAAACACTAAAGCTCAGGGCACAACTGATAGGACACTAATAAAAAATACAGGTTGCTGAGGTAGAAGAAACTGACAGAAACTAGTAATGCAATGTCTGTCAAGTGCAAGAGGACTCTTTTAAGAACAAAGGGAGAAACTTTATTATCCTTGTAATGGAATGATATAATTACATATTTTTCAAAGGCAGATTCTTGACAACTTCAAAATGGTCACATGAGAAAATCGTCTGCTGTTTGTAAAGAACCAAATGATAACACCTATTGTTAAAAGAACTGAATGTTTTGGCTTCTCTCCTACTCTTTTTTCATGTTTGTGAAATACAAAATTTTAAAATGTCAAACCAAAATAATAACAGCCAGGTTGGATAGACAAAATGTAATGGGAAATGTAAAACTAAAGAACAGCAGAATAGAATTGAATGGTTCCCAGTAGAGAGTGCTTACATGTAGGAGACCTGAGCCTCAATGCATGCAAGGAAGGCATGCACTGGTTGGTAAACTGAATTTCTAACATTTACTGAGATTGGCTTTTTATTACTGGAAAAGGGTCTTAATTACTAAAACAAAAGATGTTTTCTCAGTACAGATGAAAAGAACAATATTGATTCATCACAAGTTGTCACCTAGAGATGGGGAAGGGATATGCATTAGGGTGTTTTTTCTTTTTTTATTTCTATTGAGATTTACTGAAGAAATACCAATATGAAAGTCGAGTAGTATTTGTACTTTGCCATTTTTTCCTCTCTCTATTTTAGTATTGACAATGTCACTGTCTCTTAAAGGGTTTTTGTTCCTGTGGAGAATTTGAAAAATTGTTGATCATACAACTGAAACTAGATAAATGAAGGAAGTGCTTTTCTGGAGTAGCAGTTCAGAGATGCTTGGTTTACAAATTTGAGGAGGAAGTATATTCCTGTGAAGTGGAGGAATGTTGACGGTTACTTCTCTATTGTCTCCTTATTCTGATTAGAGGAGAATATTTGTTGAATACGTAGACTTCCTGAAAAAACTAAAATAGATAACATGTGTGCAGGGATCTATAACTAAGGCATAGAGACCTTCACTGAGTTTTTTGGTGTTTAAGTTTTAGATTGTTTTTAGGATTGACCACAACAGAGACATGGGTATTTTCTTTCTTTTGTTTCTTCTTCTTCTTTAATTGTTTTTCATCCTGATCACAGTTCCTTCTGTCTCTTTTCCTCCAAGTCCCTCCTCCCCACCTTTACCTTTCCCAACCATTCCTTCTCTGTTTCTCTTTGGAAAATGACAGATCTCCCACAAATATCAACCAAACATCACATATCAAGTTTCAGTAAGACTAGGCACCTCCACAACTTAGGTATCCCTCAACCAAAAAAAAATGGATAAAGAAAATGTGGTATATTTCCACCATGAAATATTACTCAGCTGTTAAAAAAATATATCATGAAATTTCCAGACTTGTGTATTTTTGATTGAAGATATCAAATCCTGTTTTTTTTCTACTTCTCAAAGCTACTAGAGGTGTTGTGTAAATTGTTTTGAGTCTTTAAAGTGATTCTCTTAGCTGCTTAAAATCAATGGTCAAGGTTAAAGTGGTACAACTCTGACTGATTATAAAATCATAGAACTTACTGGGGTCTAGATCTTAAAGCTTTTTTGCACTTACCGGTGCAGCAGTAGCAATGAAAGCATCTATTCTTGGCTGCTTAAAACTAGACTCTTCATCTGATTCCCAGAGTTCATGTAGTCATGGACTCACAGTGGCTCACATGAGACATCTGTCTCCTCCCAGCTCCTTAGAGAAAAAAAAATCCCTGGAGTGCTTTTCTCAAGAGAAACAGTTATGTTTACATTGTTGTCTGCAAGGCAACAGAGAACAGGTAGGTGACTGTTTTTATCTTTGCTCTTTCTTCAGCACTGCTTCTATGCTATGACTTTCCCTTGAGACTTAGTTTGTTATTACTGTTCGGAGAAAGTGGACTATTGACTGTGTGTGTGTTATATTCCTGTGAAGTGGAAGATCATAGAGAGTTAATCTTCTATATTTTCTTCTTGTGCTGATTAGAGGAGAATATGTGGTGAATGCTTAGACTATTAAGATGGACTCCCCTGCCACTAAATGAGAAAGCTTCTATCTGTAAAAGAACACAGACTGTGGCCACTATACTTTTCATTGGCTGCCAGAGTAGAAAACAGTTTATAAATACAATGATTCAATACACAGGACTTCTAAATGTAAACCAAAACTATCTACACATAATATTGAGAAATAATTTCTAAATAATATTGAATTGTTTCTTTCATCACTAGTAACATGGAACAACAAACAAACCCTGAAACGGACAAAATTAAGGGAAACTGTATATACAGATGGACATTAATCTGCCCTGTCTTTTAACATTTAAACAATTTTGGAGTTTTTTCTCACCTAAGTCAAGAAAATTCATTCTGCTTTTTTCAATAAGTGCATCAATCCTATTGTTTAACAACAAACATTATGTATATTAAATCACATGTGTTCATGTTTAATATAGAAAACAAATTATGTCCTGCTGAACAATAATGTATTCTGTTAGTATCCTCTCTCTCTCTCTCTCTCTCTCTCTCTCTCTCTCTCCCTCTCTCTCTCTATCTCACATACCTCATCTACCTATGAATCTAATATCTATTAACCATAAATCATCTGCTTGTCCTATATTAGCTCTCATGTACTACCTACTTGTCTCCCTCTATCTTTAGCTATGACATATTGGTTATCTATCAATCATCTGTTCTCTACTATCTATAATCTACCATCTAGCTGCCTTCTTTCTGTCTCTGTCTCTGTCTGTGCCTCTGTCTCTCTCCCTCTTCCTCTCCCCCTCCCTCCCTTCCTCTCTCTCTCTCTCTCTCTCTCTCTCTCTCTCTCTCTCTCTCTCTCTCCCTCTCTCTGTGTTCTATATTTCTATCTCTATCCCTTTATTTGTTTTTCTATCTGGACTGAGACATAAAAGAAATGTAGTAGCAACAGAACTCTTTATTTCATGATTCATCCATAAAAGAAATTCAGAATTGTTCAGAATTGTTACTTATTTTATTGTTTATCTGTCTGTCTGTTTATATTTCTGCCATGTGTTCTACACTTTCTAATTTACTGTTTTCAATTTTCCAAGGTATACCTCATGGAAACCTTTTTGAATTTTCAGGTTCTAGTGCATTGGAAACCAGGAACCATATTCTATGATATGATTCTTTCTTTGTGTCTCACAGTAGTGCACATTTCGTGTAAGTTGACACATGGTCTCAATGTCAGATGCTCATGATTATTCAACACTGTCTTAAGCACAACACCTAGTATTGATCCTTTCTACTGTCTATTCCACAAAATCATTTATTTGCCAACTTTGATTGATTTTAGCGATAAACACAATACCCTAAATTTTAGAATTTTATCACTTAAGAATGTATTTTTTAATCTATTTATGAATTTATTGTGGTGTATGCCTTTAATTCCAGCACTTGGGAGGCAGAGGCCAGCTTGGTCTACAGAGTGAGTTCCAGGACAGGGAAATCCTGTCTTAAAAAAAAAAAGATTATATCACCATTTAAGTCTGGGGAAGACAGATATAAGCACTAAGTAAGACTGGAGAGTATAGTCAGTCTTTTTATTATTAATAGCAATTAATTATTTTATTTATTTACATCCCAAACGTTGCCTCACTCCTAGCCCTCCCTGGAAGAGGTCTTCCCCCCATTACCCATCCTCTTCACTTCCAAGAGTGTGTTCCCTGTTATTCCCCAACTCTGGGGCAAGTCTGTATAGGATTAGGTGCATCCTTTCCCACTGAGGTAAGACCAGACAAGGCAGCCATCTGCTAAATATACACTGGGGGCCTCAGACCAGCCTGTGTATGCACTTTGGTTGGTAGATGTCTTAGTCAGAATTTCTATTCCTGTACAAACATGATAAAGAAGCAAGTTGGAGAGGAAAGGATTTATTTAGCTTACACTTCCACATTGCTGTTTATCACCAAAGGAAGTCAGAACTGGAACTCAAGCAGGTTGGGAAGCAGGAGTTGATGCAGAGGCCATGGAGGGATGTTACATGCTGACTTGCTTCCCCTGGGTTACTCAGCTTGCTTTCTTATAGAACCCAAGACTACCATCCCAGGAATGGCACCACTCACAGTGGGCCCTCTGAACTTGATCATTAATTGAGAAAATTCCTTACAGCTGGATCTCATGGAGGCATTTCCTCAAGGGAGGCTCCTTTCTCTGTATCTCTTCTCCAGCTTGTATCACTTTCACACACAAAACCAGCCAGTACAATTGAACCCTTGTCAACTTTACACACAAGCACATCACACTATTAAACCTCAACCCTTACTTTCTTATTCATCCCCAAGATCTAAATAACTTTAAAAGTCCCTTCAGTCTTTGCAAATTCTTACATATTAAAATTTCAATCCCTTTTAAATATCCAATCTCTTTTAAAATTCAAAGTCTTTTCACAATTAAAAGTCTCTTAACTGTGGGCTCCACTAAAATATGTTCTTCCTTCAAGAGGGAAAAAATATCAGGGCACAGTCACAATCAAAATCAAAATCAAACTCTAATCATCCAATGTCTAGAATCCACTTACAATCTTCTGGGTGCCTCCAAGGGCTTGGGTCACTTCTCCAGCTCTGCCCTTAGTAGCACACACATTATCTTCTAGACTCCAGCTGCCTGTACTTGACTGCTGGTGCTATTCTTTGTGGTCACATCATGGTACTGGCATCTCAAAAACAGTGCTGTCTTCCATTCCAATTAGGCTTTAACGATAGCTTCTCACAGACTCTTTTCATGGTGCCAAGCATAAACTCCTTTGCGTGACCCCATCAGTCCTGGGTCATCAATTGCAACTGAGGCTACACCTTCACCAATGGCCTTCCATGCCCTCTTAGAGTGCCGAGCCTCTGCTGCTCTTCATGACCCCTTTATGCCTTCAAAGTCAGTACCACCTGGGTGACTCTTACACATTACCAAGTCCAGCCACAGCACAAGGTACAACCTTGGCTATCTCTCTAGAACACAGCCTCTTGTGCTCTCAGAAAACACTTCCCAGAAGATTTCACCTCAGTGATGCTGGTCTCTTCTTAATCACCACTAATTTCCTAGCTCCAGCTAACTAGCGTCAATAGTCCCAGTAATGCAAAGCTTTCCCTTTAGTCTTTCTGGTATCTTGTTAGTTACAGCTGATTCTTCAGCCTCAGCTAACCAAACCCACAGAATCTTCACAATCAAAATAGCAATATCCCTGATAAGAGTCGTTAATCTTCCCTCTGAAATTTCATAAGCCAGGCCTCCATCTTCTGCACTGTTTTCAACATTATCTTCCAAGCTCCTACAGAACATCCCATAGAGGTCTTAACATCCCAATGGCTCTTCTAGCTCAAAGTTCCAAAGTCCTTCCACAGTCCTCCCCAAAACATGGTCAGGTTGTCAAAGGAATACCCCACTATGCTGGTATCAAAACCAGCCACTATTAGTGTTATTGTGGCTTCTGTATCTTGAACAAGAAACTCATTTTATTATTTTCCACATCATGAGGCATGATAATGAGAATATATTTGGAGATGAAATATGTTGTTTAGTTTTAACCATCCTGGGAACAAGAAAACACAGAAACATCACAACTTTGTCTCTTGGAATATCATACCATGATGCCCTCATGGGAAATGTCATAAAAGTTAGATATACAGATAAAATAGAGAAAGAAGGAATTTTGGAATTGATTTACAATAGACTTCATGTGTTAGATACTAGTTACTTGCTTTGTTGGTGAGATAGAATTTCTGACAAAAGAACTGAGGATGTATATATATATATATATATTTATATATACATATATATGTATATATATGTACATATAAATGTATATATATGTATATATACATATACATATATATCACAAACATGTGTGTGTTATGAGTATATATAGACATTTATGTATGTAATAACAATTAGTTAAAAAGGAATCCATAAATTTGACTTCAGAAGGGGCATACAGGAGGAAGGAGAGGGAGAGTTATGTAATTATATTATAATCTCAAAAATAGAAATGTTATAAAATCAACTTAAGGAAGGGTTTATTTCAGATCATAATCTAAGATGATATACTATTGAGATGATAGAAGCTTGAGGAAGCTTCTGTTCACTCTACAACCAGAGTCAGAAAACAGGTAGAGATGAATATTTGTGTTCAGTTTTCTTTACCTTTATATTCACCCCAGATGAATATATCCATGAAGTAGTCTTGTTCACATATATGGCCCATCTTTTCACCTCACTTTACCTAATCTGAGCTCTCTGAGAAGCAAGTCCAGAGATTAACTTAAGGGTAGACTGAGTATAGGGTTGCTGTATTCTCCTTTTCAATTAAAAACAAATATAAAATGAAGAAATCTAGAAAAAGGAATAGAAATACAGGCTAAAAATAGAAAAACCTGTTTACATAAAATTTATTTTTATTTTATACAGACTGAGTAGGTTATATTTAGGATCATGCATATATATATACACAATACAATAGTAATTGCTATTTTAAATTACTTTTTAGCATTTTTAATTAATTTTTGCAATTTTTAATTAAGTATTTTAAAAAGAGGCCATGAATTTGAAAGACAACCAGAAGTATATGATTGAGTTCATAGAATAAAAAGGGACAGTATAAATGGGATAGTTTTACTATGATATTAAAAGTCAAAAGCAAAAATTACTTCATTAGTGAAATGATAAAACATTTTCCAGATCATCCAAAATAATGTAGTTACAGATACATAAGGCATTTGGAATTTCAAAGACATGGACAGAGTAAAACCTCTTTATATGATAATATTGTTGACTACCACGTTATAGACAAAAGAAAGAATATTGAAAGTTGTGGGAAAGAATCACTAAGGTTTACTAAGAAATTTCATTAAAGTTATTATAAAGTGATTTAAGTATTTTCTACAGTAATAACTCAATGGTTATTAATTCTTTTGTTCTACCTGTTTTCAGCAGTGGATCTCTGAGTTCAAGGCCAGCCTGGTCTACAGTGTTCTAGGACAGTGAAGACTAGACAAAGAAACACTATTTTTTTAAAAAAAGACAGATAGAAAAGAAAAAAAAAACCCAACAAAGATAAAATACCAAAGAAATTTTAAATAGAAGTAAAGTTTGATATTAGAAATGAATTAATCCTAATTTTAAAAAAATCTCAGTTGAGGCATCAGTCCTCCACAGGATCAAGGTCTTCCCCTCCCACTGATGTCAGACAAGGCCATAGTCTGCTACCTATGTATCTGGAGCCATGGATCCCTCCCTATACATTCCTTGGTTGGTGGATTAGTAATCCCTAAGAGCACTAGGCGATCTGGCCAGATGATGCTGTTCTTCCTGTGCTGTTGCTATCCCCCTCTGCTCCTCCAGTCCTCCTTCTGCCAGCTCTTCCAGCAGGGTCTCTGAGCTCAGTCTGATGATTGGCTCCAAGCATCCACATCTGCATTTGTGAGTTGCTGGCTGAATCTCCCAAGGAACAGCCATATCAGGGTTTCTTCTGCAAGCACCTCTTGGCAATGGCAACAGTGTCAGGTTTGGTGTCTGCAGACAGGAGGGATGCCCAGGTGGGACAGTCCCTGGATGACCTTTCCTTCAGTCTCTACTCCATTTTTTGTCCCTGCTTTTCTTTTGGACAGGAACATTTCTGGGTTAAAAACTTTGAGATGGGTAGATGGCCCCATCCCTCAACCAAGGGTCATGACTAACTACTGGAGGTGATCTGTACAGATTCTATCTCTCTTTCTTTGCAAATTTCCACTAGAGTCATTCCTGGTAGGTCCTGGGAGCCTCTTGTTTCCCTGCCATCTGGGATGCTCCAGTGGCTATTATCAGTTCCTCATCCTTCACAGTTACATATTTTTATTCCATTTCCTGACCTCTCTCCAGTCCTCTCCAGTACCTGATATTGCCCCCTTATTTCTTCCCTTTCCTTTCTCCCTCCCAGGTTCCCCCTCCCAGGTTCCAACTCCCACTATCATCCTGCTTCCCTCAATGAAGGACTGAAGCATCTACATGCTGTTCTTCCTCCTAAGATCCATATGGACAGTGGGTTGTATCATGGGTATTATGAACTTTTGGGCTGATATCCACAAATCAAATCTAAAAATTCTGAGCAAAGAAGGAGAAGTCTATGTTCTAGGCACATAATACATCTTTAAGAAAACCATAGAAAGAAAGTTCTAAGATCTAAAGAAAGAGATAGCTATCCAGATATAAGAAACATGCAGAAAGAAATTGACAGGAACAGAAAAGAAATTTGTCACATCATATAGTTAAAATGCTACTGCAGAGTATAAAAATAGTTACCAGAATATGAGAAGATACTAGTCAAATATAAAGACAAGCCCATTATAACAATAGTTATTGTTTCTTATGTTTTTTAACATACTATTTTTATTGATCATTTGGTAATTTCTCATAATGCATCCTGAACATCTTTACTTCCCAGTCCTGCCAGGTCCACCCCCACCATTGTGGCTTCCCCACTCCCTATGCCCCAAGTCTCTCAAGGGTTAGGTGCCTATTCTCTGACTGAGTCCAGATCTGGCAATTCTCTACAGTATGTGTGTTGTGGGCCTCATATCAGTTGCTGTATGCTGCCTGCTTTGTGTCTCAGTGTCTAAGAGATCCCGGTTAGTTGAGACTACAGGGCTTCCTATAGGTTTGCTGTCTTCTTTAGCTTCTTCCAGATTTTCCCTAATTCAATCATAGGAGTCACCAGCTTATGTCTTTTTGTTGGGTGTATATACCTGCATTTGACTCTTTCAGCTGCTTGTTGGGTCTTTCAGAGGGCAGTCATGACAGGCCCTTTTGTAAGCACATCATAACATCAGTAGCAGTGTCAGACCTTGGGACCTCTCCCTGAGCTAGATCCCAATTTGAACCTGTCACTGGATCTCATTTTCCTCAAGCTCTTCTCCATTTTTGTTCCTGCAGTTCTTTGAGACAGGAACAATTCTAGGTCCACTTGATGCCCTGTCTTTCTACTGGCGGTAGACTCTATAAATTCCCTGTCCCTACTGTAAGACGTTTCAACTAAGGTCCCTTCCTTTGAGATCTGAGAGTCTCTTTCCTCTCAGGTCTCTAGTACATTTTAGAACAAGCCCCAACTCCTACCTTCTAGGGTTGCCTGTTTCCATTCTTTCCGCTGGACCTCAGAATTTAAGTCCTGTTCCCCTCCCAATACCTGATCAAGTTCTTCTATTGTCAGCTTTCCCACCCAGGTCCCTCTGTCCCCCCCCATTTATGTGATTGATTTCTTACCCCCAATTTGGATTGAGGCATCCTCACTGGGGCCCCTTCAGCTTCTTACCCTTTTTTAGTTCTGTGTATTTTATCCTGGGAGTTCTGTACATTTTTTGGCTACTAACCACTTATTAGTGAGTGCATACCGTGCATATCTTTTTGTGTTTGAGCTACCTCACTCAGGATGATATTTTCTAGTTACATTAATTTGTCTGCAAACCACAGGGTATCCTCATTCTTAATTTCTGAGTAGTATTCCATTTTGTGAACGAACAACATTTTCTGTATCCATTCTTCTGTTGTGGGACATATGGGTTGTTTTCAGTTTCTGTCTATCACAAATATGATTGCATCGTTGTGAACATATAATGGTTCACATACTTCTGTGGCATGGAGAGGCATCTTTTGGATATATATGCCCAAGAGTGATATAGCTGGATATATATATATATATATATATATATATATATCCAGAATGATGTCCAGATTAGTATTGCCAGTTTGCATTCCCACCAGCAATGGAGGAATGTTCCTCTTTCTCCACATCCTGGCCAACACAGGCTGTCACTTGAGCTTTTGATCTTAGCTCTCCTGATTAGTATAAGGTAGAATCTCAGGGTCATTTTAGTTTGCATTTCTCTGACTAAGGACTTTAATATTTGGTTAAGTACTTCTCAGTCATTTGAGATTACTCTGTTATGAATTCTCTGTTTAGTTCTATAAACCATTTTTTTTATTGGGTTGTTTGGTTTTTACCAAAAGCAATCTACATACTCAATACAATCTCCATCAAAATCCCCACACATTTCTCCAAAGACATGGAAAGAACTATTCTCAAATTCATCTGAAAATGTAAAAAACACAAAATAAAGAAAACAATTCTTAACAATAAAATAACTTCTGGGGAATCATCATTCCTGACCTCAAGCTACTACAGGTTAATAGTGATAAAAACTTTGTGATATTGATATAGAGACAGACACACTAGTCAGTGGAGTAGAAATGAAGACCCAGAAATAAAACCACACACTTATGGACACTTGATCTTTGACAAAGAAGCAAAAAATATACAATGGACAAAAAGAAAGCATCCTCAATAAATGATTCAGGTCTATCTTGCAATCTGTATGCAGAAAAATGAAAATGCATCTATATTTGTCTCGTTTCACAAAGCTCAAGTTCAAGCAGATCAAGAACTTCAACATATAACCAAATACACTGGAATCTAGTAGAACAGAAATTGGGAAAGAGCCTTGAACTCATTGGTACAGGGGAAAATTTCCTAAACATAACTCCAATGGCTTAGGCTCTAAGATCAAGAACTGATAAATGGGACCTCATGAAACTGGAAAGCTTCTGTAAGGTGAAGAACATAGTCAAGAAGACAAATCAGCAACCTACAGATTGGGGAAAAAAACTTCACTAACCACACATCAGATAGAGAGGGCTAATATCCAAACTATATAAAAACTCAAGAAGCTAACACCATTTTTACTATGTTAATCCTGCCAATCCATGAACATGGGTAATCTTTCCATCTTCTGGGGTCTTGTTTGATTTCTTTCTTCAAAGACTTGAAGTTCTTGTCATAAAGATCTTTCACTTGCTTGGTTAGCGTCACGCCATGATATTTTATATTATTTGTGACTATTGTGAAGGGTATCATTTTCCTAGTTTCTTTCTGTTTATCCTTTGAGTATAGGAAGGCTATTGATTTTTTTAAATTAATGTTATATTCAGCCATTTTGTTGAAGTTGCTTATCAGCTGTAGGAGATCTCTGGTGGAATTTTTGGGGTTGCTTATGTATACTATCATAACACCTGCAAATGGTGATATCTTGACTTCTTCCTTTCCATTTCATATCCCTTTGACCTCCTTTTGTTGTCTAATTGCTCTGGGCAGAACTTTAAGTACTATATTGAATAAGTAGGGCAAGAGTGGGCATCAATGTCTTGACCCTAATTTTAGTGAGATTGCTTCAGGTTTATCTCCATTTAGTTTGATGTTGGCTATTGGTTTGCTGTATATTGCTTTTATTATGTTTAGGTATGTGACTTGAATTCCTGATCTTTCAAACTCTTTTAACACGAAGGGGTGCTGTAGTTTGTCAAATGCTTTTCAGCATCTAATCTATCTATCCAACCTCCCTCTCTATTACCTATCTACCCGTCATATCCCTTTTATCTCTCATTCTCTCACCTATCTATATATCATTTGCTAGATAAATGTATATGGATAAAGTAAGAATTTTTCTTTGAATGATTTGCTATGAGGGATATTTATGAGCAATTATTTTATTATAATTCTAAGGACAAGTTTCTTAGAAAGCAGAGCCCTAGATATGAATTTAGGTCTCCATATTTTGTTTAGACAGAGAAAGATTAGAAGAGATACGAAAAAATATATGAAACGTAGCTTTAGTTAAATATATATCACTGTAACATAATGTATTATTGGTAGAGTCATTTTTCACACCATCATTTAACAGTTGATGCAAGTTATTTCTTTCATATATTCATGTAGTATGTAATCATTATAGAAGGGGGACTCACACTTGAAATCCATGGAGCTGAGAAAGAAATGTTCATATATTTTTATGTCCCTTTTTATTCCATGTTTTCCATTCACCCAGTTTCCACACACAAAAAATTATTTTTTAATTAATTTATTCATTTTGCATCCTTGTGGCAGCCACATCCTTCCTCTCTTCTTTCTCCTCCTCCTCCACCCTCCTTCTCCTCCCATTCTTACACTCTTCCGCATTACCTCCTCCCCTTAAAGAGAAGACCTCCGAAGATACCATTCCATCCTAGGACATCCAGTCACAGCAAGACTAAGAACATCCTATCCAACTGACACAGAAACTATTAATGAACTTTCATGTTGTGTCTGTATCTGATCCATGTTGGCCACACAGGAAAGCAAAAACTGTAGTTTTTACTTAGGCTTTTCTTGTGAGTCCATAAGATGAAAAATATTTTGTGTGGGAGGTGTTGGCACAACGTTTTGTTATCAGCTCAAACGACATGGATGCAGCATCAAAGACTGTGAAGTAGGTGGTAATTTGATAGAATGAGGTAGTTACCTAGTGAGATGAGTCAGTTGATAATGGTGTCTAGTATGAGAATTTAATTCCTAGACCATTTAGGAAGCTTACCTCTACACGTAGCCCTCTTCCCCATGGCATATATAATTTTTATTATGTCATTGTATAATACTGTGAATCACATGAAGTATATGATTAAAATTAATTTAGTGCCCATTAATATACTATTGTACCTTGGTGTATTACTTTGGACTCTTGGTCTCAACCCATTTCATTGAGGCATTTTAAATACACCATTAAATTATAGGCTCACCTAATATCGACATATTCATATGATATTTGGGTAATTTATGCCACTTTCTTACACAAGCTCAAAAGCACATGGGTTTTAGAGCTAAACAGATCCCACTCTCATTTTGTAGCCTGGATTTAGCAAATTCCAATAGATGTTCTGGGAGAAAATAACTCATGGTAAGCACTGTTCATTGCTATACACAGGACACTGAGCAGAGATAATCTATTGTAAAGAACAGAGTTTAGTGATTTCTACTTAAATATGAATTTTCACGAGTGTTACACAGCTTAGTTTATACACTGGAGGGCATATGCATAAACAAATACCAGCTTCTGTTAGAAATGGGAGGAAGAGTAGCTGAGAATATCCAGGACCAGGATTCATCAAGAAAGAAAGGAAGTGGAGAGGAGGGTCAAATTCCAAACTTTGATACCAGAATTTTTAGCAGAAAGACTTAATGCTGGAGCCACAGAGGATTTGGTTTTGGTACAATAGCCTAGTCATCCTTAGCTGCTTGGCCACTGTAAGCTAATTCTTGTTTCCATAGGAGAAGAAAACAATGATGTCATCAGTAGAAACATCTGACTTGAAGAAAACTCATTCATTAAGTAAGCAATAGCTGACTATATCTTCACATCAAACATAGAAAAAACATTTATTTTGGAAAATATTCACCTCTTTAAAAATATAAGTAACCTCCTTTTTATAGAATGAGCTTTTCTGCCTCTTAAGGAGACTACATGTGAATAGACAGTAGCCTTTATTCAAATGCATCATGTTTGTGAGGTTCCCAATGAAGCAACTGTCTTGTTTGAAATGTGAATCCTTAAGATTGAGTTAAATAGAACAGTGCTCCCAAATTGGAAGCTATATTCAAATTGTAAAATTATTCTGTGACTTAAAGAGAGTATGTCTATCCTGGGTAGCACATGTAATGTAGTGTTTATAACAGTAAGTGATATAATTTTGTTTGTCCTTTTCAGTTGAATGGTTTAACTGACAGTCACCACACAAGTCCCCTGACATCTATATCCCCTCAGACTGCTTATGGAAGATAGAGTTCTTCAGTGCACCTTTCACATCTTTATTCCGAAGAGTATAAATCAGAGGGTTGAGTAATGGGGTGACGAAGGTATAGACCAGGGCGATTTGGCGGTCCTCATCCTCTGAGGTGCTGGAGCGAGGCCTCAGGTATACGAGGCTACAGCAGCCATACTGCAGCAAGACCACAGTGAGATGGGAGGAGCAGGTAGAGAAGGCCCTCTGGCGACCCTCTGCAGAGCGCATGCGAAGAATTGTAGAAGCAATGAACACATAGGAAATACAAATCAGCAGGAATGGGACTGTCAACACCAGGATGCCCACTACATAGAGGACTGCCTGATGCACATGGATGTCAGCACAGGCTAGACGGAGGACTGGAGGCACATCACAGAGGAAGTGGTTGATTTCCTGGTTTTGTCCACAGAAGGGCAAGGTAAAAATTAAGGCCGTGAGCTGCAGGGAGAGAAACAGTGCCAAGCTCAAAGAGCCCATCACCATCTGGACACACAGCTTCTGGGTCATGATGAGGCTGTAGTGCAGGGGATGACAGATAGCCACATACCTGTCATAGGCCATGACTGCCAAGAGAAAGCAGTCAGTGCTTCCTAGAGTTACAAAGAAGAACATTTGTGTTCCACAACCAGCCAGTGTTAGGGGTTTCTGGGCCCCAAAGATGTTAGAAAGCATCAAAGGTACCACATCTGTGGTATAGCATATTTCCAAGACAGACAGACTGCCAAGGAAGAAATACATGGGCGTGTGTAGGGCGTTGTGGGTGCACACCACCCAGATGATGGCTGTATTGCCAAAGAGGATCATCAAATACAGCAGGAGAAAGAGGAGGAAGAGGAGAGCCTGGAATTCAGGGATAGTGGTGAAGACACGGAACACAAACTCAGGAGTCCCAGATTGATTGAGGACAGGCTTCCCAGTCAACATGTCTTGTGTGGAAAACAAACAAACAAAGAAAGGAAATGCGGTCTCTTATTTACTGAGTTGCTTCAAGCCTGAGAAAAATCATGGAGGCTGAATCTGACTTTTTCTTCTGTGATTTCCTTCTTAAAATTTAGCTTCAATCCCAATATTAGAAAATAAATTAACAATTAAAAATCTAATGCAATGGAGATGCTTGTCTACAGACAAATTCCCGGATAAAACTTGTAGATGCTTCTTCCATTTATTTTAGTATTTTAATTTAACTGAGAAGTCCTAACATTTTGTTTGTATGTAAAATGGTATATTTTGCACACATCTTTAAACAGGACAAATATATACTTAACTATGGTAAAGCTAGATAAATGGATGCACTGTTTACATTTTTGATATAAATTCTTATGCAGATGGAATATATGCAGATATTAGTATTTAAAGCCCATGTAAAGATCTTATGGTTATTTTTTTTGCAATAAAATTAAATCACTACCAAGATGAAGAAGCACAACCATAAACATACAGACACTTTCTCTGTCGCTTTCACCTTTATGCATCAGAACTCTAACCAGCTTTCATCCCTAACCATTAGTTTAATTATGTTTCAGTTCCTGATAATACTGATGATACTTATCATGTAATGATAAGTTATATACTTTATTATTCATAAATATGTACTTCTACATCATGTCTGCAAAAATTACTCGGGTTGTTCTAGCATGTCTATGTACTAACTCTCCATTCGTCTCATGGCTCTCTATGCCTGACATGTGACCATACACCGTTAGTTTTACATCCAGTTTTGACTACATATCAGTCTGGGTTATTATCTTCTTACTAATCTTTTATGACATACATTTTTTTTATATATTTCCCATTTTATATTTTTTCCCTAAATTTCTTTCAGTGACCTAAAGCTTTCAATTCAGATAAAAACTTACCTGATAATGAATTAAACAGAATTGTGTTAAGATTAGAGTAGTATTACCTGAGATACAAATGAATGACAAAGAAACAAAAACATGCAGTAGCAAAATTGAATTTTACATGCAAGTTATTATGTGAAATAAAGCATAATGTACATTAAGAATTGCATGATAATTATAGATTAAGCATTTTCAACTGTGTTTTAAATATTAAAGAAACAATAAAATGTTATATAGTTTAAAGAAAAGTATTACAAAAGTAATTCTATACCAAGCCAAAGTGAATTGTGTTCTAAAGCAGTAGGAAAACGGTCTGGGATTTATAAGGACATAGGAATATATCTTGTAAATTTTAATCAAAACAACTTTTCAATAAAGACTCTACATTCTTAGATTATCAATTAGAATATATAATTTCAAACTAGAGACTCATCATGTAAAATAATGTTTTGAATACTCACACATGAAATATACATTAAAACTGTATCAATGCAAAAATTATGAAAAGAGAAAATATATTATTAGGAATAATATGAAACCATGTGCATAAAAATGTATACATAATATGATAGTTTGATCTACAAATGTGAAATACCTGTACATATTTTAACCAAATATTTGTATAATCAGGCATGCCACAAGAAACAAAATTATGCGAATAACCTCAGTCTAAATAAAGATGATTTAAAGTATATTTTACTAAGGTGTAAATAACTAGGAGCATATATTTCAAAATAATATACCTAGCTTAAGAATTAGATTTTTTCATTTCTAAAAGCCATATGATTAAAAAATATAATATACAGCGCAAATGGCTGAAAATGAAAAATGTGATCCAATTCTGAATTAAAATTACTGCAAATAAATCAGGAAAAGTGAAAAATTCACAGATAAATATGTTTGAATCAGGTTTATGCTAAGAAACACTATATATATGTGTTTGTGTGTGTGTGTGTGTGTGTGTATGTGTGTGTGTGTGTGTGTGTGTGTGTGTATTTAAACAGGCAGTGTTTCTCTAATGTGATGTGTAATGACAGAAAGGCTAACATCAGTTTTAGAGCTTTGCTTTATCCAGTCTCACATTTTTTTGGTCATCTAGGCAATGGTAGACATGAGTTTCTTCTCACTGTGTGGGCCTCAAGTCAAACCAGACATTGGTTGGTCACTCCCACAACTGCCTTGTTTTATGTATGTTGGTTTATTTATTTATTTATTGATTGATTGATTCATTTATTTTAGTGTTTAGTTATTATCTCTAGGAGGCTTGCTCCTTTCTAAAAGGAAATAGAGGTGGAGTAGATCTGTCAGAGAGGGGAGGATTAGATGGAGGGCAAACTGTGGTGGGGATGTCTTGTATGAAAGGATTTATGGTCAACAATAAAAAAATGCACTTTATCTATTAAACAAAAGCAAACTGAAACAGCAAAGAGTAATGATTGGCTGAAGAAAGAGAATACACACACACACACACACACACACACACACGTATGCTCAGTGAGATAGCCACAATTATGAGCACTCTGAAGTGAACTGTAGTGGGGAATTATTAACAATCAACAACTCAACTGGTGTGATATACCAACTAGCATGACTCACTCTGTACACATGCTACATGATGACTGCTTGACTGTGAAGCCCATAGCGCCTCCTACAGGATATTTGAGTATTCCTAACTTCCATAACAGCTTGTTTGATTATATATAATTCATTCCACTTTGCCTAAAAACAGCATACATCATGAGTAATAATTTTATATGCATTTAATTATATCTAACAAGATGTGACAGTGATTATAAAGTATTTAATGATTCCTAGTAATGTTATGCTTTAGAAATAGTTAATAATTACGTACATAAATGTTGCAATCAGATAACCATAAACCATAACCACTAGAAACCACAAGAATGAATAAATGAGAGGAGTATTTTATAATTTTCTACTAATATTTGACATAAGTATGGGGTCTCACTTTATTTTAAATTAATACATGATGAACTGAAGAAAGGCTTTGATTTTCATCAACTTTTATAATCAAAGTAAAACTCTTGACATAATGTCCAAAGGTTGATGGAACCCTAAATCTCAACCAACCAAAATAAAGGAACAACTGAATAAGTGAATAGTAAGAAACATGTCAGTGAATACACTTAAGAAGAATAAATAAACATGCACTGACAGATCCTGCTGTACTTAAAAAAAAAGGAATATTTTTATCTGTCAACTAAAATAAAGCTAAAAATTGCACATACCATCCTTAGAGGAAAACTAATTTTTCATATTGCAAATCTATGAATGGGGAAAAGTCTATGTTTTAATATTAACTTACTCAGGATTACCAAATCCTATGTGATGTTTAGCAGATAAGGAAATTGGACATTTGCCCAAGGCTACCACATTATGTACTATAGTGGGAATTTAAACACAGCCTCACTAATGCTTTAATTACTTTATTTCCTTACCACCAGTACCATTCTCACTAGTTTCATAAATCGATCTGAGATCACAAATCCCTCCCTCCTTTTAGTTTCTGAGAGACATATGAGAGTCAAACAGCACTGGCAGAGCAGCCAATAAATTCCTATCAATTATCAGTCATTACTATTTCAAAACAATTACAAAGGCTTGAAATCCTAACAGTTGTAGTTATTTTTCAAATCATATACATGAAATTTCATTTTTATGTGGACAATTTAAGTTAAAAGTAAAGAAAAGCTAAAATCTAATACACATGATTATTAAGATCTCATGGTACATAAATGTATTTAACCAAATAATCAAAGGGCAGAATTTATTTTGGGGGGAAAGACAAAAATGTAAAATTTATTAGATTAAAGAACATATTATGCAAATTTAGCAACAATGGCATTTTATAAATTAGCAAAAATAATTGAAAATTATTGACAGATATTGAAAGATTTTAAGAATCTTAAAAGCAAACAAACACATAAAATCCAATTTCATTAGTATTCAAATAAGCAGACAAACAGAAACAACTTTCTGAGACCAAATTGACTATAATGTATGACTGATAACTGCTTGTAGCATTTGAATTTGAGAAGCAGGTCTATTCTCAAATATCTAAACTGAGTGTAATTGCTATATACTTTTATTGTAGTGCAACTGATACTGTACAGTGAAGGACTGGAAGAAAAGAATACCTTTGATTAGGAATATTGTCTTGAGGAATTTCTTTTTTCAAACCACTTGTCTATAAAATGTAATTTTCAGTGGAATGAAGCAAAATTATGAAAAATTTCAAGAGAAGGGTACTTATAGAAATAGTGCAAGTCTCTGAAATAGTCTAAATTGACAGTGTGTAAAATCTAACAAAATCAGGAAAACTATTAATAATGAGATTGTAAAACAGCATACCACACAAAAGTAATTACATACACTCACGTGACGGAAGTACGTATCTAGAAATAATAAGCATTGGCATTATGGGATTGATAGGATTTTCTTTCTGTTTATGGCTTTGTTTTTCTCTGTATAAATGTATTATAATAATCGTGTACAGTTCTCTAGTTGTATTATGAGTAGAAAATCTGGGGTTTTGCTCGGCACTGGAAAAAGTTTGCAGAGATAGGATGGTAGAGTGCTTATTGATTAGATTTGTGGTCAGATCCAACTTTTAAGTCCAGTACTCTTACTTGCTAATTTAATTTTCACTCTTATTACATTGCATGCACTGATTAGCCTCTAATGTGTGACATGGTACATGTGAATAATTTACAAATGCCAAACATTTAAAACGTGTAATATTTCTAGACTTTGCAGAGTCTAGAGAATGCCTCCTTTCAATCTCTCATTAGGATGGAGTTCTTGGATACTTACTTATTCATCTTATCTTTTCTGTAATGGAGAGTGAAATTCTCTGAGGACAGCACTGTGTCCTCTCAGGCTGGGTTGCTCTTCTAAATCTTTAATAATAAGAAAATGATTAAAAGACAAAGAAATATAAAAACAAAATACATGAAGGCTATCAGTAGGAGAATTACAAGCACATATCAAAAAAACCAAATAAGGTAAAAGTTGGTTCCAGGAAGCTTTCAGGAATGGTTATTTTCTTAAAGCAAGAAAACCAAGTTAGCAATGTTATAAAAACAAAAACGTGTTCTGGATCTGATTTATTACATATTCTTTTTGTGGATCAAGTAAGACAGAGATGTTTGGAATTAGGTGTCTACAAGCACAAATTCCAAAAGAGTGATGTCAAGGAAAAAGAGCTCATATATTCAAGGTCAGTCTATGGGATGAAAATTAAAATAATTAAAACCCAAATTTGAATTTCAACATTTGATATTTACATGCCTTAAGATCACTACTAAAAGCTTTGAAACAACTTTGTCTGCTCATGTGTGTTTCCATGTGACACTCACCACTTTTTTTTCCCAATAAAACAGTCTTTGCAAACTCACTGGTTTCATTTTTATCATTATTATTCTATGGATTTCCCCAAGACTGTTTTTGGAGACAACTACAACCTTGCCATCATCTTCATGTAATGAATAGACATGTACAATAGTGCATTGCCCCTTAGGAGCCTGATACTTAAAACAATCAATTTTTGTTACAGCTAGTTTAATTAATATTTCATTTACTGTTCTATCAAGTTCCACAAGATCACAGTTTAATTGTTTCATTTATTTCTATTTTCCTGTTCCTTTATTTGTTTTTGTTTGACCTCAATTATATCAACTTGCTAATCTCCAATCTTTTAAACCAGGTTTCAAAGCAAATATTCAGTCACTCTTTCTACAACCCAATTATGCTATAATTATTTACACCATATAGACTATGACTTCTCTCTTTCTAATCATCATTCATTTACATTTGTCTGGTGCAGACAATATTATTAATAATAATAGGCTCAGTTGAGATAATTTATTAGTCATTGTTCAAATGATGAACGGATATGGAAAGCACAAAAATAAAATTTTGAGATTTTTTTTTATATCAATTGTGTTAGCAGCACTTTGTAGCAGTTATTCTTCAGTGCTTGAATGTCCACATGGTAACCTGGTATTGAGATACAATTTAGTAGAAAAGAACTATATATTATGAAACTTTTTCTGACCACCATGTTTCTTCAACTCTAGTGACAGGCATGCATGACATTTTTGAACTTTCTGAGAAACTTCTTTTTACTTCATCCCTTAGGCCATTGCAACTTATCAGCAAATAAAACAACCTGGGAAACATTGAGCATAAACTATTAACTCTAGCCTTGGGTACAATTGAGAGAAAGAAAAGTCATGATTGCTAAATTTAGCTTATAATAGAGGAATTTAAAGACTCTGAAGAACTAATTGCTAAACTTGGGTTTTTAAAACAAGAATTCTCCATCCTTTAGAAATGAAAATTATAATGGTCAATTAGAAAACATTTTCCTATATTCTTAGAGATTTACTGTACATGTTATCATGCTAATATTTTGTGAGGAAGTGATATAATTAATTTTACCTAAAATTTCAATGTGGAATATATGTTTTCATTAGACTTTTTATATATTGTTGACATTCAAAACTGCAGATGAAAAAATGTAGAAAAATTTTGTTTGTTTGTTTTTTTTGTTTTGTTTTACATTGTTTGAAATTCTGTTTATTATGCAAACTAACTAATGAGATAGGGAAGAAAGAGAGGGTTGACTTACTCTTACCTAGGCTTATAACAATAGATTACACTTCCTAATACCTTCTAAAAGGAATTATTTGTATTTTTTAGTAACTGAGAATTTCATATATTAATATTCATTGTTTTGGTGAAATTCAAACTCTGCTTTTTCCCCTTCAGCATCTTTGCTATCCTGCTACTACTATTTCTTTCTGTTTTCTTTTGTTCCTGTTTTTCTAACCCCTTTGAGTTCACTCAGTGCTGTCTGTAAGTGTACAGCTTATAGGACAGGTAGTCTCTCTGTAGAAACATTTCTAAAGAAAACTTGCTCTATGTCTCTCAGCAACCATCCATTACAATAGCTTCTGAGCTGAGAGTAAGTCACTCTGGTCTTGTCACTACTTCACACTGATATTTCCTGTGACTTGATTAATGATTTAAATTTTAATTTGACATTGACACATATGTCATACTAGACAATTCAACCATGTATCTCAGCTCTGTTTTCTATGTCTGTAAATGTAAATAATTTTCCATACATTAATACCATACTTGTGGCCCATAAATGTTGTTATTCATAATTATTCACTTTTAATTGCAAAGCATTATGGAAATTTTATTTTTTACAATTTGTGTAAAGAGAATATTTATAAAAATAGGTCTTTTAGATACTCCCTCAACAATTTCAATTTTTTTTTCCATTAGCCATCTAAGAAAACTCACCAAAGAACAAGTTAACTTTTCTGCTGAGATGTTTTTGCCACAGATAACTGAGGGAGCACCTCCAGAGAAATTTTGTCAGTCTTCTTACAGGTGAAACAATAATGACGGTTCATGTTGTTTTGGTCAGCATCATTTAGAGAGAACAAGAAGGCATTATATCATGGCTTCATAAGGTCTACATGACAGTAGGGGTGTTCATTATACTTTGACATTTAGGAGAAAAGAGAATCCTTAGAAATTAGTGATTGGGCTAGAATTGAATGAGAATGGCATTCATAAGAACCATGATATTTTGGAGTAATTTAAATGTCAGTCCTGACTGACAAGACTTATGTCCTTCTCAATAATGTGGAATAGATTCTAATATAAACATTGAGTCCATTCTGAGCTGATCCAGTTGGGTCTTTGAATGTCCATCATGGAATTTCTATAAAATTAATGAGTCCCATGAGAGAATATAAATTCCTAGTGGATTCCTTAAACGTAATTCAACTAGAAAAAGACAAAGATTAAAGAGAAACTTTTCTCTGTGGTCATTGTAAAACTGTTCCTGGGGCTTCCAGGTAGGTATTGATAATCCTTATATGACACCCAACAGGAAATTGATGGTGATACATTCTATATAGTATATCCCAAGAGTTTCTGAAGACAGATACTTATTCCAGCTTCAAACCTTGAAGCATGTGTAACATACTTACCCAACTCAGACCCAACCATCTGGAGAGCTAGGGTCTTATTTGTGATGATTATAATCCCCAGGTCATACGAGAAGTTCAAAAATGGCATTCTTATCTGTGATGAAAGATGGTGGACTACAGTGACATCATAAATCTGTTAGCTTTAAAGTGTAAAGGAACTTTTTTTCAAAATCAGACTATATGCTATACTTTCTGACTGTCACTTTTGTGGTCTTGGATATAACTTTTTCTTATTCTACTTATTCTTATTCAGTGTTTGTCTTACATTTCATTCTGTATAACATTAAGTTTCATCCACATCTCTGTTGATGATAATGGGTCCATTATCAATAGTTGAGCAATATAGAGGTGTATGTTTCACATGTCCTTTCTCCGTTCAGTGGTTGATAGACAACTGGTTTGAATACACTTTAGCTGTCCTGAACAATGCTCTAACAAGGGAGTGTAAGTTTCTCTCTGAAATACCAATTTCATATTTTTGGATATACTACTATTGTGAGATATCTGGGTAAGATGGTAAAGTTTACTTCCGTTTTCTAATGAAGCTCCATCATGCTTTCTATAATTCACCTAACTCAAAGGGAAGCACCTTAGATTTAAATGCCCTACACCAGGGAGAAGTAACTTGTAGTGTCCACCTCCAGCAGAAAGATGGGGCATCAAGTGAAGGGATGGAGTTGCCATCCCACAGTAAAAACCTCTGACTTACAATTGTACCTGTCTGAAAGAACTGTAGGGACAAAAATGGAGAACAGCCTGAGTAAAAAGAGGTCCAGTGACAGGCCCAAATTGAGATCCATCTCAGGGGGAGGCCCCAAGTCCTGACACTATTACCAATGCTATGACATGCTTCCAAACAAGGGCCTATCATGACTGCCCTCTAAAAGATCCAACAAGCAGCTGAAAGAGTCAGATGCATATATTTATACCCAATCAATGGACAGAATCTGCTGACCCCTGTGGTTGATTTAGAGAATAGCTGGAAGAAGCTGAGGAGGGGTGAGACCCCATAGGTAGACTAGCAGTCTCAACTGACCTGGACCCCTGAGATCACTCAGACACTGAGCCACAAACCAGGCAGCATTCACCAGCTGATATAAGGCTCTCAACACATATGCAGCAGAGAACTACCACGTCTGACCTCAGTCACTTAAACTTCAAAAGATTGGAGGCCCAGGGAATTGGGAAGGTTTGGTGGGGTGGGGTTGGGAACATTCTCTTGGATATGGGGGGAGGTGGTATGGGATCTGGAACATTCAGAGGATTGACCAGGAGGGGGATAAAGTCTGGATTGTAAAAAAAAAAAGATTAAAAATATATTTTAAAAAAATTGGAAAACAGTGTCATTCTGAAAATGCAAGTTAATACCATCTTACAGTTACTCTGCTCCAGATTTTCTGTAGTAAAATGCTAAAATCTACTTTTTTTTGGTATTAAAACCTCAATATTGTACAATTATACTAATTATATTATTAAGTATCTGAAAGGGCATACTTAAGGGGATACTACCACTAGCAGTGTACTAATAATTTCTATATCCTTAACCTTTCTTAGGAATTCCAAAAATTTCAGACCCAACATATTGAAAACACCATGCTCATGTCCCCCTATTTTTAAAAAGCACGGATTGATACCAAGGCCTCCAAAACATACTTCTCAACTTTCTCTATCTCACACATTCAATTATTTCACACCCTTCCTCATATCAGTAAATAATCTCATAACTTCACTTATACAGACCAAAATATTTTCGTCCAAATGGATCCCATGTCCAGTCCATAAGTTTTCCTACTGTTCAGTGTTTCAAACACACCAGGACAAGATTGCTTGCTGATAATGCAGCAATAGGAAGTCTGAGTAAATCATTCCTCTCAAATGGGTGTTTCTTGTGTAGGAAGAGTAGTTTATCAAAAAATGCAAACCTGATAGTCCTATCACTTTGTTCAAAATTTTGCTGTGATTTATATCTCTATTAGAACTAAAACAAAATGAAAAAAAGTGTTTTTCTCTCTTACTACCTCATTTTTATTTCATAAATTAAGGATAATACTTTGGCAAGTACATTTTTTTTTATTCCAGCTGAACACTATTTGTACAAACCTGTGCTTTACAATCCATTCCCTTGGAAACAAACAACATTTAGCATTTTTAAATTTTAAAAACAAAAACTGTTAAACAACATTCTAAATTAGTAGTTTTAAAACCTGTATTTTGTTTTCCTGGTAGTCCATGGATTTTATGAGCTTCTCTTGTAGTTCTCTTCAGTTAAGGGGAAATAAAACTTCAGATACCATGTTTGTACATAATCTCCAGTTTCAGTTGAGTTGGCATTTAAAAGCTTTCTCTAAATAATTCCAGAATTATGAAGTTTCTACTATGGTCTACAACTATCACCATGGTCTTAATGCTGTGGAGTTTCTGGCTTCACAATCTACCACTAGACTTTCTCATAAACAACTCAACCCTTCTGCTGTAACACCAAGAACAAAAGGAGCCACAAGCATGATGGAATGCTTGCACATAGGTACAGCATTGCCTATATGTATTCCAGCTTATGCAATTTACTAGTTCATTGCTTTGAAAATTTTATATTTTCCATTTATATCAGTTTCCCTATACATAAATTGGAGCTAAAAATAGTCTAGACCTCCTAAAAGATTTGTAAAGATAAAAATGTATCAAACCATATAAGCTATCAATAGGTAATAGTTAAAAACTATTTAAATATTCATCATTATCACCACCTAACTAGTGTTATTATCACCCCAACATAACCACAATTATCACTTCCACCATAATAACAATTAGTCACAATGACCCCCCCCACTGTATTTAACCACCACCAACATCAGTATTATGCATTGTGATATATCAAATCATCATCATCACTGCTTCCTCCTTTTTTTCCTCACCTTCATTCTCCTTTTCCTTCTCATCCTCCTTCTCCTCCTTTCCTTCTTCTGTGCTATGTGCCAAATGCACATAGCTAGGGTAAGTATAAGATGAAGTAGATTAAACAATGAAGAAGAACGTATGAAATTGGGAGGTCTTGGGAATATAAAGCAAGTTTGTGCTTATTGTCATATTTTATAATATACAATATGAAATCCTCAAAATGAATAAAAAGTGAAAAGAAATATTGATTAATGATAAAGTTATTATTACTTAAGCAACAGAAAAACATGCTTAAAATGTATAAATCTTATGATACAGTTTCAAAACACATAATACCTTACATATATATGAAATGATATGATTATATTTAGGAGTATATGTATATAAAAATGCATGTGAATATAATGACAATTAGTGAAAAAGAAGCCATCATTTTGAAATAAAGTGAAGGTGTAATATGGGAGGCTTTGGATGAAGGAAAGAGAAGGAAGACATTTGATTAAATTATAATTTCAAAAAATAACAAATTATTTTGTATCTGCCATAAATTGACAATTATAGATCTTATTTTTGGGTGAAAATAAAAACAAAAGCTGAAAACAAAAACTAGTAATGTCAAAATGAGTGGCAGATCTTCAATGACAGTTGCACACTTTGAGCCATAATCTTCAGTAAATATGAACCTAAGTACACAAGCTATGCAAAACACTGCAGATTGAAACTATACTATTACTTAAGAGTGATAGCTTGTATTTATATTACCAGTCTTTGGGAGGCTGAAGCAGAAAGACAAGTTTAAAGAACCTGAGCCCCATGATAAGACCATGTCATCAAACTTTAAAACCAAATGAAAGAAAAATCCAAACCATATACTGTTACTTATCTTAAAATTATGGCATTCTATGTGATTTATAGGGTGAGTATTCTTACACATTTTTTTTCAGTTAAAAACTTTACATTTATCTTGACCATTCTTGTTCTTTTTTAAAATTTTATTTAATTTTTTCTCTTCTTTTATTGGATATTTTCTTTGTTTACATTTCAAACATTATCTATCCCATCTTCTGGTTTCCCCTCCTGAAACTTCCTATCACATTCCCCCTACCCCTGCTTCTATGAGGGCTCTCACCCACCCACTGACTCCTGACTCCCCACCCTTGAATTCCTCTACATTGGGGCGTCTAGTCTTCTCAGGAACAAGGACCTCTCCTCTCATTGATACCTGACAAGGCCATTCTATGCTACATATGCAGCTAGAGCCATGGGTCTCTCCATGTGTGCTCTTTGTTTGGTAGTTTAGTCCCCAGGAGCTCTAGGAGGTATGGTTGGTTGATATTGATGTTATTCATATCGGGCTGCAAACTCAATCTGCTCCTTCAGTTCTTTCTCTAACTCCTCCATTGGGAACCCTGTGCTCAGTCCAATACTTGGCTACGAACATCCACCTCTGTATTTGTCAGGCTCTGACAGAGCCTTTCAGGAGACAGCTATACCTGGCTCCTGTTGCCAATCACTTCCTGGCATCCACAATAGTGTCTGGGTTTGGTGACTGTGTATGGAATGGATCCCCAAGTGGAGCAGTCTCTGGATGGCCTTTTCTTCAGTCTCTGCTCAAAACTTTGTCTCCATATTTTCTCCCTATGAGTATTTTGGTCCCCCTTCTAAAAAGGACCCAAGCACCCACACTTTGGTCTTCCTTCTTATTGAGTTTCAAGTGGTCTGTGAATTGTATCTTGGTTATTCTGAGCTTTTGGGCTAGTATCCACTTATCAGTGAGTGCATACCATGTATGTTCTTTTGTGATTGGATTACTTCACTCAGAATATTTTCCAGTGGAGTACTACTCAGATATTAAAAACAATGACTTCATGAAATTCTTAGGAAAATGAATGGAACTACTTTTTATTTTTACACTCCAGATTTTATTCCTCTCCTGGGATACATTCTGACTTTTCTCCATCCCATACTTCTTCCCCAAACCCTGTTTCCACGATGATGTTTCCACTCCTCTACCCTCCATCCCACAAGACCTCTACACTCCCTGGGTCCTCCAGTCTCTCCAAAGTTAGGTGCATCTTCTTTGACTGAACCTAGACCTGGCAGTCCTCTGCTGTATATGAGTTGGTGTTGTCATATCATCTGGTGAATGCTGCCTGGTTGGTGGCTTGTGTCTGAGAGAGCCGGGGGTCCAGATTAGTTGGGACTGCTAGTCTACTTACGGGGTTCTCCTACTCCTCAGCTTCTTCCACCATTTCTCTAACGCAACCACAGGAGTCAGCTGCTTCTGTCCATTGATTGGGTGTGAATATCTGCACCTGACTCTTTCAGCTGCTTGTTGGGTCTTTCAGAAGACAGTCATGATAGGTTCCTTTTCGTGAGCTCTCCATAGCGTTAGTAATAGTGTTAGGCCTTGAGGCCTACCCTTAAGCTGGATGCCAGTTTGGGCCTGTTCCTTGACTGTTCCTTCCTCAGGCTTTTCTCCATTTTTATCCTTGCAGATCTTGCAGACAGGAAAAGTTACAGATTGGAGTTTTGACTATGGGATGGTAACTCCATCCCTTCACTTGATGCCCTGTCTTTCTACTTCAGGTGGGCTCTACAAGTTCCTTCTCCCCACTGTAGGACATTAAATCTAATGTACCTCTTTTTGTGTCCTGAGAGTCTCTCATCTCCCAGGTCTCTGGTACATTCTGGAGGGTTACCCCACCTCTTACCTCCTGAGGTTGCCTGTTTCCATTCTTTCTGCTGGCCCTCAGGGATTCAATCCTTATCCCCCACCCAATACCAGATCATATTCCCCTATTTCCCCCACCCCTGTCTACCTTTACCATCTGGGTCCCTCTTCCCCCACCCCCGCTTGTGTTTGCTTTCTTCTCCCTCCCACACTCACTTGGACGCTTCAGGTTGTTCACCTTTTTGATTTCTGTGGACTGTATCTTGGGTATTCTGATATATGGGGGCTAGTATCCACTTATTAGTGAGTACATGTCCTTTTGGGTCTAAGTTATCTCACTTAGAATATTTTCTAGTTCCATTCATTTGCCTGCAAAATTCAATATGTCCTCGTTCTTAATAGCTGAGTAGTATTCCATTGTGTTTATCAACCATATTTTTTGTATCCATTTTTCTGATGTGGAACATCTGTGTTGTTTCCTGCTTCTGGCTATTAGGTGTATCATTCAATCAATTCGATATTATATCATGAAACACATCTCAATGATACAAACTGCAAACTTGCTCAAAATGCAGAACCTTATAATTAACACCAGATTTCCATTTCTATTTAAATTATATATACAGTTCTACATAGAAGGTAAAAAAAGAAAAGTCACTTTGATATATTTGTCTGTACAATATTGGATTTAACTGGACACTGTCAGTCTCTTAGATCTAGCAGCAAACTACTTCAGTTTATTATGAAGAAAATATACTGTCTAGTACTTATTTAGTAATCTTAGTTATCTGAAAATATTGACCACATTGGATCTTGTTACAGAATAATTATTATACTGTTATAGAAGAAAATAGTTTAGAAGACTAATAGAAAAGATATATGTTAATGATATGTATAATATATGCTCTCTGTGATATTCCTACTTCTTGAACACTGTAGACATGTATTGATAATACTACTAGTATTTAGCATTCTAAAACAAATTTAAACCTGAATCACATTTCTTCATACAAAATTTATTTAAAAAAATTTTATTAAAATATGATTTTATTTTTACCTATAATACTATAATACAAACCTTGAGTCATTCTGTTACCCATCCTCTGTGTCCATCTCTACACAGCTTATTTCTCAAGCGATTGACTTCCTGTTAGATTCACACAGATACCAGGTACTCTTGCATCTAGTGGGGTTTCCCAGTACATGACTGAACAAACGATGCCAGGGAGGTTATGGTACTTCCATCCCATGATTCTTCTCATGCAGTCTTCTTGCTTAAAAGATTATTTCTATCAAAAATACCATTCTGTGAATAGATTTCCTCTGAGTCCCATTCTCCTTGGATTCTGTAACACTGTATCACTTCTTACTTGTAAATGTCTTAGTGATAATAACCTTTACAATTAATAATGTTTAAGTGTTTCTATATTTCCTGGCTCTCAAGTGCCACAGACAATCTTGTTGTTTTATCATTTTTACCTAAAACTTATGAAATGCATTCTTTTGTCTAATACCTAATTCTATAAATTCATATACTTGCCACTTAACATGTCTTTCTACACACACATTTGATAATATCATTTTATAAGTGTAATCACCCAGTCTAAAAGTAGCACATAGTAAAGAATGTCACTATATATATTTAAACATCTAAGTACTTTTTGTTTATTGTTACTGTGAACATAATTCAATATCAGCTTAGACAATACTTTTTTAGTAGCACAATGATATGCATTGGCAAAGGCTAAACCTTATTATGTGAGATTTTCCTATTGTACAATGTTTTGGGAGAAATAGTTTCTGGTAAGAACTTTCTCTATGGCCCCTTTCATTTCATTGTTCCTCAGAGTATAGATGAGAGGATTGAGAAATGGAGTTCCCAGTGTGTACACCAGTGAGACAAATTGATCTTGCTTGGAGTGGTAGCTAGAGTTTGGTCGCAGGTACATGAAAGCACAGCAGCCATACTGCAGCAACACCACAGCGAGGTGGGAGGAACAGGTGTTGAAGGCCCTGTGACGGCCAGCTGCTGAGTGCAGTTTGAGCACAGCAGCCAATATCAAGGCATAGGTGGTGGCAATGAAAAAGAAAGGCACAGCAATGGCTAGTGCAGCTGCCACTAGCACAGAAAGCTCATGAATATGACTAGTAGAACATACAAGATGCATCACTGGTGGCACATCACAAAAGAAGTGCTCTATTCCTCTGTCCTGACAGAATGGCAGACAGAAGATGAAGACCACAAGCTGTAAGGACAAGAACAAGCCAATGACCACAGAAGCCACAATCAAGCGGACACAAAATGTTACATTCATGATGAGAGGGTACTGCAAGGGATGACAGATGGCAACATATCTGTCATAGGCCATGGAAGCTAAGAGGAAGCAATCAGCACTACCAAGTCCAATGAAGAAGACCATCTGAGTGGCACAGCTCATCAGATTAATGGTCTTCTCTGACTTCAGGGTGTTTGCTAGGATGTGGGGTACTACTACTGCAGTGTAACATAGCTCTATCCCTGATAGGCTGCCCAGGAAATAGTACATGGGTGTGTGCAGACGTGTTTCTGTCTGGATAGAGATCACAATGAGGATATTCCCAGAGATGATCAATGCATAAGCCATACTTATTCCAAGGAAGCAGAGAATACGTAGCTCTAGGCGATTGGGATATGCAAGGAACACAAACTCCATCAACACTGAGTGGTTCTCCCAGGTCATTGAATCCACAAATCTTCTCCTTATATCGGAATAAAAATGTCTATTAGATTGGTAATATATTGATCTTATTGATCAATAATTATATTTCATTAACCAAATATGGACATGAAAAAGAAACAAAGACTTAAGCTTTTAGGTTTTTTATTTTTATGAAATTTGTTCACATGTAATTCTACATGTTAATTTCTATTTGCATTTTGGTAGTAAAAGACTGTTAATTAAAAACTTCAGAGGAAATGGGTGGATACAGAAAAGTTTTTTCAGAAGGCATGCATTAACAACTTCTTTCAGTAGATTTATTTTTAAACATCAAGGAATTCCTCAGTCAACATCCATCCAAAAATTATAGGGAAGAATTCTCTCCATTTATCCATTCATATAGTTATTGTTTAAAAGTGTTATATATACATGCATATGATATATTATATATATTTATATATATCTTTCATATATATGTATATCACACACATATAAAACATATAAAACATATATATAACATTACATAATTATATAAAATGTATAATACATATATATATATATTATACATAAAATACAAATGTGTGTTTGTATTTTGTATTTGTATTTTGCCTTATGTTTTATCCTTACACATGAACACATGAATAAAACTACTTGAAACCCAAGAACACTGTCTGTGAGTATGTCTATGACTGTAAAAGACAAATCCTTTTTCCGTATCTCTCTTCATTTCCCCAGAGAAATGTGAGCTCTAAAGTTGGAATGCATTTTATTCAAAAAGAAAAGCTGAATGAACTAAATTAATATCACCCTGAAGTTTCAGTAAACGGGATCAACTCATAAAAAAATGTACATTCTACTTCTTTTTATATACAAACCTGTATTTAGGAACAACAAAATTTTTATTTTGTAGCCTTAATTTAAATTGCCAAATTTTAATACTGGTCATTAGTCAATATAATCTTTTAAAAAGCAATCTATTTTCAACTACCCCTTCTCACCACAAATAGTATTTACATAGATCCATGTCAATGTTGCATTCATCTTGGATAAAGATGGATCTCTGTTATTTTTAGTGCTAATATTTTAATGCTGTTTCATTCACTTTCTCTTCTGAATTTCAAAAATACTTTAAAGAATTTCTCATGATACTTAGCACTTTGCCTTTTTCACTACAGTGCCTCAAGGAAGGTACTATGAGAGTATTATAATCCTACCAACTGCTCTATGATCTTAGGGAATATGAAATTCTCTAAATTTCAATTGTTTTCATGTAAAATGGGGATGATAATTATACTTTGTTCAAAGTATTATCATGAATTTAAATCGTATGGTAATATAAAATATATATCAGAATCTATATTAAGAAAAATTCAATAAAACAAGACTGTATAATCATCTGTAGGTTCAAGGATAACCATGTACATTATTTATATTTTATGAAATACAATGTCTGCTCATTAAATAGATAAATATTATTTAAAATGTAATTTTTATTTTAATTTTTAAGATTTTTCATAGTAAAATACCTTTTTAAGGAAACTTATAAAAATAACTTCCAAATTATATTTGAGTTGCACTTTAGAAAAACAGTTTATTAAGAAATGAGTGTTTTAGTTTCTAGAATAAACAGAAATCTGAGGGCTAGTTTACTACCTGTCTTAGTTTGCAGTGCTTTGAAGTCTATGTAAGAATAATGAAATCTGACAATTATATCAAATCCAGCAAACTTATATAATAATAATACTGTAGTTAATTAAATATTCATATTGATTTTTATGAAAGGTCATGTATTCTTAGTTCTTAAAAGGACTTCAGAAAATATCCAGTATAGTTTTCATCAGATATCTCAATTTGTAAGGAAGATACTGTATATCAGGACATCTTAAATGTACAACGAATCCACAACATTTCCAATTCTTGTTTCAGTATTAGAAAGTAGAATTCTCTGAAATTTCATTTTGTGATTAACTGTAACTGTCACCTGTGTGATTTCTATCTACTCTTTCTCTTCCAAATGGTGGCATATTTTCTCTACACAAGCAATTCAGACATTAATTAACTATCTCTTTAGTCCTAAATATTACTTCTCATTTATTTTTAGTACTTTTAACATCATGGTCTGAATGTATGTCATAATTTATGCTTGTTCCTTTCAATCTTACGTCTTTTAAAAAAGCACAGAATCACTAAACAAGAAGGTCATGAGAATGGTTATCTCTGCACATTCTCAAGACCCAGATAATCTAAGTTGGAACAGCACCACTACTGTCTAATTGACATTACATCAAAGGGAAGATTATAGATTTTATATATTGAAGACATGAGTTAGACACTTACTCTCCTAATAATAGTAGCATACTCCATTAGGAAGTTTGCCTCTTATAAATTTCCCCTTCCTTGTTTTTAAAGACTTGAAACTAATTCCCCTTTCCATGTGTTTAAAGACTTGAAACTAATCTTAATCTAACAGTTTTATCCTAAGTAAAATCTGGTACTGAAAACTCTTGAATTGATACATGAAACATCTGAAGGTGAATAATACACATTTTCTTTGTTCATTTTTTGTACCTGTTTTAGGTATAATATTAACAATCAGTATCCACTTCTCAGAAGATTAGTTGAGCCCCATATGAGAACAAAGCTTCAATTAAACTGTAAACTTACCAAACTTAAATATGTCATACATTGGCATTTATTGAAGATTGGTTATTAATATTTTAGTCAAATTAACTGGAGTTTTAAGTGAATTCAGAGCATCACTGACTTCTGGGCTAAAGCACATTTGACATACTAGAGTCTATTTATAAGGCCATCACTTTTGGTATCAGTAGTTTGAAAATCAAGAACTAGAAAAAAGAGTTCTCTTACCTTCAGTTTGAGGAGAAACAAAATATAATAGGCCTGTCTCCACTGGTGTTCCTACAAAAGAAAGAACCTAGAATATGTTATCTTATTTCTCTTGGGAATCAGCTTGCAAAGACAGTGATCTTGGGGAAACTGTTTCTGTGGGCTTGAGCTTTGGTATATCATTCCCCTGAAAAAGCCACAGAAGGAGCAAATGGCTTTGTCATTCAGAGCCTTGCATCATAGGTTCCATCTCCCAGAAGAAAGTAGCTCTGTGACGGCCAATCCCTTGTTACAAAAGAATTCTGAAGGATACATTGATTAATTTATTTGAATAGACACAGAAGCATGTACAAGAATTTATAGTGAACTATAAAATTGAGTAACATTAAACATTGCAAAAGGTATTGTTTTTTATTGTGTGAAGATTTGTTCCAAAAATGATGTACTATCAAAAACAAAATATTCCAACAGGAAATAATGAAATAGGAATTACTCATAAAAACCTGAATTAATAAAAATAATATCAAGAAAAACAGACCAGAGTGATATGAAAGCTTAAATGAATCTAAAAATAAATAAAAGTGTATTCTTGAAAAAATGAAGATGTATTACTGAACAAATCACATCTCAATATATGTAAAAAAAAGAAGGTCTATAATTAATGTGACACCTTACATATGTTTGGAAAAGAAACACTGACCATCTGTTGGTAGAACAATTGAATTTGTGGGGAAGGGAAATGTCAACTTCATCTCAATTTATAAAACGGTTAAGATACATCCAGTATCATAATCTCCCCAAGGAAATATTTGGTTATTTTTTCTCAACACATGGTGGGATATATATTTTATTTTAAAAATTAATTTTTTTAGTTTATAATATTATTAACATTTCCACTTAATTTCCTGTTTCCAAATGTTCCCATGTACTCATTCCTCCTTGCTCTCTCTCAAATTCACGGCTCTCTCAGTCCTCGTGTTACTTCTATGTACCTTTTAGTGCTGACCATTTGATATTGGATAACTTACTGGTGGGCTCTTCCCTAGAGGATACTATTTATCTCCCTCTCAACTTTCTTTAGTTGCCTATAGTTCTCTGAAGTGTAGGACTGTGCCTCCTTGGGAATTCCTCTGTCCTTACCAGCACATCCCTTTTACCTTGATCTAGCGATATAGTTGGTACATAGGAATATGCGTTTCTAAAAATTAAAGTAAATGAGATAAAGTACTTGCTATGTGTGTATATGTTTACAATTTTGTATGTAAATGTGGAACATAAAAATGTAAAAGACAGATTAAATAATAAAAGAAATCTCTCCCACATATCAAAGACATGTGTTGAAATTAACTTTTATAGTCCTTATTTGCTTCTTAGTATCTCCTAAGAGACAAAGTTTCAGGTTAGTTATGGTAAATTTATCTACTGAGATAAATCATATGAAGTCATGCTGGCTTAAGAGAACAAGAATTTCTTTCTTTTTTCTGTTTTATTGGTTATATTATTTATTTATATTTCAAATGTTATCCCCCTTCCCAGTTTTTTCTGCGCAAGCCCCCATCCTTTCCTCCCTCTCCCTGCTTCTATGAGGGTGCTCCCTCACCTGCCCACCCACTCCTGCCTCAGCATCCTAGCAGTCCCATATCCTGGGTCATCAAGTCTCCACAGGACCAAGAGGCTCTCCTCTCAGTGATGCCAGATAAAGCAATCCTCTGCTACATATACAGCTGGAGCCACAGGTAACCCCTGTGTACTCTTTGGTTGATGATTTAGTCCCTGGGAGCTTTAGGGGAATCGGGTTGGTTGATATTGTTGTGGTTATTAGCCAGAAAGATGCTCAGCATACCCACAATACAATTCACAGACCATATGAAACCCAAGAAGTAAGAAGATTACACCAAATTGTGGATGCTACCTTACTACTCAGTAGGGGAACGAGAATACTCTGGGAAGTAGAGGGAGAGAGGTTTCTGGGAGGGCAAAAGGGGGGCCAGTTCATAAAAATTTATTTCTTGTACATGTTTTCAAGATGGTCTGTTGATTCATTGCAGTTTCACAAAACTTCAATGACTCTTTACAGAACAAGAAAAATAACTCTATGACTCATGGAAATACAAAACCTCATGATAGTAAAACATTATGAAGAATGACAAAAGAAGTTTGGAAGAGCCAAAAAATAAATTATTTATAGAAATACAGAATAAAGCCTGATGCTCTGTGATCTACCAATTAAAAGTGAAAATGTTTAATGGAAAAATAAATAGAACTACCACACAATTCAGCTAGAATACTTCTGTGTATATTCTCAAAAAAACAAAAGAGTATACCACTGAGATATCTCCACACTCTTGTTTATTATAGTACATTTTCACAATATTTAAGTTATGGACCAAGTGGATGTGCCTCAAAATGGATAAGTACACTAAAAAATGTGCTGTATGTACACGGTGCAAAATTTTTCAGGTATAAAAGGTTATAGCAGATCATGTATGGGAAAGTGAGATGAACTTGAGATAATCATAATTTAAAATTCAGAGTCAGGAAGATAATTACTGACTGCTTTGTTTCATTCTAATTTCTTTTGTGCCCTTTTTAAAATCGAAAATAAATTCTTCTCTCATAAAATACATTCCAACCACAGTTTTTCCTCCTGGTCCTCTAACCTCCTTCTGATCTTTTCTTTTCCTGAGATCCACTCTTGTTCCATTTCTTCTCCAGAAAAGAACCTGTCTCCAAGACACAACAGGAGAAAATAGGATGCAATAAGACTAAGCAAAAGCCTTTATAATAATACTGAACAAGGCAACACAATAGGAGTAAAATATCAGAGATATACCTGTTTGCACTGTTAGAATTCTGACAAAATCATCAATTAAAGCAAAAACGTATATCCAGAGGACCTGGTGCAGATCTATACATGTCCCATGCTTGACTTTTCAGTGTTTGTGAGCCCTGCTTAGTTGATTTGATGGGCCATGTTCTCCTGGTGTCTTCCATCCTATGTAACTCCTACTTCCACCCCACTTTCTATGATTTTCCATGAACTCTTGGGGAGGGACACAATGGAGACATGAAATTTCAACTCTCTAACCATATAATGTCTGGCTATGGGTCTGTGCACTTGCTCTGCTCCCACAGGCTGCTAGAGAAAATCTCTCTGATGACTACTGAACATGTTACTTATCTATGAGTATAGCATTAGGAAAAATTTGATTAGTTTTCTTTTTTAAAATTTTCTGACCAGTTTTTTTTGGTTCTATACCAGGTCACTGGACTATCCAGTCTCCAGTTCCCAGGCATCCAAGAAGCATAGGACACGTTGTCTCTCTAATGGTCTAGGACTCAAGGTATGTCAGGCATTGGCCATTCCCATAAATTCTCTGCTGCCACTGTCACAGCATATCTTACGGGCAGAATAGGTCAGGATTGGTGTCAAGGTTTCTCTTTCAGTAGTCTGCAGAGACTACAGTAGTCAAAAAGACTATAATAAAGAGATAAATGGTGTATAATTTTAAAACTGAGTAAGTGCAATAGGCTCATTTACAGCGCCTTGTTCTTATTTGATGTTACTATAATTAAAATGAGCATGATTTGAGCAATGTTGGATACAGGCTAGTAGTTTTTAGGGAACAATTTAGGCCTTGTTGCCGATTAGGATGACATTCTGTTTTTTCTGAATTGAATGCAGTGAAGATCTGCCTACTCACAGAAAGAAAATCTAAGATAAGGATTAATATATGTAGCATAAATACTGGAAATTATACCATAATTAGTGGAGAAGTATAAGCTTATCAAATTGATTCCAATTCCTGCAATTGAACAGGAAGGATCAAAAATAGATCAAGAGAAGTAACAGGACATTTCTAATAAGCAGCAGGGTATTGCAGTTCTTAGTTAGAGATTTATTTAAGGGAACAGGAGAAAACTACCAGAATAAAAAAAATTCTTCATTAACAAGGCCTCTAAACCACCTGAAGCTGAGTACTAGAAATAAATGCTAGGGCTGAAAATGACTTGTAAGTTGAGAGCTCTCGCTATACAATCATAAGAATTTAGGCTAGCATCACAACACCCATTAGCACTTGTAACTTTAGATTTGAGTACAGAACAACAGGAAACTCACTGGGGTTTATTGGATTTCAGCCTTACCCAGAAAATATAAGTACTATGTCCAGAGCAAGATTTTTTCTCAGAGAAATAAGCAGAGCATGATGAAGAAGTCAGCTGATGTTCTCATCTATTCTGTCTTCTGTGCATATACAGGTGATTGCACCTGTGCACACATGCACATGTATAGAGAAGCATGAATAAATAAAAATATATCTTTGGAAAATGCCATCTACAGCTCAAGATACAGTTCAATCAGATTGTAGGGTACTACATAGAGTGCACAAATACCTCGACTTGATGTCCAGTACTACAAAAGCTCTAGCTAGGAATGGTGGTACAAGTTATAATATTAGCACTCAGGAGACAGATTCAGTAGGATTAGGAATCCAACATCACCCTCTACAATATAGGAAGTTCTAGACCAGGAGTATACATGATATATGACATACTTCAATACATTAAATAAATAAATGAATAAATTAATAAATAAATAGTCTAAAATTTTGAATATCAATTTATAACATAATTTTGAAAAACATAGCAATAGAGAACATTGATGATGATGGATACAACTTGCTTTCTTAAAATATAATATCTGATTATTATGTAATTTTTCATTGAAAATTTTTGTGGATATACACAATGTATGGATATTATTAATAGCCTCAGACTCCAGTTAATGTTGGCCACATGCACATAGATATGAGACAATTCATTGGTCATAGTGAGGACTGCAACTAATGCTAATGCCTACAATCACTCCTTAGAGCCATAGTCTACACTAAAATGTCTTCTCTAGATAGTCTCATCCCTTCATGGAGTTAAACCTTTATCCTCTTTTGCAAACCATGTATCATATTATACACATTTATATAATGAACATAGTAAAAATGACAATATCCTAAAATGCTGACACTAGAAAATATATTATTCCCAGTGTGAGAAGCAGCTAGGAAACTTGGCTGCATTGAGAAATTTCTTTATCAGTAGATATGTGGATTCAACAAGGGAATACCATTGTGTAGAACACAGATATTACTATTATCTGATTTTTGTTTGAAGCCTCCCCACAGATGTCTCTGAGTTACAATAATATAAGGATGCCAAAAGAAGAGCAACATTGTAGTGAGATGGGCGGCACAGATGGAGATGATCTTAGCCTGGCCTCCTGTTCAAGGAATCCTCAGAATGACCATGGTGGTGATCAGGCAAGAAGTCATAATCACCAACATGCCAGCAGGAGTGATGAAAATTGCAGATTACAATAATCAATTCCTGGAAGGAGCTTTTCCAACCTGACTGCTTTAATTGAGAAGAGAGATCACAGAAAGTGGGCCAGTTTCATTGTTCCCACAAAATGAGAGCTTGAATGATGAGATTATTTGCATCAAGCCATGGAGGAGGCCAGCAACACAATCCCCAGCTACAAACCATAGAAGGGCTTTCTACATCATGGTGGTTTCATAGAGGGGAGGTAAGAACATGGTAGTCATATGCCATGAGGTCAAAGAGGTAGCTAATCATTGGAGACAAAGAAAGTAAACAGGACAACCTGAGCCACACTGTGTGCATAGGATAAAGCAAGCTGCTCCTTACTCCAATAGCATGGGCATTGTTTGAGGAACAGTGATATAGTAGTAGCATACATATGTCTATGAAAGAGAGGTACCTACAATCTATGAGACTCAGAGTAATCATGGCCAAACTCACCAGCAAAGTGAAGATAAACAGGAACAAGTGGAAGAGGAAGTGTCTGATATGAATGTTCTATACATGCTATAAGGGGGAACTCTATCATCAGAGCGAAGCTTACCTCAGTCATGAAGGCAATGGTACATGAAAGAACATGACAAAGTATTCAGATGCACATTGGATGCATCTGAATGTACAGTGCATGCCACTCAACACATTAAAAATACTCAGGTACTAGACAGAGGACTTCAAAGACAGTAGATCCTTGCTTCTGCTCAAGAGACTTCTCTGATAGTTACCTTAGTGTACTGAGGGAAAAAACACATGAAGGTGTGCGGAGCCAATGTGCATGAAAACCTATTTGCATTGTAAAGTACCTATATGATCCTTGTGTGTCAGACAACTAAAACTCCTATGCATAATATGTGGTCTTTTTCCTACCATGAAGCTGCCCATTTTATGACTCTACCTTTCTTCCTTCTTAGTCACTTTATATCTCACTTTCATCATTTCCCATCCCCATAATCTCTTGTCTGGGTTAACTAAAAAGCTATAGAACTAAATATTGTTTCTCACTCTTTCATCAGATCCTAAATCGAAACTTTAAGGGGTCTTTGGAATATCAATTCTGTTGGTTGGTGTTTTGCTGGGGTAAACGTGAAGAAGGTTTTCATTAAAGTGGACACAGATGAAAGGCTAAGGCAGACTTATGAAGGAATGTTTAGTTGAAGCAGATACAGTAGAAAGGATGTTCTGCTAAAGCAAGCACATAAAAGGACACATTATGAAGGATTTTTCATTAATGATACATGTATTGGTCTGTCTTACATTGCATAGTTGAACTACATTTGTTGGGACTCCATAGAGAGAAACATACCAAACAAAAAAAACCTTCTGGTGGTGTGCCACAGTTTGTTGCTGTTTCCATGGACTTGGGAAGATTGGCAGAGTGATGTGAGTTGAGACAGACACAGATGCTGAGGCAAGACCCTATAGAAGTGGACAAAACACATCAACAGAAAAATAAAAGTGTTCTAAGAGAAGGCACAAAAGAAGTCTGTACTTTTTTAATGAGGCACAGAAAGGAAATGAATATGGATGATAAAGAGATTTAACAACCTAGAAAGAACAGACGGAGTGGAAACTGTAGTCAAATTATATTGTGTGAGAAAAAAAGCCATACTTAACTTAAAAAAGGAAAGAAATATGACAAATTTTGTTTAATTAGATTATTATGTCTTAAAATTATCTTTATAGAAACTATATTGATGATAATAAAAACATTGATAGACTTTATGATACACTTATGTAGTAACTAAACTCTTCCTAAAAAATATTTTAGAATGAAGAAATTCTCTTCACCCTTTTACATGAGATGAAACTGAGATGATACTTAAGTAACAATCCGAAGATATCACTGAGTATAAGTGATAAAAATTCCATTAGATGTAAAGCTGTATATATTTTGGAAACTGTATACCTTTTAACCAGATTTCTCATGCTTCTTAGGGCTTTCCCAGTGTTTCTACATAGGAACATCCCTATTAGTTCAACAAAATCAAACACTAACATTTCAGTATAGAGTATGTGAAGGCTGATGGAAGCTTTATAACTAGAGAATAGCATGTCATTTTGATCAAAACCCTATGCAGGAAATCAGACACTGAATATCAATAAAGTATAGCACTTTGTCCCCTAGAACAAAGCTACTCTGATATACTGGCAAAAATATAAATAAAGAAGATTAGTCCTGGTTTTGGAATTTGTACCAATCAGGAGAGCCATGTCAGTTTTATCACAGTGAATTTCACTTCAAATTTATCTCACTGATATAATATTCTGTTAAAACGCTACTTTCCATTCGTCTATAAAACATCATTATCTCCATCACCTAGAAAGTCATTCTAAGAATATAGTGAAGAAAATAATTTTTTTGACTGCAAGAAGTTTTCTAACTCCTGTCATCCTCCATACCGTTTTAGTTATGACACTAACTCCTGATATGTCGATATTCTTTTCTTCTCTCTCTCTCTCTCTCTCTCTCTCTCTCTCTCTCTCTCTCTCTCTCTCTCTCTCCCCCCTCTCATGTACATGTGCACACACAGAGAGACATATGAATATATTATGTTAATTGATTTGGTCAGCTTGGTTGTTACTACCTCCAATATCCCTCAAGATTTTTCTAGGCATCTGTCCTGTCAAGGATTTTCTTCTCTTGTTTGGTTTCAGAATGTGCTAAACAAGGTCATGATGTATTGTTCCTCATGAGGGTTGTTCAATTGCATGCTAAACTAGGTTAGCTGTTATGGGAAAACAAACTTTTCCTATAGAATTTTGTCTCCAACTTAAATTCCTTTAGGAGAAGACACTAATTGCTGTTACAAAAATCTCTGAAGTTTTCAAACAATGGTTAACATAGTCTCTGAGGAGAGGCAATTATTGGTTATGTGAACTCCTAACAAGGTACCTAGTCCATGACACAGAGGAGGAAATAAGATCCATGACACAGAGGAAGAAATAAGAGTACTCCCCACAGAAAAGCTCTGAAAGCCTTAACAAATATCTACTAAGTGAGATCTTCCAGGTGTTTATAATCCCTAAAGTAATTAGAGTTCTTAGATGTAGTTACTTCAGTCAAAAAGTAATAATCAATTATGTCATTTATCAACCACTCTCACTTGTGTGGCTGTGTCCTAATGAAAGGCGATCTATCATCTTCTTTATCTGAGAGAGGCTCATTGAGTACCTGTACAGACCTCCATAAGTTGTTTTGTGTCTTTTCTTTTCATCTCCCAGAGCCAGATCCTTTCTTCAGTCTTTCTCTTTTTATTCCTAAAAATAAATGAAACCATAGGGAAACAAACAAGTACGATGTTTTCCAGAAAACAAATTAGCAAGTTACTTTTGTTGGCATAGGCATTACCAATTTTCTTCTTTGAAATGTGGAATGATTTTTGGATCTAAGTTCATAAATATTTTAGATAAACTAAAGGAAACAAGGAAGAACAAAATTAACAGAATAGTCTCTTTGACCATTACAAGAATCAAGAAAAACAAACCATGCCTTCATCCACATGAAGGATGAAACCTGTATTTCATCCACAGTGACTGTGACTTCTCTCTTTACAATGGTCATGCATTTATATTCGTTTGCTACAGACAATAATTCAAGACCTGAGTGAGTTGGATTCAATTATTCAATGGATACAGGGAAGCATAAAATTAAACTTCTGATTCATTTTTTGCTCTAGAAAGTTTGGTAGTGAAGTCTGTGTAGAACTCATCCTCTAGTATTTGATGGGTATCACAGCAATCCATTATATAGATATATGTTTAATAGAAAAACACCCTAAACCATACATTGCAAATATTTTTTTGAATATCATGTTTATTCAACTCTGGTGACAAGCATGTCATTTTTCAACTTTCTGATAAGCTTCAATTAAGAGTTCATTGTAGGTTATTGGCAAATAAGATAATCAGGCAACTATTACTTAAGTAAAAACATTTAAATTAACTTGGGCACAGATGAGAGGATAAAAGGAAATGATTGACTATTTTAACTTTATAAAAGAACACAACATGTAAAATACGAATTTAAAGTTCCTGAAGAACTAATTGTGAATTTTTTCTTATAATATAAACTTTGTTCTTCTTTAGAAATGAAATACATAATGATCAACTTGAAAAATGTTCATTTTTCTCAGAAATTTACAGTATATATTATCATGTAAATATTTTGTTAAGTCCTGATTTTAACAGTTTAATTTTACATAAAAAAATATATATATTGAACAAAGAACAGTTGGCCTGCTTATGTTTCAATAACATGCAGAAAAGTCACAAGTCCCACACTTTAGAATGGTCTTATCAGATATCTAAAATTTATCCAATTAGACAATTCAACCATTTATCACACGTACCTTTTCTATACCTGTCAGTACAAAAATACATACTTTAGTAACCCACATGTGGTCTATAATTTAATGTTGATATTTATGGTTATTCATTACAGCTATAAAGCACTATAGAAATTTAATATTTATTTTTATTGGAAAGAAAAATAGCAGCAGCATTATCAAGGAAATGAAGTCTTTTAGATACTCCCTCAGCATTTTCTAATTTGTTTCATTCCATTTCTCATGTAAGGAAACTCACCAAATTAATTTTGCTGCCAAAATAGTGCCACCACAGATGACTGAGGCCTTCAGGGGGCTTTTCATCAGCTTCATACAGAGGGAACAAGAATAAAGTGTATGATGCCTTCATATGGTGCACATGACAGTTGTGAAGTGTTTTTGTTTATATGCTAACACTCAGAAGAAGAAAATATGTTTTAAAATTAGTGACTGGAATAGGATTAGGTGAGAAGGATAGCCATAGAAACCATAAGTTTATGGATTAGTCCAAATTTATGTCCTGATAAAATCTAAGTCTTTCTCAACATTATAAAATAGATCCTGATATAATTACTGAGTCCAGTCTTGCCTCCCTAGTCATATTTTGAATGTTTTCCTTGGGATTTTTGAAAAACTAATGAGTTCAAGAGGAAGGGGTCCCTAGTGGGACCCCTTAAATACAATTTAACTGGAGAAAGCCAAAGTTGAAGGAGAATTTCTTCAGTGTGGACAACTATAAAACATTACTGCATTGGGATTCTAGGCAGGTAGCACTAATTCCTGCCTTGTATCCAACAGGGCCTTGCTGTTGTTAAATTCCAGACAGGATATCTCATGAGAGTTCCTGAAGGTAGGTACTCAAGTTAGCTTTAGCTATTGAAGCTTGTGTACACTCTCCTAATACTGCCCCAACATCTGGAGATACAGATTTTTAGCTGTGATTCTGATATCTCGTGATTGTTACTGTCAGATTCATGAATAAAATCTTAAGTGGACTTTCTTATCTGTGATAGGAGGTATTAGATAACCAGGATTCCATTTGTCTGTTAGGTTTACAATCCACTGAATTTTTTTTCTTAAAAATCTGAATTTATGAATGATTTTTTTCATGGACATTCTTTCTGATGTTTGGTTAATTTTCCTTATTCTACTTATTTTCATTTCTAATCAAGTTACTTTCTGCTATTGCTTTTAGCTATTTTCTTTCACCCATTCTCTTTTTCTCTTTCTGTCTCTGTCTCTGAGTACTTTCATAGAGTATTCTGGATGTTCTTTCTAAAAATCTCTACCTCATTCTCTTGCTAGGAACCTGAGGATGTGTTCATGATCTGCAGCCCAGAAATCCTCTGATCTTTACCTTGCATAAAGCTATGACTGTAGGCTCAGTAGATCCAGTTATTTTATGAGGGACTTACGGATTTCAAGGCAGTAATTCATGGTAGCACAGCAAGGACTCTTAACCCCAAAGTGATTTCCTTTGGCCAATGTCTTAGTTCTTATTGTTTAGAGCTTTTTAAATTTCATTTATTTTTGTTTTTAAAACTGATAAATATTCCCAATTTTTAGCTCAGTTATGTTTTTATTTGTTATTTCATTTATATTTCTCTTCTACTTTCATACTTGAATGCATGAACTTTACTATTGAGGCTATTAATTTTTATACATGTGTAGTTATACTGACTCATAAGCATAATCAATAACACATAGCTTTCTTTCTATGGGCCATTTTTACCCAAGGGTTGGAGTCTACTATCGTTGACAGATGTTATGCATACAGATGACATCTTTTTTTTTTTTTAGGGAAAAAGACACATAAGAAAGAATAAACAACCATAAAACTAACCAATGACATTTTAAATAATGTAAATTTAAATTACATGAGGTACTGCAGACAAAATTTCCAGGAGGAGGGAAATCAAAGTGAGGTGATATTAGCACAGTTAGAAGGGAATATTTTATGTAAGATGCTGGGAATGTAGGAACCTGGGGTTGTGTTCATGATCTGCAGCCCCAAAATCCTCTGATCTTTATCTCACATAAAGCTATGACTGTAGAAAGGTCTATGAGAGTTAGTATGTGACCTGAGAATATAGTAAGAGTTTATTAATTATAGGAGAGTAAGATTTAAATACTAACAAGAAGCAGATGATTTCTTAATTAATGTCTGTAGCCATAATTTTCCTTATGCATTTCTGATCTAAGTATTCCAAAGACAACCAAGATAGTACATTCAAATCAGCAAATGCATTTCCTTCATTTTATTACTGAGAACTGGAGCATCTACCCCCATAAAGTGCATGCTTTATTCTTTCTCTACTGAATTCAATTCCCCAACAGTCTTTTACTTTTAATTAAATAAAACCTCAGCATTCACTTTCACAGACAAAAATATTTTGGAGCTACTATTTATCTCACATCAAGTCCATATTTATTTTTTTAACCTTTAAAGCACACCTGAACATGCTTGTTTGGTGGTAATGTGAAAATAGAAAGCCAAATAACCATTCTCCTGAAATAGAAGAGTTTTTCTTCTGCTATAGGAGTGGTTTATTAAAAATGCAAAAACTGTCAACTTTACCTTTCTGTTCAAATCTCTGCTGTAATTTTGCATTTTCACCATGATGTATAACTATCACCAAGTTCCTGATTCTCTGTAAGTTATGATCTCATAACCCTTACATCCTCCTCTCTTGGTGTTCTTCCTTCTTTTGGACATCTAAAAGACCATAGACATCTTGCTGTATCCCAAAGACCAAGACAGGCTCAAAAATGTGATGGGATGTGTGTGCATAGATGCCACTGCCTGATTCTAGTCCTGACTGTGCATTATACTGCTTTATTTCCTTAGGTAGTATTATAGTTGTCATTTATATCTATACTTCTATACTTAAATTGGGAAAAAGAATAGTACAATTTTTTTGAAGGGTTTGTACAGGTAAAAATGAACTATACTATAAAGTCTATTAATATTCACTAGACATCAATACTGTTCAGATGTGGGAAAAGATAAAGGCCCACACGCTGGTGCTTGAGCATGGATCTCTGTAGCATTGTGGGTCCATGGGATCTGTCATGGCTCAGAGTGGCAGAAGCACGAGAAGTTCGTGGTGTGTTCGTTCAGGGCAACACCAGCTGGTGCTGGGCCATGAGAGGCCACTGGGGAGCCCCCAGGTGGGGAGTGAACTCAGCCTGGTTCCGTGGGGGCGTGGCAGGGCACTTGGGTGGACTCAGAGGTTGGTGTCTCCATTTGGGGCCCCCAGACGCCACTGGGTGGCGGGGCACAGCAAAATGGAGACAGGGACATGGAAGCACAGAGGGCTGCCCACAAGTTGAGAGAAAGAGACAGAGGGCCCTGACAGCACCCTGCATGAAGGGGATTCTTCGTTTACTCGCTTGGCTTGAACCATGCTTCCAGATTCCCATGGTTGGAACACAGAGGGGTTCTCCAATGGCCGAACAATGGCAGGCTCCAATAACATGATAAAGTCCAGGGTTCCAAGAGGTTTATTGACATGGCAGATGTAGATGGTCTGGGTGGACCCCTGTTAAGCCAGGGGGCAGCTGGCTTAAATAGGGAGGACGAGAAGGAAGGAACTGGGAGGGAATAACCCTCTGGCCTTTAGATAACTCATTAATACAGAAATCTCTTGAGGCTGAAGCCTGTAATCACACCCTCTACCTGTGGATGCTGAAGCAAACCTCTCTGGGAGGGGCTGCTTTGTCCTATATGACTGCAAGGCACGGATCAAATGGAGATCTTAGACAGTGTGTCAGGAGTCTGTAATCCAGGGGCGTGGTGAGATATGTGTCATCTCTACACAGGCAATGGACACTTGTTGGGTCTCCGGCTATCTCTTAGCCAGTGCTCTACCAGAAACCAAATCATCCTTTCACAGTCCTACATTCATGGTTATCATCTTTGTCAAGAATCAAGTGTTCCTATATGCGTAAGTTTATTTCAAGGTCTTCAATTCTATTCCCTTGATCAACCTTTCTATTCTGATACCAATATCATGCAGTACTTTATTATTATTATTATTTACTGTTGTTCTATAGTTCAGCTTGAGGTCAAGGATGGGGATACCTCTAGAAATTTTATTTTTGTTCAAGATTATTTTACCTGTCTTGGGGGCTGTTTTGTTTGTCTTTTGTTTTTATTTTGTTTGTTTTGTTTTTGCATTTGCAGTTGAGAATTAGTCTTTCAAGGTCTATAAAGAATTGTGTTAGAATTTTGATGTGAATGACGTTGAATACGTAGATTGTTTTCTGAAAGATGGCCATTTTTACTATGATAATCCCATCAACTATGAGAATAGGTGATCTTTCCATCTTCTGATATTTTCTTCAAATTCTTTCTTCATGAACTTTAAATTCTTGTCATATAGTTCCTTCATTTGCCTGATTGGGATTACACAAAGATATTTTATTATTTTGGCTATTGTAAAATGTGTTTTTCCCCTAATTTCTTTCATGGCCCATTTATCGTTTCTGTGAAGGAAGTCTACTGGTATTGATCAGTATCTTGCTCAGCCATCTTCAGAAACTTCCTCTTGCAAATCACAGGATCTAATACAGTAATCCATAACACTCAATTCTACCTAAATGTGAAAACTTAATCAACTTGCTCCCCTAGGGCTCAGACAAGACTGTGAAAGTGGATGCAGTAAGACTCAGAGGGGATGATTTACTCTAAAGAAAATACTGTCTTTCTAACTCAATAGGATTAGTATACTTGTGAACACATAGAGACTACAGTAGCATTCATAGAGCCTTTCACAGATTCAAATACAGAGAGTCTGAACTGAGAGGGAAAAGTGGATTTCCTTTCATAACCAAGAAGCTATCTCCAACTGACATTAATTTACCTACTTGGTCATGATGGATGATGTCTTTGATATGTTCCTGGTTTAGATCTACAAGTATTTTATTGAATATTTTTGCACAATGTGTATAAGAGAAATCAGTCTGAAATTCTCATTCTTTGTTGATTCTTTGTGTGGTTTAGATATCAAGGTGACTGTGGCCTTATAGAATGAGTTTGGCAGTGTTCCTTCTGTTTCTATTTGGGGGAATAGTTTGAGGGGTATTGAAAATAGCTCTCATTTGAAAAGCTGGTAGAATTCTGAATTAACACAATCAGTTGATATAGAAAGATCAGTCCTCTTCAATGGATTTCATAAGGTCTATTTACTACACTTAAACTGAGGTCCCATGTCGAGTAATAAATGTCCAACACAAAATGAACTAAATAATACCAAGTAGACTTTTTAGTTTTATGTTGCTTTTTTCTATTACTAGTTTTTACATTACAGGTTCTGATCAACTTTGTCTTCTTTTTTTTTTGGATTTTAGTTGGTGTATGTGTGTGTTTGTGTGTATTTTGAGATTTTTTATTATCATGTGGGATTTATCTGCTTATAAAACAGAATATATTGTCATTCATAAATTTAAGTAGCATTTATCTTTCAAATATGTAAGACAATTAGAATTTGAGTCAGAAGATTAACATTTCAGCTTAAAATATTAAGTAATAATTGCTAATGTGCATAGATAAGTATTCCAAAAAAAATAGAAGATAATGGCGATACAATTACTAGGGAGTAGTGTATCATGTCTGTATTCCTATTCCTTTAGAGGCTGAGCCAGAAAGGTAGCAAGTTTAAAGCAAGCTAACACTGAAAGAAAACAAGATCCAGATTGTATACTATGAGCTGACTTAAAATTATGAACATCCTTTGTGATCTATAGGATGCACATTCTTTTCAAGTCATATGGAACATTCACTCAATTAGATGTTTTGTCCTGAAATACATTTCAGTGCTCCACACTGCAAACCATACTCAAAATGTAGTTGTTGTTAACACCAGTTCCCTATTTAAATTGAATACAGAGCTCCACAATTAAGAGGAAGGAAGAGGAGTCACATTGTAAGTACAAAATTGACTCTAATTGGGCACTTTACCAGCTTTCTAGATCTAGCACCAAACTAACTCTCTTGATTGTAGAGAAATTATACTGTGTAGGACTTATTTGCATACTAAGTTTTCTGAAAATATTGGCCAAACTCTCTGGAGTTTTCTACTGAGAGATTCTTCTATTATTATAAAAGAAGATACTTTTAATTTTGAAAATGCTTTTTAAAATGTATATGTTTATAGACATGAATATTATAGGCTATATACATTTTCTATATTTCAGAAACACTAAAAGCACTTAATGATAACACCAATAATATACATACCATTTTAAGATAAAGGCTAAACTAACTTACATTCTTAATGCAAAAGTAACTAATAATCAAGAAATACTTTATTGGAGAAAATTGAACCAATAGTGTACATTTATTTTATATATAATATTATAACAAACAACTTGAGTCATTCTGTTTGTTATAGCCTTCAAAGTCTCTCTCTAGAAAGTGTCTCATTTTAGACCTTATTGGTGAAAAGCGTGTTTCCTCAGATAAAAACTACCATTCTTGAAATAAATTCCCTTTTGTATCTGGCTTTCACTGGTTTCTGTTAAGAGTTCACCTCTCCTTATTTTTTAGGTGCATTAATGATAGTAGTCCCTTGAAGTCAACCATATTTTATTACTTTTACATTATGTGGTTCCCAAGAACTGCAGACAGTCTTGTTATTTTATCATTTTATATAAAGCTTATGAAATAAACTAAGATTTTCCTAATATGTAATAATATATACTTGACACCTAACATTATATTCTGTTCATGTATATGCTTATATTTTTTGTAAGACCAATCAACCAGTCTAAAAGTAGTGAATAATAAGGAATGTTATCACATATAGGTAAATATTTAAGTACTTTATGTCTTTTATTTCTATGAACATGGTTTCAGCATCATCAGAGACAAAACTTTTGGAGAGGCACAGGGATTTGCTTTGGTTGGGACTAAAATTTGGATTTTTTCCTTATCCTATCATTTTACAGGAGAGATACATTCTAGTAAGAACTTTTCCTATGGCCCCTTTCATCTCACTGTTCCTCAGAGTGTAGATGAGGGGATTGAGGAATGGTGTCCCAAGTGTGTACACCAAGGAGATGAACTGATCTTGCTTGGGATGGTAACTGGAGGTGAGGTGCAGGTACATGAAAGCACAGCAGCCATACTGCAACATTACAACAGTGACGTGGGAGGAACAGGTGTTGAAAGCCCTGTGACGGCCAGCTGCTGAGGGCAGTTTGAGTACAGCAGCCACTATCAAGGCATAGGTGATGGCAATGAAAAAGAAATGCACAGCAAAGGCTAGCATGGCTGACACTAGCACAGAGAGCTCATGGTTATGACTTTTGGCACACTCAAGACTGGTGGAGCATCACAAAAGAAGTTCTCTATTCCTCTGTCCTGAGAGAATGGCAGACAGAAGATGAAGACCACAAGCTGTAAGGTCAGGAACAAGCCAATGACCACAGAAGCCACAACCAAGCGAACACAAAGTGTTACAGTCGTAATGAGAGGATACTGAAAGGGATGACAGATGGCAACATATCTGTCATAGGCCATCATAGCCAGGGGGAAGCAATCAGTACTACTAAGTTTAGTGAGAAACACCATCTGAGTGGCACACTTCAGCAGAGTAGTGGTCTCCTCACATTGAAAGTTGTTAGCCAAAATGTGTGGTACCACCACTGCAGTGTAGCACAGTTCTATCCCTGACTGGCTGTTGAGGAAATAGTACGTGGGTGTATATAGACAAGCTTCAGTCTGGGTGGAGAACACAATTAGGATATTCCCAGAGATTATCAATCCATAACCCAGGCTAACTCCAAAGAAGCAGACCATATATAGCTCTGGACATTTTGGATAGGAAAGGAACACAAACTCCATGAACAATGAGTGGTTCTCCCAAGTCACTGAGTCCACAGGCATTCTTTTTGAGTTCAAAAAAACAAATACCTGTCAGATTGATCATTTATCTAATAGACACTGATTTTACTTTACTAATAAATTATCTATTTAGATGCAAGTCATATAAGGACTTGACTTTTTAAAATGTTTGTATTTTTGTGAAATTTGTTCAAATATAAATATATATGCTAATTTCTACTTGCAAACAGTTTGGCAGTGAGACACTATCAACTAACAACATCAGAGATAATATGAATATTCAGAATATGTTTAGAAGGCATAACATAACAAAATTATTTTAGTCAACCCATTATTAAGCGTCAATGAATTCATGCATTGAAAACACTCCAAGTGTGGTAGGGAACAATTTCAACTATTTGTAAACTCACATACTTACTGTTTATAGATTTTGCTTATATGTTTTATTGTTGTTTTCTGGAGCATTAAGTGATATGTGAATGACATACTCACAGATCATCACAAGATATAGAATCAAAAGAAAATGGTGCAATAAAGAAAGTTACTATAAAGGAAATAATAATCTGGCAAAATCAAGTTAGACTTGTCGGAGGTTCAAAGAAGCTGCATAAATGAATGCTTCCACTTTTTTATTTTTATGGGCTTATCCAAACAGGAGAGGCATGATGTCAGAACATTTGTGTTTTAAATTTCATCCTCATACATTAAAAATATGATCAAAACTACTGGAGATCCTAGAAATTTTTTTGTGATTTTCACAGAACATTAGAAGGCCAGTCTAGTGGATTTTTTCCATATTTTCCTTCATTTTCTTATAGAAAATGGGAAATCTAGAGGGAAAATATATTTTCTTTAAAAGCCAAAGGCAAAGGCAAAGGCAAAGGCAAAAAAAGTCTGCCAGCGTAAAAATAACCGTAATTTCAATGAACAGGAGTAGCTCACAAATTGCTCATTATGCTTTTATTCCATAAATCAATTTATATTTAGGAAGACTAATGAGGTATATCTTTTACACTTATTTCAAGTCACCAAACTTTGTTTTTCCTATTGATCAATATGTCTGCTTAAAAGAAATATGTTTTCTAATAACCTATCTCGCCATAAATATTATTTACAGAATACCATGGCAACATCACATGCAACTTGGAAATGTATAGCTCTTTGTATTCTTATATCTAGAGAGTGATCTCTTTTGTATTCATCTTTAATTCTCTTCTGAATTTCAAAAATACTTAATGTAATTGTTCATGATACTTACTCTGAAGGCTGTAGTACAATATCAGTTAGAATAGCAATATGTGAATATGAAATCAATGTTGATTGTGAATAATGTGATTTGTATAATTCTAATAACTTGGTCTATATTGTAAGGAAATATGGAACTTCTATGGATTTCAATTTTTATGTGAAATTAGGGATAATAATTATATATAATTAAAAGTATTATTATGTGTTTAAGTAAGATTATAATATAAACAACTGTAAAAATACACATTAAGTGAAAATTAATAAAATATGACCAACCTATCATCTGCAAGTTTGACAACAACATCTGTATCATTAATGATCATATCATTCTGTAACACCATATGAAATAATGAACAAGTTCTAAACATGAAAATTACACAATGGATAAATAAACATTATTTGAAAATGTAAGTAATTTTACTCCAATTTTAAAAATTATTTCATTGTAAAATATTTTTTCAGGTTCTTATGAAAAATTATATATATATATATATATATGTATATATATATATATATATATATACATATATATACTGTACTATGAGAAAGTTTGTTATATAAGCATATAATATTGTGGCATCTATAATAACAGACATATAAGTGTTCATCTAAGGCCTGTCTGATGATGAAGGGCTTTGATAAAATCCATTCAGAATGATGAGTTTCTGAAAATATTGTTAAAATCCAAAAAACTCATATCATCTTAATAGTGCAGTTAATTCAGTATTCACAAGGAAACAGCAAGTGGTTACAAATTCTTAGTGTTATGAATTTTCTAGTGGTGAAAGGGATTTCAGAAATTATCAGTATATTATTCATTGGATATTTGAATCTTTAAGTAAATTTCTGGCAATCAGGAAATTTTCTATGTACAATTAGTCAACTAAATTTCTCGTTCTTGCTTCAGTATAAGAAGGCAGAATTCCCTGAAATTTCATTTTGTGATCAACGAAAACTGTCATCTATGTGACTTTCTTCTACTCTGTGTCTTCCAGTTACATATTTTCTCTACAAAAGCACTTCAGACATCAAGTACCTATCTATCCATCTTTATGTATACTGCAAAATAATTTAAAAAGAGCATATCTCTAAGATATCCCTATATTCTTGTTTATTTTAACACTTGTCACACATCTAAGTTATAGACCAATCAGAGGTGTTTCACAACTGATAAACGTGTAAAGAAGATATGCTGTATGTGCATAGTAGCTTATTTTTCCTGCATAAAAAGAATTACATCGTGTCACTTGCATGAAAGTGGAGAAAACTGGAAATCACCATCTAAGTGACACAATTAAGTGTCAGAAAGATATGAACTGAATTCTTTCCCTCCATGTGTAGTAATATGATCTGAAAGAAAGACATGAAGCTAGAAAACAGAATATTTAGAAACTAGTAAGATAAATGTGAAGATGATGTGACAGGATTTATAATATTACAAAATGCATCGAATGCATTTAAACATTTATAACTTTGCAATGGAATATATACTTATTTAAAACAACAAAAACACAGAATACAGTATAAATATTAGACAAGTTCATAGTGCTTCTTTATTTATCCTTTTGTTTTTAAATAGAGCTTTAACAGCCTGCTTAGCAGATTCCAAAAAATGTTATTTCTCTAAGCCTGGAAATTCAGTACCTTAGTTCTATATTTCTCTTCACTCACTCTTTGCATTCCAAGTAATACTGAGAGCAAATAACTCTTACACATACCTTTTTGTTTGTAATGCCCAGATAGTGTCTTTTTTAATCTCTAGAAATTTTATATAAATAATTTAAAATTTCTAATGATACTTTCATGTTCTTTGCAACACAGAACATAACTGACACTTGAACTATGAATTTATCACTCCTATTTTATTATGCATTGAAATATCAGACAGGATGCTTGTCAAATGATAAAAAATTACTTGAGAAAATTGTAATGCATGTTGCAAGCAACTTTTCTTTCAGGATAAAAATGACTTTGAGGATTTAGATGTACTTGTTATATTGATTTACTTACTTATATAGTCTCAAGTTGAATATTTTAGGCCACTGTGTGCAATCTTCCCCATCTACTTCGATATGCTGTCACTGAAATTTCATGTGACATTTAATTCCAGGCAACATAAGCTTAAAATAAGCATGTTAGATACCATCTCATTCTCACTCCAGAAACATGATTTTTTTCACAAACACAATACTGTTTGTTTTAATTCTGGGGAATAGAGAAAGGAGTTAAAATTTTAAAGTAAGAATTAAACAAGACATTTTTAATTGAAAATGACTTCTCTCATAGAATGCATTGCAATTCGAATGAGGCCTGATTAGTTTATTCATGGATCATGTTTTCCATGTGCCCTCAATTTCCTCTGACTCCTGCAATATTTCTTCCTTCACTTCCATAAGGCTCTAGAACTCTGAGTAAAAGGCCCCAATTGAGACCTCCAATACAGACTATCTATTTCCATAATGTCTGGCTGTGTGTCTCTGAATTGGTTCTCATCTATGGATAGAGGTAGTCTCTCTGATGCTGACTGCCCAAGGCATCAATATATGAGTATAGCAGAATATCACTAGTAATCATTTTGTTAATTTTTTTTGCCAGTTTTGTTTGCTTCAGCCCTACATTCTGGGCAATCCAGTCTTTAGTTCCTGGCTATGTAGGCAGTGTGAGTCATAGGCTCCCTCTCCTGGTTTGATTCTCAAGTTAAACCGCACATTGGTGGGACACTCCAACAATTTCAGTGTCACGACTGCTTCTCATGATATCTTTCAGGCAGAACATATCGTAGGTTGTAGGATTTGTGGTTGAGTTGTTGTCCAGGTTTCTCTTTTAGTAGCTTGTAGAGTATCCTCCTACAACAAAGAGAATAGAATGTAGGGATGAATGGAACTTAATTAAAAAAATAAATACGTGAGTGGGTGTACTGGCTGGTTTTGCATGTCAACTTGGCACAAGTTGGAGTTATCACAGAGGAAGGAGCCACCCTTGAGAAAATGCCTCTATGATATCCAGCTGTAAGATACCTCAGGTGTATTGGGTCATATGGACCTAGTGGTAGAGCAGCCTGCACAGCAGCCTGGACCTGTTGAAGAGCCTTCTCCTCTTCCTGGCCCCACACAAAGCTAGCAGCTTTCTGAGTCACTTGGTAAATGGCCCTGAGTGATACACCCAAGTAAGGAATGTGCTGTCTCCAAAATCCAAATAAACCCACTAAATATTGTGCTTCTTTCTTGGTGGTGGGAAGGGCCAGGTGCAATAACTTATTTTTTACCTTAGAAGGAATATCTCTGCATGCCCCACATCACTGGACTTCTAAAAATTTCACTGAGGTAGATAGTCCTTGAATTTTGGTTGAATTTATTTCCCATCCTCTGATATGCATATGTGTTACAAATGGGTCCAAAGTGGTTGCTACTTCCTGCTCATTTGTTCAAATCAACATAATGTCATCAACAAAGTGCACCAATGAGATATTTTGTGGAAGAGACAAATGACCAAGATTCCTTCTAATTAAGCTATGACACAGGGCAGGAGAGTTAATATATCCTTGAGGCAAAACTGTAAAGGTATACTGCTGGTCTTGCCAACTGAAAGCAAACTGTTTCTGGTGGTCTTTATGGATAGTTACTAAGAAGAAGGTATTTGCTAGATCAATAACTGCATACCAGGTTTCAGGAGATCTGTTAATTTACGAAAGTAAAGAAACTACATCTGGTACAACAGCTGCAATCAGAGTTAATATCTGATTTAGTTTTCAATAGTCAACTATCATTCTCCATGATACATCTGTCTTCTTGACTGGCCAGATAGGACAGTTAAAGGGAGATGTGGTGGGAACCACCACTCCTGCATCTTTCAAGTCCTTGATAGTGGCAGTAATTTATGCATTTCCTCCAAGAATATGATACTGTTTTGATTCACTATATTTTTTGGCAGAGTCAACTCTAAAGGCTTCCATTTAGCCTTTCCAACCATAATAACCCTCACTCCATAGGTCAGTGAACCAATGTCAGAATTCTGCCAATTACTGAATATATCTATTCCAATTACACATTATGGAACTGGGGAAATGACCACAGGATTCATTTGGGGACAAACTAAACCTACTGTGAGTTGGACAACAGTCAAAACTCCATTAATCACCTGTTCTCCATAAGCCCCTACTTTAACTGGAGGGCCAAAGTGTTTCTTGGGATCGCCTGGGCTCAGCATCAATTCAAAACCAGTATCCAATAGACCTCTGAAAGCCTGATTATTTCTTTTTCCCTTTGTATAGTCCCTCTGGGAGAAGAACTGGAGAAACACTAACAGCAAAACTTTTAGGTGTCTTATCAAGATCCTTCCTCAGGGGAACCTGGCCATCCCTCATTCAAGGGGCTCTGAGTCTGTAAACTGGCTCAAGTCTGGAAACTCACAGGCAGAGATTACCTTTTGCCAATATAGCCTAATACAATAGGTGAGCAAGTGTTCTTGTGATAAACTTGAGCATCTTTGTGGTATATGTCTTGATTTACATCTATTCTCAACTTTATGAGAAACAGTCAAATTAATTTTCAAAGTGAGTGTATAAATTTGCACACCAACCAGGAAAGGTGGAGGATTTTCCTTGCTGCACATCCTCACGAGCATTAGCTGTTGCTTGAGTTTTTGATCATAGCCATACTGGCAAGTGTAATATGAAATCTCAGCATCATTTTGATTTGCATTTTTTTGATGACTAAGAATGTTGTGTGAGGACAAAAAATCAAAATACCTCAGCAGAACCCCCCAGACCACCAACAATTTGCTGAAAACAGCCAAAACAAAAAATAACCAGCTCCTCCTAGGGCAAGGTGACCACGAATGTAAGAATGAAACCAAGACAAACCTTGACAAGTCTAAACATGCCCAAATGAGAAATGGGCCATCTGGTGCTTTTATTCTCCTATCAGAAAGTCTGAGGTTTCATGGCCAAAAATACAAAAAAAATACGAGTCATCATGACCACCAGGAAAAGCTTGCTATGCCCTCCAAAATGATAACTTACACCTATTGCTGATGTTTAAAATATCCAATCAAATGTAACCGCACCAAAATTTCCCGCTCTCCCCCTCCCCCTGCGCCGTTCACTATATAAACTTTAAACTGTCAGAGCTGGATGTCGAAATCCTTCCATTGCATGGAATGTGTTTTCGACCCAAGGGCCCTTGTCAGTAAACTACCTTTTGCTATCTTGCATCAAGCCGATCCCCGTGTTTCCTTGGGTGCGCACAACTCCAGGTGAGAGTGGGGACTCCCCCGGGGGCCCCTTACAGTTGTATACTTCTTTAAGCACTTCTCAGATATTAGAGAGTCTCAAGAATTCTGTCTAGATATATACCCCACACCTAGTACCTGCTTCTGTATTAGGGTTTTCTAGAATCACAGAATTTACAGGTAGTCTCTATATACTAAGCGAATTTGTTGATGACTTATAGTCTGTAGTACAACTCTCCAAAATTGGTCAGCAGCAGACGCTAAGTCCAAGGATCTAGCAGTTGGTCAGTCCCACAAGGCAAGCAGGCAAAGAAGAGTAAGTCTTTCATCTTCCAATGTCCTTATGTAGGTCTCTGGCAGAAAGTATGGCCCAGATTAAAGGTGTGTACCACCACACCTGAATCTGGGATTTACTTTGTCCCAGATGACCTTGAATTCAGAGATCTTCTTGCCTTGATCTCCTGGGATTCATAGCCACTATGCCTCAAGATCTCCATGCCAAGATCCAGGTCAGAAACTTGTATCTCCCATCCTCCAGATCAGGATCACAGGTGAGCCTTCCAGTTCTGGATTGTAGTTCATTCAAGATATAATCAAGTTGACAATCAGGAATAGCTACTGCAATAACTAAATAGAAAAAAATCCATTTAGTTTCTGCTTAACATATGCAGGAGACATAATAAAGCTTATTTCTGTAATTAAGTAAGCTAGTACTTACCATGACTACATGTGTGACTTTTATAAGTGACTGATAGTTAACTTTCATTTCTTAATTAACCTAAACAGTTTATAATCATAGCTTTCATAAGAATAGAATTTTACATTACATTTTAAATGAGTACCATATACTCAATTACTATAAGCAAGAATTTAATCATGTATGCAGTATGTTGTAGCAAATACAACCCTAAATTTCTGTCATAATAAAAATCCCATATCAATCTAAAATATTTGAGACTTGTTGTTTTCTAGTTTAAAATAGATAAAAAATAAGCCACCTTTTTCTATCCCTTTATCCTTCCTTCTCCTCCCATTCACTTTCCCCTTTCTCGCTGCCCCCAACCCCTCACTAGATAGGAGGGAAAGAAAGATAGAGGAGAGAAAGAGAAAGACAGAAAAAGATCCCTGAATCTAATTCCCTTTATTTGGTATCATTCCCCACCTTGACCAATAACAACTGATAACCAAGTCTCTAAAATGACAACACACATCCATATCCCACTGAATGACCAAAAAAAAAAAATCCATCCCACCTCTCTGGAATGAAGGCATTGCCGTCTTTATATTGCTTCCTCCTCTCTAGTAGTGATAGCATCTTTTGAAGAACCTAAGAAATTTGGGAAATTTGCCAAGCCATGGGAGATGTGGCAGTTTCATATGCTGTCCAGGCTGTGTGGCATAGGAAAGTGCAAGGCTTAGCTGAAATCATGGTTGAAGCATTCTGAGAGGCTGGACTATTTGAAGTTAGTTACTTTAAAGCTGTCCTGAACACAATTTTTGAGGAAACAGCAGCTGAGGATGGATCACCTGTGCTATTAGCTATGTCTTCATTGGTGTTTTTTATTCTCTGAAAAAGAGCAAACTTTTAAAAGTAATATTTTAGGGTATTTTTCCATTAAAGCCTGTGTGGAATGTACAGTGTGTAAAAACTAGCTAAAAATATTCTCTACTCTATGTTCAAGGAAATGAAAGGCATCCATCAACCTTATATGTCCGTTTGGATTTTATAACCAAACTGTAATACAAATCTCCATCCATGTTATACAAAAAGATGGAATGGAATAATAATTCATAAGTCCCATGTACCCCAAAAGTTTCACAGAGTGTGCAGAGACATTCATTCCTCAACCAGTTTCTGAGCTGTTCCCATACAGGGGCTTCAGATTCATGTCATTTGTTTTCTTCTTTTCAGCATCTCTTCTTCCATGTCAGCAGCTAAGATTTTCAGGAACACTTCCATGGTCAAATCTAATCCTTATTAACTTTTAAAGAATCTACTGCTCTTCATTTTCTGTAGTAGCAGAAGCATATTCAGATATAAACATAATTTTTATGTCATCAGATGATGGGGTGAGATAAAAAGCCTTACCAAAGCTATGTAAATAAACAGTGTGGATTGAGCCCAGATCATTGCTTTCTCTGTTGTAATTATTCTTATTCCTAGGCTTGGAAGTTTCTAGCCTCCATACACTCTAAAGTTCCAAACTTACTCACACAATCTGGCTTCTCTTAGCCTCTGACTGAATTGCTTTGCTTGGCCTCATACTAACTTTGGCAATATGTTCTAATCTTCTGGTTTCTAATTCTCTTGTTCACTGCCTCCTTGCCTGTCTCTAGCTTGTTCTCTCTGGAACCTGTCTCTGTAAAACTGTCTCATTAAATTTCCATACACACATCACACATACCACCACCTAACCATCTCTCTCTCATTACAGTTAAGCAGCCTCTCTTTCTTGTGATATTTTCATGAGAGTTGGGCATACACTATCTCTGACCCATTCTGTCAAATCTTTCTTTGGCTCATCACTATGTCTGCCCTTCAATTACACATCACTTTCAAGCTTGATGCTTCCTTCTACACTAATAATACTTTCATTAATAGGAAACAAAGGTGTGTGCTAAGAGTGTGTCTATATTCCAGCCATATCACACTATAATTCAGGGTGTGTATGTGTTCTTGTCAGATTATATATACCTAGAAGGTCTTTTTCTGCCATTGCTAACTAGAGCACTCATGTTGCTGGATTAAAATTCCTCTATATCTTCCCCTTTTAAGTTTAATCTAAAAAATGAACATAGTTTAACTTTTGCAACAGAAACAAATATTGATTTCACAAATTAACAGTCTTAATGTCCTTTAGAAGATTCATTGATGTGAAGATCTTTCTTAACTGCATTCCTTCAGAAAAATGTCTATTTCAGCATCAAGGTATTCAATTCTGCCAGTCTGATAAATTATTGTCCTTTTTCAGCCATTGTGTTAAGCTGTCCCTATGCAGGGTTGCAGAAGTCATCTTTCTACATAGTCTTCATTATTGTCTTTCAGCACCTCTTCCTTCTTTGAGTCATGCCTTTCATGTGGAAGTTTCTCTTATTCAGATCACATCTTCATCAATTTTTATGGAACCCATAGTTTTTCATCACCAGTGAAATTACAGACAAAATCCTTTTGCCAACATAACATATTCCCTGACTTTCATTATGATGTTAAAACATCTTTAAAGTATACATGTTGATATAATTCTGTATTTTTATATTTTTCTATAATCCAGTCTCCTTTAGCATTTGTTGTTCCTCCCTTAATGCCATTTAAAAACATTAAAGTTAATAATGTATCTTACAGTGCATTTCTGGGAGTTCTTCTTCCCCTTTCTGTTAATTAGTCATATCCTTTAAGGTATGATTAACTATTTTATAACTGCTTGACTAGTTGGATTGTATGGAATATATGTTCTAATATGCATAAAGCCATTTCATTTAAATGTAATCATATGGAAAGACATTATCTGTATTAATTTGTAAGGGTAGCTTTATAATAACCATCATTTCCAACAAATGTACAATTATAGAATCAGTCTTTTTAGAATCCAAAGCAAAAACACACTAAAAATCTGAATACATATCAGTGTTGTGATATACAAATTATAGTTTTCCAAATTCTGCAAACTGAATCTCATCCATCTACCATATTTCATTTTGCGGATTCCCTTAGTGTTACTTCCAGTAGGTAATAGAATTTGATTATACAAAAACAATTAGGACTTTTTGAAAAAAAATTTCTATGGTTTCTTGCCAAGTAAAGTCAAAATTTCTCTTTAAACTTTTACTGCGAATATGGCTTATGTAGGCTGTGTATTTTTATAAAATTCTGAGGCTTGTAGCACATTTTCTATTAATAATTGGTCAGTTTGTCCAATTACATAGTTATTATAGGCAATACTAGCAGTAGTTTTAATCTCTTTATCCATGGGTTCAAATTGAGCTTTAAAGGTCTAAGAACTTTTGTAGTCTGCATTTGTACTTTGAAAAGCTACAGTTTCAGTTCATACCCATCTCCAATCTGGATCCGACTTTGCCCTATTTATAGCAGATGATAATCCTATGTAAAAGTGTCTCCAGGCCTTTGAATAATCTTTGTGAATGACACAGACAATCTTCCTTGTTCTTTCTACTTATTTCAGGTACTTAAAATTACTAATGTACATTGTATAATAGTAGTCATCAAATTTCATCTGCTTTCATAAATCAGCATATTGACCCTCATCCAACTATTGCCTTTTCATAATATTAGCACCTTTAGAACTATTACAGTTTTCCATAATTGCAGCTTCTTCTTATCACCAAGTCAGCCATTGTAATTGAGAAACACTTTCCAGTACAGCTGATGCTAAATCTTCCCAGTCTTAGGAAAAAAACTTCTGTTTTGGGTATCCCGTGTATTTAATATTTATCTCACATAGGGTGAGTGTGTCCTATACGTCACTATTAATTCTTTAAAATGTTTAAGATCTTGTATTTTAACAGTATTCCAGACTAGTTGTTCAGTTCTTAAGTTTTTACCATTTTCTGGCACTTGTTCCTGGTTAACTCAAAAAGCTAGTTGGGGTGGTTGCCTATCTTCAATTTTGTAAAGAAGTGGTGCTGTAAATTTAATAGGCTGTCTATATTGATCTTCAATTTTATTAGGTACCGTAGTTTCACAGTTAAGTATTTTCTATTTCTGTGCTCCCTCTATGTTTGGTATCTCAGGCCATTTTACTATCATAGCTAACTTTTGTTGTGGCTCAACTTTTCTTGTCCTACAGTTATATTTTTAAACTTTTTTTGAAAGGAAACATACAAAGTTTGCAATTGAAAGTAGGGATAAACTTACTCCCATGGTCAAAGTTACAATAAATTCTGTGATGGCTTTTTTACATAATGTTTCGATCCCCTCAAGTCCTACCCTTGCTTTCAAGGAATCTGAAATGAAGTTTCCCATTTTTTAGTGCACGAAGAGTCTGCTATATAATTAAGATTGGCTTTTGGGATAGCTTACTGTGATTTGTTGTCTCAGAGGCTTCTGTGGTTCCTGAATCTCCCAAGTCTCTTTGGACAACCAGACAGTCTTTAACAACTGACACTCCTCCTGGAGATGATCCCATAAGAACTCCTCTGCAGTTTCTGCCAGATGTCTCCTGTCCTTTCAGACATTTCTCTCATATGTCCTTTGCTTTCTGCATCATTGGTGGGCTTTTCAATCTTTAGTCATGTTGGGTGTCAGATATTGGGAGAATTTTCACTGATCTGACAGTGGTATCAACAATGACACAAGTCTTCTATTATAGTTTGAAGTTTTAGGCCTTTTGCTGGGTCAATCTCCCAGGTACCATTTAGATTTAACCCAATTATTCTAGTCCACAATCTACCACATATCTAAGTCTGTCCCTCTCTGATTCTTTCTTGTCTGCATCTATTTCCATTCATGTCCACTTTTGATTCTCCTGCTTTTGCTTTCTTCTACCTGTGTCACTACTGTGCCCAGAAGTCCTGCCCTATTTCTTTCTACTCCAGTGATTGGCTGTCAGATCTGTATTAGAACCAATCAGTAGTAATATAACCTCTGATACATTCTAGATTGCCATTAGGCAGGTAAAAAATGATGAATTCTTACAAAATAGAAAACCTGGTGATGACCCATAGAAATGACAATACCAAAACCCTACCAGTACAAAATTAACAATTGAAAATACACTAAAAGACTAAAAGATATCACTCAAAAATTGAGTGTCTGACAAACATCTGTAACTCCAACTGTGAGGTCAGCACAATAGGAAACTCACAAGGTTTATTGACTCCAACCTTGCTTAGACACCTCAAGGACCAGGTTCAGGGCAACGTTTATCCTCAAAGAAATAAACATAGCATGGTAGAAGAATTTAGCTGCTGCTATGTTCTACTTTGGCTACAGCACATGCATGAGAGAATGCACCTAAACACATACATGCACATCCACACAGAAACACAAATAAATAAGCAAATCTCTCTTTGTAAAATGCCATCTAGAGCTTAAGATGCAGATCAATAGGGTAGTAAAATAACTGCATAGAATATATGAAGGCATGTACTTGATCCCCAGTAACACAACAGCCAAAGCCAGGAATAGTGGTATAAATTCTAATTCTACCATTCAGGAGGCAGAGTCATGAGGAATAAAGTCAAATATCATGCTCAAAAATGTTTTAAGTTATTACATTTGTCAACTAATTTTACTTGAGTGGCTCTGTTCTAATGGAAAAGGATACTATTATCTATTTTATCTGGGAAAGGTCCATTAAGTAACTAGTGGAGACTTCCACAAGATGCCTTTTTTCTTCTGCATCTCCTCTCTTGAATTCAGATATTCCCTTCTGTCTTTCAATTTTTATCATTAAAATAAAGTAAAATCACAGGGAAACTAATATTTTGGGTGTTTTGCAAAGGATAATTTATCAAGTTCTTCTTATTGGCATGGACACTGACAAAATTCTTTTTCTTTTGAATACTTTTCAGATATAAAATCTTATATATTTTGTAAAACTTCATTTCCAAGCATCCCACATCAATAAAGAAAATATCAAATAACAGAAATTGGAGAAAAGTCTTCTTGACCATTATAAAAACCAAAAGAAAATAAGACCATTCCCTTCATTGAGTTCTTACTATGATATGAATTCTAAATAAAAACTATAATCATAAGGCATACTGCCTGTCTATGAGAAGTAAATAACTTGTGTTTTATCAATCAATGAACTATTCAGTTTTTCTCCACCATATGTACTTATCTTGATACACAGCCTTATCACAACTACAACAGCAAGTAGCCCACAGATGATAACTGGAATAACCAAAAGTATAAATAAAAATAAACCTTTTGCACTAAAAATAAAGAGAAATATGCTTTCTTTTTTCCATTGCATGGTTCCAGCTTCTTTGACGAAAAATCAAGTGTCTGTAGGCATGTGGGTTTATGTCTGGGTCTTCAATTTTGTTCTATGTGTCGACCTGTAAGTTTAGGTATCAATATTATACAGTTTTTAATTGTAATTTATCTGCAGTACAGCTTGAAATCAGGGACAGTGTTACCTCCAGAAGTTCTTTTATTGTACAATATTTTTTAGCTATTGTGGTTTTTGTTTTTCATTTTTTATTGGATATTTTATTTTCATTTCAGATGTTATCCCCTTACCCCATTTCTCCCCCACCCACCCAAGAACCTCCTATCCTATTCCCCCTCCTCCTGCTTCTATGAGGATGTTCCCCCACCTACCTCCCCAATCTTACCTCCCCACCCTCGAATTCCCTCACACTCTGTGTCCAACATTCATGGGACCAAGGATCTCCTCTCCCACCTATGCCAGACAAGGCCATCCTCCCCTACATATAGAGCTGGAGCCATGGGCCCCTTCCTATGTGCTCCGAGACTGGTGGTTTAGACTCTGGGAATTCTGGTTGGTTGGTATTGTTGCTCTCCTCATGGGGCTGCAAACCTTTTCAGCTCCCTCAGTCTTCTCTCTCACTCCTCCATTGGGAACCCCTTGATACATTCACTGGTTAGCTGTGAGCATCCATCTCTGAATATGTCAGACTCTTGCAGACCTCTAAGGAGACAGCTATACCAGGCTTCTTTCAGCATTTACTTCCTGACATCCATATCAGCATCTACCTTTGGTGACTGCACAAGGGATGGATAACCAGGTGGAATTATCTCCAGATGGCTCCTCCTTAAGTTTCTGTCCCACACTTTGTCTCCATATTTGCTCCCTTGAGTATATTGTTACTCCTTCTAAGAAGGACTAAATTGCCTACACTTGGTCTTCCTTCTTCATGTGGTCTTTGAATTGAATCTTGGGTATTTCAAGCTTCTGGGCTAATATCCAATTATCAGTTAGTGACTACCATGTGTCTTCCTTTGTGATTGGGTTACCTTACTCAGGATGATATTTTCTAGTTACATCCATTTACCTAAGAATTTCTTGTATTCATTATTTTTAATAGCTGAGTAATACTCCATTGTGTAAATGAACCACATTTTTTTGTACCCATTCCTTTGTTGAAGGACATCTGGCTTCTTTCCAGCTTCTGGCTATTAGAAATAAGGCTGCTATGAACATATCAAGGTTGTAAAGAATTGGGTTCGAATCTTAATGTTAATTGCATTGAAGTTGCTGATTGCTATTGTAAGACTGGCATTTTTCAAGTGTTAATCACACCAATCAATGAACATGGAAAGCCATCTTCTGATAGCTTCTTCAATTTCTTTCTTCAGAGACTTGAAGTTCTTGTCATACAGATCTTTCCCATGCTTGGTAAGAGTTACACCAAGACATTTTATATTATTTGTGGTTATTGTGAAGGGTGTTATTTTCTACATTATTTAAGCCTATTTATCATCTATATACAGGAAGTTTACTATTTTTTTGAGTAATTTTTATAGTCAGACACTTTGCTGAAGGTGTTTATCAGCTGTAAGAATTCTTTGATAGAATTTGAGGTTACTTATTATCCTGCCTACAAGAAGTACCGGGATAAAGATGGAGTGAAGATAGAGGGAATGTCAAACCAATGACTGGCCCAACTTAAGACTTGTCCCATGGGCAAGAACCAATCCCCAACATTATTAATGATACTCTGTTATGCTTGCAAACAGGAGTCTAATATAACTTTCTTGAGAGGCCTCATCGAGCAGCTTACTGAATGGATACAGAGACCCACACCAATTATTATATGGAGCTTGGGAATTCTTGTGGAAGAGTTGGGAAAAGAATTGAGGAAGTTATAGCAGATAGGTACTCCACAAGGAAAGCAATGTTGTCATCTAACCTGTACACCTGGGCACTCACAGAGTCTGAATCAATGAAAGAGCATACATGTGGTGGACCTAGGTGTTCTCACACATGTAGCAGATATGCAGCTTGGTCTTCATGTAGATCCCCTAACAACAGGAGTGAGGTGCCTACTCTGTTGCCTGTCTGTGGATCTTGTTCCCCTAACCAGTCTACCTTTTTTGGCCTCAGTGATAGAGGATTTCATAGTCTTGTGGAGACTAGAAGTGCCACTGTGGGTTGGTATTCAGGAAGGATACCAACTTCCCCTTTCTCACAGATAAAAGGGAACAATGAGGGTAGGGCCTGTGTGAGAGGGTAGTGGGAGGAAAGGAGAGTGTGATAAAGATATAAAATGAATATATAAATAAATTAATAGGAAAATTAAAGAGGTAGGCAATATAATAAAAATGACATTAATCCTATAATATGCTAAGTACTGCTCTCCAGCAAAGTGTTAGTGATTTGTGATGAGACTCAAGTGCAAGGCAAAATCCTTGTCTATGAAATATGAGAAATGATGTGGGAGTAATTTGTAGATGTATCCATTAGGATTGGACTTCATAACTGCACTATTGTTGATTATGGTTTTCTGAAATTGTCTCTTTGCAAGAAATTGCAAAGAGAAGTTTCCATTATGAAGAATACACTTATCTATAGGTATAATTCCAAAGTGAATGGAACAAAGCCTATAAGGTCTCAGTTCCACATAAGAAATTATAGACAAATGAAGAGATCTGTGAGCAGGGACTGTATTCATCTCCAAGGAAGAGCATAACAGTTGGTTGACCAGTGCCATATGGTTAGCAGTAAAAGATATATACAAGTAACATGCAGACTGAACCAGTTATATTACAAGTATAAATGTGTAAACATATACACATTTGATAACAACTAGTAAAGAAAGAAGGTATGTATTTGAAGGAGAGTGGAAGGTTATTTATAGAAATGTTTAGAGAGAGGAAAGAGGAAGGAAGGAATATGGTAATTATATTATTAACTTTAAGAAACTAAACCGAGACAGGGAGTCCTAGTTGAAGAGAATAGTACTTGATCTCAGATGTAGAGTTGACATCAAACTCTTGCCCTATACGCTTACCCATCAGGAAGAAAGATTGGCTTAACCCTACTATGAATTAGTACTCAACTGAATGTTGCAAATACCTCCACAAACAAAAGGGAAGTTATGTATATTGCAACACTGGTAAAAGAAATAAAAGAAAAATGAAAGAAAAGAAACCCACAACGTAAAAACAAAAAATCAACATAAAAATTATTAATATAACATGTTACTCAGTAATTACTAATTCCACTGTAAACACTTTGCAAGAATTTTCAGAAAAAAAATGAAATAAATAATTTTTCAAACAATTTAAAGAAGACATGAATAACATTCAAGAGAACAACTGAGTAGCTGATTGAAATAAGGAAGTATGTTGGTTTTAATGAGATGTCCCTAATACTCTTGGGCATTTTGTGCTTATGCCACATGGTGGTGCTGTTTTGGTAGTGTCACTTTGTTAGATGTGTGTTACTGTAGGTGGTCTTTGAGAGTTTAAAGATTCATGTCATTTCTTGTTTCCTTTCTACTTCTAGCTTTGATTCAAGATGTATGCTTTTGAAGTGCTGCTCCAACCACTATGCCTGCCACCTGCTGCATCCACTTTTCCAAGATGATCTCTGAACCCTCTGGAACTATAAGCTTAATTAAACCTTTTTTCTATAAGTTGCCTTGATCATACTGTTTATACCAGCAATAAAAGTAACTAATGCAGAGGACGTTCCCAGGTTAAAAAAATAGAATTCAAAAAAGAGATAGAATTGCAGAAACAAAAAAAGCCTAACTGCAATGATACTAGAAATGAAAAATCCAACAAGCTAAACAGTCATGTCAATAGAAAGTGCTACCAGTGGGATGGATTATGTCGAAAAAGACACTGCCAATCAATGATCCTTAAAGCCTGTTCAGCTGCCTACAACAGCATCCTCTCACTTTGACCTCATATCCAGGCCCACAACACTGGTAGAAGACCACTACTCTACTGGAGGCCATACTACTACTAGAAGCTCCATATAAGGCATCATCCACTACTCATGTATACATCATAAAGCCAGCTCAGCTATCCCCAAAAACATTCCCTCCCATTAGCTCCATATCATGGCCTAAAACTAAAACAGAAGACCCATGCTCTACTAGTGGGTATGCCAGTATTATGAACCCTAGGCTTCTAATTCTAGAAGAAGAACCCAATTCTAATTGAAGACTAAGCTACTACTAGGAACACCAGACGTCAAGCTAGTTCCCAAAATCTTAGAACCACAGAGGCAATGCCAGCACCCCAAACCCCAGGGATCACACAGGCCATAAAAAAACTCAGCAGAGACACTTTATGTGACTGGAAGTCTTCCTGGTGACCAGAACCACTGAGACCAGTAGAAACAGAACTAAAGGAAAAATATCCAAAAGCATTCACCCAACAATGATAAATTGATAAACTGGCATCTAAAACTAAAATTACCCCCAAACCCTGATGCCTAGATGTGATTGTAAGACACAAATCACAATAGCCAGGGCAACATGGCACCACCAGAGCCCAACTATTCCATTACAGCAAGTCTTTGATATTCTAGCACAGCTGACTCATGAGAAAATGACCTCAAAATCAATCTTAAGAAGAAGATAGATGCTGATTGTTTGCTCCCGTAAGATTTGTGCCACCATTGCCCTATCATATTTTGTAGGTAGAACACCATAGTAGATAACGGATTTGTGACTAGCTTTTGTTTATGTTTCTGTTTTGAGAGGATGTAGACTATATTTCTGTACCAGAGATGATGGAACACATGAATGAAGGCTCTATGTAGGCACTGTCTCATCACCTCTATATTCAAAGAGTTGTGTATTTGTTGTCTTTAGCAATGGGACATCCCTCTAAGTTTGTGGAGAGCAATCTATAATCTTAGCAACAACCTGGGCCAAAAATTTCACTATAAGTAATCCAATCACAGTAATGGGAGCATATTTGGTAACTGTGTCTTCATTATTTGGTGATTTGATTTAGCATGACATCATTTATGAATATTTTAATTTAATTTAATTTTTTACATATTCACTTTATATCTGCTGCCACTCACCCCATCCCACAATCCTTCTCCCATCCTCCCCTTCTTGTCTGAGTGGGTGATACGTCCTCTACCCCGACACATCTCTCGACTCTGGAACTTTAATTCTCTGTGAGACTAGGTGCCTCCTCACCCACAAAGGCTAGACAAGGCAGCCCAGCTACAAGAGCATATCCCCAGAGGTGACATCTTTTGGGATGGCCCCCATTCCAGCTGTTCTGGATCCACATAAAAACTAAGCTGCACATCTGCTATATATGAGAAGGGAGGCCTATGTATTCTCTTCATAGGTCTTTCCTGTATATGTTCTTTGAGTTGTGGTTATGACTTTGAGAGTCCAGGTTAGTTGATTCTGTTGGTCTTCCCATGAAGCCCCTATCCTCTATGGGGCTTGAAATTCTTCCTCCTATTCTTCCATAAGAATACCCAAGCTCCATCCACTTATGAATATTTTTAGGGCATTTGTACTGTATTAGATTTTCATACTACCAGTCAAGAATCCATTAATTGTTGCTGTCTTTCCCTGTATTCCATCCTGCAACTCCCTTTTCTTTTCCCTGCCCACTTGAACCTTCATTCCAGGGCCCCCATCTTTGCATAGCAATTTAATCTATTTTCTGATTCTAATCAGATCTATCTGTTCTCTCTAGTCCTTTGCTATATACCTACTCTCTTTGTTTCTATGCATTTTAAAATTGGTTATCATTACCTTCATCACCAATATTTATGTTAATACTTAGTGTCTTTTAAATTCAGATAGAAATTTGGTTTCTGGGGACCCATCCCATAAGCAGACACTAAATCCAGTCACTATTGCTGATGAGAAGAAATGCTTTCTAATAGGAGCCTGATATAGCTCCTGAGAGGCTTGGCTAGAGCCTTACCAATATAGATGAGGATGCTTGCAGCCAACCATAAGAGTGAACATGGGATCCCAATGGCAGAGTTAGGGGAAGGAAAGCAGGAACTGAAGGGGTTTGCAATCCCATAGGAAGAACAACAGTATCAACCAACCAGACCACCCCCATAAGTTTACAGGGGCTAAACCACCAACTAAAGAGTACACATGGAGGGACCCATGGCTCCAATTGCAAAACCTAATACAGAAGATGGCTTTATCTGACATCAATGGGAGAGGATTCCCTTGGTATGGTGAAGGCTCAATACCCCAGTCTTGGGGAATGCTGGCTAAGTGAGGTGGGAGTGGGTGGGTAGGTGGGGGAGCACCCTCATAGAAGCAGGGGAGGGAGATGGTATAAAGGGTTTACAGAGGGGAAATTGGGAAAGGGGATAACATTTGAGATGTAAATAAATAAAATAATAAATAAAAATACAAAAAAGAATTTATTTTTTGTTGCTAATTTAGTTTATAGTTTTAATTCAACTTGCAGTCATAGAAAACATGCATTCATATGGAAGTTTAATCTGGTAGTCACTAAATTGTCTCTCTTTGCAAGGAAAACTATTTTCAACAATTTGTTCTTTTCTCAGAGCTCAGTGAATCATAGCCTCAAATCTCATGTTATAGATAATAATACTCTCTGTACCACAGACATTTGTCAACCTGTTAGAATTTCAAAAACAAAAATAATCTCTCCACTCTCATTCATGTGCTCAATGGATAATTTAATGATGTAATTTAATTTGATCATCATAGATAATACTTCACATTAGGAGGTCTTAAGTACATTGTAAATATTTTAACTTGACAATCAGTATTTTCAAATGGTGTAAAATTTCACAATCCTGTAGTATACAGTAATAATGTCACAAAAATATAACTAATCTTTTCAATATTCACAGTTGGGTTTTTAAATTTTATTTTTCAGCATTTCTATGGGGTAGATCATCAGCTTATCTGCCCCTCTGAAGATCTGACAGTTTGAAGGCCTCCCAGGAGATCTACTGCACCCAGAGCAATAGGTAAGGGACATTCCAGATAACTGTACCAACTAAGAACCCAGCAGACACAGGAACATTCCCTCTACTCAAACTCAACTTCCTTTCTGGCTGTGGAAAACCATCAACTGGTATGTCACCCTGATGACCCCACAGTCTGAAGGCCTCACAGGAGATATGCTACACTCAGGACAACAGATCCCACATTCAGATGGCCTCCATAAAGGTCTGCTACAGCCAATACCATAGGTCTCCAAGGAGACTAGGGGCAACCCAGGGACACAGGAGGGAGGCTCCAGACAAAGTCATTGAGGCCAGTAAAAACCAAAGTTAACTATAGACAGCAAGAGGCAAGCTCAAGACCATAAGCAACAGAAACCAATATATTTTGGTATGAAAAGAACTCAGATCTCCCACCACAGAAAACCCTGGATACCACAGCACATCTGAAAACCAGGATGCTGACCTAAAATTCTATCTCACGAAGATAATAGAGTCCATTAAGGAGTATATAAATAAGTAATTGAAAGAAATATGGGAAAACATAAACAGGTAGAAGCCTTTAAAGAGGAAACAAATCCCTTAAAGAAATACAAGAAAACACAATCAAACAGGAGAATCGATTGAGCAAAGTGCTTGAAGAACTAAAAATGGAAGTAGAAACAATAAAGGAAACACAAATGGAAGCAAAGTTGGAAATGGAAAACTTAGGAAGGAGGTCAGGAGCTACTGATGCAAGCATCACCAGCATAATGCAATAGATAGAAGAGAGAATCTTGGGTATAGAAGATATTGACACAAAGGACAAAGAAAATAAAAAGCATAATATACTACGAACCCAAAACATCCAGTAAATCCTGGATACAATGTAAAGGCAAAAATCTAAGAATAATAGGAGTAGAAGAAAGATAAGATTCCCAACTCAAAGGACCAGAAAACTTCAACAAAATCATAGAAGTAAACTTCCCCAACCTAATGAAAGATATGGCTATAAATGTACAAGAAGCCTACAGAACACCAAATAAATAGGCCCAGAAAAGAAAATCCTTTTGTCACATAATAGTCAAAACACTAAATGGGCAGAACAAAGAAAGAATATTAAAAAGTCTAAGAGAAAAAAGTCAAGTAACCTATAAATGCAGACCTATCAGAATTACACCAAACTTCTCAACAGAGACCCTAAATGCTTGAAGAACCTAGAAAGAGGTCATGCAGACCCTAAAAAGAATACAAATGCCAGCTCAGGGTACTATACCTAGCAAAACTCTCAATCATCATAAATCGAGAAACCAAAATATTCCATGACAAAATGAAGTATAAGCAATATCTATCTACCAATTCATCCTTAAGCATGATTCTAGAAGGAAAACCCCAATATAACAAGGGTACCTACACCAATGAAAAAAAACAGGAATTAATCATCTCACAACAAAACCAAAAGGAGAGAATCACATACACATAATGCCATGCACAACAGAAAACATAATAGGAACTAACCATATTCTATCTTTAGTATTTCTCAATATCATTGGTCTCAATTCCCCAATAAAAAAATCAAGCTAAAAAACTGGATACACAATCAGAATCTAATATTTTGTTGCATAATGGGAGGAGAGGTCCATGGTCCTGGGAAGGCTCAATGGCCCAGCATAGGAGAATGCCATGGCAGAGAGATGGAAGTGGGTGAGTGGGGGAACACCCTCATAGAAGCAGGGGGAGGGAGGATAGGATAGGGGGTTTTCAGAGGGGAAACTGAGAAAGGGAATAACATTTGAAATGTAAATAAATAAAATAGTCAAAAAAAGAAAACAAAAAGACATATACAGAGAAAGTGAAAGTATTTTGCACATTTTTAAAAAAGGAAAAGAAAACATTTTATACATTGAATGACTTTATGAAAATAAATCAAAATAACATCAAAAAAAGAAAAGGAAAGGAAAGAAGAGAAAAGAGAAGAAAAAAGAAAAGAAAAGAAAAGAAAAGGAAAGGAAAGGAAAGGAAAGGAAAGGAAAGAAAAGAAAAGAAAAGAAAAGAAAAGAAAAGAAAAGAAAAGAAAAAAGAAATGCATTTCAATGGCAGAGACAGACACTACCTCAGAGTAAAAGGCTGGATAAATGTCTTACAAACAAATGGTCCCAAGAAAAAATTGGGAGTTGCCATTCTAAGATCCAATAAAATAAACATTCAGTCTAAAGTTGCCAAGTGAAATAGGGAAGGACACTTCATATTCATCAAAGGAAAAGTCAACCAAGAAAAGGTCTCAATTCTGAACATCTATGACCCAAATGTAAGTACAATCACACTCATAAAAGAAAATTTACTGAAGCTCAAAACACACATTGAACCCCACAAAATGGTAGTGGGAGACTTTTAACACATCACTCTTATCAGATGGACAGGTCATTGAAACAAAACAAACAGACACACAGTGAAACTAATAGAGGTTATGAGTCAAATGGATTTAACAGATATCTACACAACATTTCACCCTGAAACAAAAAATATACATTCTTCTCAGCACATCATGGTATCTTCACCAATTGACCGTATAAATAATCACAAAGCAAGCCTCAAACAGATACAGGAGATTGATACAATCCCATGGCATCCTCTCAGATCACAGTGGAATAAGGCTAGACTTTAATTACAAAAAAACAACAGAAAACCCACATCCTCATGGAAACTAAACAGCTCTCTAATGAATAATATCATGGTCAGGGAAGAAATAAAGAAATTAAAGAGTCCCAGAATTCAATAAAAATAATGACACAGCATACCCAAGCCAATGGAGCACAATGAAAGCAGTGTTAAGAGGAAAATTCATAGCACTAAGTGCCCTGGTAAAGAAACTGGAGAGATCTTATAACTGGTAACTTAACATCACACCTAAGAACTTTAGAACAAAAAAAAAAGCAAATACCTAAGAGGAGTAAACTGCAGAAAATAAACTCAGGGCCAAAATCAACCAAATAGAAACTAAGAGAAAGATACAAAGAATCAACAAAACCAAAAGCTTTGAGAAAATAAACAAGATATATAATGCCTAACCAAATTAACTTAAGGGCATTGAGACAGTATTCAAATTAACAAAATCAGAAATGAAAAGGAATATATAACAATGGAAACTAAAATGAAATTTAAAAAGTCATCAGATCCTATTACAAAAACCTATACTCAACTAAACTGGAAAAATCTAGATGAAACTGATGATTTTCTAGACAGATACAATGCACCAAAGTTTAATCAAGAGCAGGTAAATTATCGAAACAGGCCTATATCCCCTAAGAAAATAGACGTAGTCATCAAGAACCTCCCAATGAATTAAAGCCCTGGGGCAGATGGTTGTAGTGCAGAATTCTACCAGACCTTCAAAGAAGAGCTAATACCAACAATCCTCAAACTATTCCATAATATAGAAGCAGAAAAAACACCACCTAATTCATTCTGTGAAAACACAATTACTCTGATAACTAAACTACATGAAGACTCAACAAATAAAGTGTATTTCAGATCAATTTTGCTTATGAATATCAATGAAAAAATGTTCAGTAAAACTCTACCAAATTGAGTCTAAGAATATATCAAAACCATCATTCATGACAATCAAGTAAGCTTAATTCCAGGGATGCAAGGTTGGTTCAATATATGAAAATCCATTAATGTAATCCACTATACAAACAAACACTACAAAAAATCACAAAGCCATCTAATTAGATGCTGAAAAATCATTTACCTCTGACTCCTGCAATATTTCTTCTTTCACTTCCATAAGGCTCTAGAACTCTGAAGAAAAGGCCCTGTTTGAGACCTCCAAAATAGACTCTCTATTATCACAATGTCATTTGTAAAAATACAAGTCTCTTTCAGGAAAAATATTAGAGAGATCAGAAATTGAAGGCCCTTATCTAAACATAATAAAGGCAATAATCCAGCAATCCCAACACCCAATATCAAATTATATGGAGAGATAATTGAAAAAATCCCACCTAAAATCGGGGACAATGCAAAGCTACCCACTCTCCCTATGTCTATTCAAAATAGTATCCTAAGTTCTAGCTAGAGAAAAAAGACAATAAAAAGAGACGAAGAAGGTACATATTGGCAAAGAATAAGTCAAGGCATCACTCTTTTTAGATGATATATATGATAGTATACATCAGTAACTGCAACAGTTTTATCAGACAACTTCTACAGCTAATACAGAACTTCAGTAAAGTGGCTAGAAATAAAATTAATTAAAAAAAACCAGTAGCCTTGCTTTATACAAATGTAGTATCTGAGGATCTTTTGGATTTGCATTTCTCTAAGGACTTTCAACATTTCTTTAAGTACTTCTAGGAGATTCCTGTGTTGTGAATTCTTTGTTTACCTCTATACTCCATTTTTGATTGGTTTTTATTTTTTTTAAGGATAGCTACTTGAATTCTTTATATATTATGGATATTAGCCCTCTATGGGATATGGGATTACTGAAGAATTTTTCCCAATCTATAGGGTGAAAATTTGTCCTATTGACTATGTTCTTTGCCTTAAACAAACTTTTCAGTTTCATTTGGTCCCATTTATTAATTCTTGATCTTAGAGCCTAAGCCATTGGAGTTATGTTTAGAAAATTTACGCCTGTTGCCATGAGTTCCAGACTCTTTCCCACTTTGACTTTTATTAGATTCAGTATATCTGGTTTTATGTTGAGGTCCTTAATCCATTTGGATTTGATTTTTGTGCAAGGTGACAAATATGAATGTATTTTTGTATTTCTACATACAGAAGGCCAGCTAGACCAGCACCATTTTTTTGATGATGCTTTCTTTTTTCTATTGTATATTTTTGGCTTCTTGGTCAAATATCAAGTGTCCATAAGTGTATGGTTTTATTTCTACGTCCTGTTTTCTATTTCATTGATCAACGTGTCTGTCTTTGTACCAGTACCATGCAGGTTTTTTTTTTAAATCATTGTTGCTCTGTAGAATAGCTTGAGGTCAGGAATGTTCATTGTCCCAGAAGTTCTTTTACTGTTAAGAATTGTTTTTGCTATCCTGGGATTTTTGTTTATCCATATAAAATTAAAAATTGCTCTTTTCATGTCTTTGAATAATTCTGTTGGAATTTTGATAGGGATTGCATTTAATATGTATATTGGATTTGTTACAATGGCCACTTATACTACATTTATCCTACCAATCCATGGTCATGAGAAATGTCTCCATTTTTTTGAAGTCTTCTTCAATTTCTTTCTTGAAAGAACCTTAGTTTTTGTCATACAGATCTTTCACTTCTTTGGTTAGAGTTAGCCCAAGATATTTTATATTATTTGTGAATATTGTGAAGGGTGTTGTTTCCTGATTTTTATTTCTCAGCCCATTTATACTCAGCCCTACACCTTGAAATACTGTTTTTTTTTTTTAACCTTTAGCTGAGGATATTAATTCTATGTTGTCTCCTAAACCAGCAGTGGATTTCTCTGAAGGAAAAGTCAGCCGAGATAATACTGCTGTCCTTCAGAACCTATTACCTAAATCCTCAGTCCTGCCCAGCATTTCTTTTGGGGGAAGTGGGCAAGAAGGCACAGAATCAATGACACAACCTCAGGGAGCAGATGAAAATTCAACCTCAAGCTCATTTATTAAATCTTGAGGAGTGCTGTTTATACACTCCACCTCAGTCACATTGGTACTCTAAGTGAAGTTCCTGATTGCCTGTCATTGTCTACACCACCAACCTTTAGTCCACCAGGGAGACTTCAGTTTGTTTATGTGGAAGCAGCCACCTGGTAGCAGAACTTTTCTGTTCCTCCTGCAAGAACTTACACATAGTTGCCTCTAGAACTATAACTATACTTAACTGTACTAAAAGCAGGCACTTAGATGGGGGTAGGTGGGTAGAAAACATAGTTCACTCAGAGATATGCAACACTACTAAAGACTTTTTTGAATTTGCTAATTCACTAAAGCTGAAAGCTGGGGATATATGTGGAAATGTATTTTTAGAGTGGGACAGTGATGGAAAGAACATGATACTATATCAGGTTGAATTTATTGACATGGGCCATCTGATTGGAGATTCTATGTTTAATATGGAAGCTCATAAAATTAAAAATAGTGTCAAAAGTTTATTTGAATTGTTCACTGAAGCATTTTTCAAAATATAGGCTACTGGAAATGCCTGAAATACCTTGGTTTGGTGTTGATAAAGGGATTTTAAGTCTCCGGGAGAAAAAAAGTAGCAATTATAATGTGTGTACACTGTGTAAAATCTAATCCCTGAAAATGGGAAGGCCCAGAAGACATGGCCTTTACTAATCATATAGGACATCAAATAATAAGAGAGACACCAGCACATTTGAAGTGTTTTATTGTCATTCTTTGTCTCCTGCCAGAATTTACCATTGACAATATTGATGTGCAGTTGGAATAATTAAATGTAATGGGTTTAACTGTGCCCTCGTGCCCTCTGGTAACAGGGGCCAGGCATCAACACTGAATTTCCAAAGGCTAGGTGATCACAATTATCCTAATGGTCAGTATAGTTAAATTAATGTCTATAAGGGCCTAACCTGTAATTGTCAGCATAGGTTAAGTGAATTATAAGATCCATGACAGGTATGGTGATTTGGTACTGGCTAATGAATCATGGTGTCTCCAGGCATGAAATATATAAGAAAACTACTGAATTTTCGTTTGATCTATATAAGCAGAAAAGTTCTCAAACAAATGAAAGAAAGGTACATTTTGGCAAAAGAAATCTTGGCCCATCAATCATTATCCAGACTTAAGACAGTTTGCAGACAGATACCCCATTAAATGAAAGGACAGCCAATTTTCCCTGAAGAAGGACCTTGATAAAACACCTAAAATTTTTACTGTTGTCATTTTTCCAGTCCTTCTGCAGAGAAATATGCAGCCTTTCATGAAGGTACCTACATGCTGGGAAAGGAAACAATCAGAAGCTACAGGGTCTATTGAGTAGTAAGTATAAGTTAATGTTGATTCTGTGAGACCCCAAGAAACATTATGTCCCTCTAGATAAAGTGGGAGTTTATGGAGGTTAGTTGACTGATTGAGTTATGATTGAAGTTCTACTCACAGTATGTCCAGTAGGTGTCCAAACTCACTCTGTGGTTATTTTCTCAGTCTCATAATGCATAATTTGGATAGATATACTTAGAAGGTTGTCCCTCAACTGTGTAATGAGGTCTGTTATTGTTGAAAATGCTAAAGAGAAGTCTTTAGAGTTTCCTCTGCCAAGAAAAATGGTAAACCAAATCCATTATTGTATACCCCAAGGAATTAAAGAAGTTAGTGCTACCATCCAGTCCCTAGGATAACATGAGAAAATTACCTATCATTCTAGTTGCACACTACCATGAATTCTGAGGCATGACTAAATTCTCTTGTTCATGTATCAATGTGTGGTCTAGTGTGTAGGAACACCCACTGAGTTCAGAACTAGAGAAGGCTGAATAAGACACACATGGACATAGGAACTTAATTGATTAACACAACTGCATGGTGGTTAATTCATGCATGGGTGTGGGCGTGAGTCCTGTTGGGTGGAGTTGTGGTTCCCGCCCCAGTTGGCTAGAACCACCACTCTGGGCAGCAGGGGCTCGTGATTTTGACTGAATTCACCCCACGAGGCAGTGGGCAGATGCTGCAGGGCTCTGCTGGGGATCTGGGCGATCTCAGTTGGAATTCCCTCAGGGACAGGGCTTTTGAGTGGTCGTCTCTGGGCCAAGGTGGCCTGACCCGGGAGACCAGTGTTCTGTCCTTGGGCTCCTAGATGCTGCTGGAGGGTCATGGAAGGGCAGAGATGTGGGTCGCTGGGTCTGCTAGCTTGCTTGAATTGGCCGTCCCTGTGGCTGGAATGCAGAGAGGTACAGAGAGGTAGTGTTGGCTTGGCTAATTAGTTAAAGGCCCCAAAGACATGAGGAAGTCCATGGTGTTACAAGCTTTATTATCATGGCGGATGGTAGATGAATCTGGCTGCAGCTCCCCTCCCCCTCCCCAAAAGTAGGGCAGATCTGAGGTAAAGAGGGAGGGAGGAGGGTCTGGGAAGGAATACTTAATTGGCTACATCCTCTGGTCTTCCGGTACTCATTAGTAGGCAAATCTCTTGAGGCCCTGTGGGCTGTAGTTATGCCCTCTATTTGTGCTAGATGACACAAATCTCTCTTTGGGAGGGGCTGTAGGGGTATTGTCCCACATGACTGAAAGGCACAATAGGAGTCTTGGCGATGTGTCGGGAGCCTGGGGTCTGGGAGTGAGGCCGAACACCAGCCTTTGTCCCATTAGGGTCTGGGGTTCGAGACCTGTGCTCAACCAGGAACCAGGCTATCATTTCATGGTCTCACAACTCCTTCTTTTTTTCTTTTTAAAAGGAGGAGCATCACTGGAGTGACTGTGCCATGTGTAGGGAAAATTTTAGATGAGGAAGTCAAAAGAAAACACTATATAGGCTGTAGGGGGTAGCACAGTGTACAGGGTAAGGAGAGTTGAGAGTGGGGGTTGGGAAGGCAAGGTATCATTGAACCAATTAATTACAGTTTATGCAGTTTGAGGGTAATATCATCTAATTAATCTAGATAGACATTATGTTTTTCTTACTAACATGTAACTTTACTCAAGTTTAGTAGCTATTTGACTTTGGCAAGAGAGTTCATCTGTAGCTGGAAGGTCTATGTCTGTCTGTAGGATTCAGCACATGTATCTGGGTCTCAGCATGCGTCTCTGGAAAAATTCAGTGTAATGTATGACTCTGGGGCTCATTTCAGCTTGCTTGTTATACCATCTTCTTTTTTATGGTAATCCACATAGGACTATTTTATACTACCTGAAATCACTTGTAGGCATTCTTGCTTAAAATGTGCACTGAGATCTTAATAAGAAGAAGCTATAGTATAGGATTATACAGCCAAACTTCAGCATACAATGCAGGCAAAACCTGTTAGTGAATCTTCTATATATAATAAACTTCCCAACTGATTTTTGTGTTTTCTTTCTCTTTTTGCTATTGTTGCTGGTGGCCAAACTCAAGTATGTTAAACAAATGCTATATCATTAAGCTACATTCCTAACCTACGTTTTTCTTACATTTGTAAACAAGTAATGATTTATTCTCTTTCCTAGAGGTACACTTTTTTCTTTATGATGACTTTAACTAGAATCTTTTCTTTAAATACAGGTGAGTGGAAATGTACAATCTCTAGAATGTACACATACTGGTGCCTTGATACATTTTTGTACCTCAAAAAATGACCAAGAAATTTTCAAGCAGTTGCATTAAAATTAAATTATTTCACATTGGACTTGGTTTTTTTCTTTTTCTATTTGCTTATGGGGTGAATGTCATAAAGGCTGGAGGTGTGAGGCCATGGAAGGAATGAGGAGTGTGACCATAGTATATAATTTGAAATTGCCAAAGAATCAATAAAATCAATAAAAAATATTATGTTGAAAAAAAGATTCAGTTTTTTCACTTCATGTCAAAATCTTTACATTTCTCGTAGGCCAATATTCTATGTATGAGTGTTGGGAGAAAAATAGGTATTTTTTTAAACTCTCCATATTTTGTACCACTTTATTTCAAAGTTTATTTTCTTGTGTTCATCTATATGGTGGTTACATTGCCCCTTCCTTGTTTTCTTCTGGTTTTATTAGGGATAAGACCTCTCACCCTGAGAGAACTTCAGAGTATAGAAATTTGAGTTTAGAATCTTGGGTATTACTCTTTTCTCAGATCTAAACTCCTTTCATATTCATTGTGAGAAATTATTTGTTCCATATCTTAATCAATAGCTACATTTAAAATTGTTCCCTCCCTTATTATGCTATTCCTATTCCAATATGACCATAAATAAAAGTGATTTTTGATAACTATAGGAAATGTTAAAATTCAAATGCAACCTATTAGAGCTACTATTGTCCACAGACTAGCCTATCACTTCATGGCTGCTGACTAGCATTGAATCTATCACTTCCATGTAAAACTACTCCTAAAGAAAGTAGTCTACGGGTTGGCATGTTAAATGGATATAGAAATTTCCACGTCCTCTAAAATTTAAAGTGCAAACAATGCATTTTTATATGTAATTCCATAAAACCTTATAAACACATGAAAATTAGAAAGACAGTAGTGTCATATTTTCCCCAAAATTTGGGAAGACCTAAAGTGGGAGGAGTAAGGAGAGGAAGAGGAGGAGTAAGAATAGGAAGAGGAGAAGGAAGAGGAGGAGAAAGGGAGAGAGGAGAGAGGAAACATGGCTGTGGATGTGCATGTGTCTCTAATAGTCAAATGTATTTGATATATCTAGGTTGGGTTTTGAGTTACACCTCTAATTATGTGGGCATCTTGTTATTGAGCATTACCAAATATATAAAGCCTTTGATTAATCTTTAGGCATAGAGTCTCATTCCTAATGGGCCTGCATGGATGGCAGGATGGTCTGGGCTAGGCACAGCCTTGTGGACACAGTATGGAAGATCAGCAGAGCCGTCTCTCATGCTGGTGTGTTGTGGGTAGCAGGGCCAGTATCTTCAGCCGCCTGAGCCGGCAGTCTGAGCTGGTGGCCTGAGCCACGGCAGCAGTGAGAACATGCAACCACTCGTGTCCTCAGGCCTAGCCTAGTTGGGATCATGGAGACCCCATATCACAAGACAGATTGGGTGCTGCCATTTTAAAATATTATCTCAACAGAAGACCACCTCTCTCTTTTACCATAATTCACTCCAGCACCTAGAAGTCCTGAGCATGCAATGGGAAGGCTCTTGAACTGCTCATTTGTAATTATATTACAAATTATAAAATTTGTAATTATAAAATGGCTAGAAGCACTGTTTGTAGTACAGCTATTTTCCATTTCCTGTCTTTCTTTCTACATTTTTGTTTTCATTTGTAAAATGAAAATGATCAGATATTGCGTCTCCATTTACATTTCTGACTGTGGCAGTAAAATATTGTAATACTTATTGTTCCAGGAATAGACACTTACTGGTACAAAAGAAGGATATGGACCAGTTTCAATCAAGAGCATGAGTTCAATATGCTTAATCAGGGAATAATGTTCTTCATCACAGGTAGGCTTATGCTGTGGAATAGAACTTGGCTTGTGCTCTTTCAAATATCAAGACTGAAACAGCAAGCTTTCTACACATTTCTGGGGAAGCAGTGACATGAGGGCTGATGTCTCCTTATAGTTGTAATCCCATATCAGCTCTTTAACATCACCTTGACAGAAATAGCAGAGTGTTGTTTGTATTTTGTCTGAGATGACTTATAAGGATATGAGGAAATGAAACTTAGGTGAAAGAATCTCCGATTATTAGGTTCTCAGGGTCACAGCTAAGTCAGGAAGCAAAAATTTAAAAAAAAATCTACTCAACTCTCTGGCTAAGGAAATTTTATGTCTTCCTCAAACATTTTTTTCTTTTTCTAATGATCTGAGGATAATTTTTCTGTACTAATACAATAAAAATAACAACAACAACAAAACTACATACTTACTACAGGAGCCTTAACACAATTCCCACCTTATTTTCCTCAAATAGAAACAGAAAGAACAATACAAAATATCAATAAAACCAGGAGTTGGTTCTTTGAGAAAATCAATAAGATAGATAAACCGTTAGCCAGATTAACCAGAGGGCACAGAGACAGTATCCAAATTAATAAAATCAGAACTGAAAAGGGAGACATAACAACAGAAACTGAAGAAATTAAAAAAATCACCAGATCCTACTACAAAGGGCTATACTCAACAAAACTGGAAAACCTGGAAGAAATGGACGATTTCCTAGACAGATACCAGGTCCCAAAGTTAAACCAGGAGCAGATAAACCATCTAAATAGTCCCATAACCCCTAGGGAAATAGCAGCAGTCATTAAAAGTCTCCCCACTAAAAAAAGCCCAAGACCAGATGGTTTTAGTGCTGAATTTTATCAGACCTTCAAGGAAGACCTAATATCAATTCTCTTCAAACTATTCCACAAAATAGAAACAGAAGGAACACTACCCAATTAGTTCTACGAAGCTACAATTACACTCATACCCAAACCCCACAAAGACCCGACAAAGAAAGAGAACTTCAGACCAATCTCCCTTATGAACATCGATGCAAAAATACTCAATAAAATTCTAGCAAACCGAATCCAAGAACACATCAAAACAATCATCCATCATGATCAAGTAGGTTTTATCCCAGGAATGCAGGGATGGTTCAATATTCAGAAATCCATCAATGTAATCCACTATATAAACAAACTCAAAGAAAAAAACCACATGATCATCTCACTAGATGCTGAGAAAGCATTTGATAAAATTCAACATCCCTTCATGATAAAGGTCTTGGAAAGATCAGGAATTCAAGGCCCATACCTAAACATAGTAAAAGCAATTTACAGCAAACCAGTAGCCAACATCAAGCTAAATGGAGAGAAACTTGAAGCAATCCCACTAAGAACAGGGACTAGACAAGGCTGCCCACTCTCCCCCTACCTATTCAATATAGTACTGAAAGTCCTAGCCAGAGCAATTAGACAACAAAAAGAAGTCAAAGGGATACAAATAGGAAAGGAAGAAGTCAAAATATTGCTATTTGGAGATGATATGATAGTATACTTAAGTGACCCCCAAACTTCCACCAGAGAACTCCTAAACCTGATAAACAACTTCAGCAAAGTGGCTGGTTATAAAATCAACTCAAACAAATCAGTAGCCTTCCTCTACATTAAAGATAAACAGAATGAAAAAGAAATTAGAGAAATGACACCCTTCACAATAGTTGCAAATAATATGAAATACCTTGGTGTGAATCTAACCAAGCAAGTGAAAGACCTGTACGACAAGAACTTCAAGTCCCTGAAGAAAGAAATCGAAGAAGATCTCAGAAGATGGAAAGATCTCCCATGCTCATGGATTGGCAGGATTAATATAATAAAAATGGCCATCTTGCCAAAAGCAATCTACAGATTCAATGCAATCCCCATTAAAATCCCAACTCAATTCTTCACAGAGTTAGAAAAGGAAATTCTCAAATTCATATGGAATAACAAAAAACCCAGGATAGCGAAAACTATTCTCAACAATAAAAGAACTTCGGGAGGAATCACCATCCCTGACCTCAAGCTGTACTACAGAGCAATAGTGATAAAAACTACCTGGTATTGGTACAGAGACAGGCAGGAAGATCAATGGAATAGAATTGAAGACCCAGAAATGAACCCACACTCCTATGGTCACTTGATCTTTGACAAAGGAGCTAAAACTGTCCAGTGGAAAAAGGACAGCATTTTCAACAAATGGTGCTGGTTCAACTGGAGGACAACATGTAGAAGAATGAAAATTGATCCATTCTTATCTCCTTGTACAAAGCTCAAGTCTAAGTGGATAAAGGAACTCCACATAAAACCAGATACATTGAAACTAATAGAAGAGAAGGTGGGGAAGACCCTCGAATACTTGGGCACAGGGGAAAAGTTCCTGAACAGAACACCAATGGCATATGCTCTAAGATCAAGAATTGACAAATGGGACTTCATAAAATTGCAAAGTTTCTGTAAAGCAAAGGACACTGTCAATAGGACAAAACGACAACCAACAAATTGGGAAAAGATCTTTACCAATCCTACATCTGATAGAGGGCTAATATCCAATATATACACAGAACTCAAGAAAGTAGACTCCAGACAACCAAATTACCCTATTAAAAAATGGGGTATAGAGCTTAACAAAGAATTTTCAATGGAAGAAACTCGAATGGCCGAGAAGCACCTAAAGAAATGTTCAGTGTCCTTAGTCATCAGGGAAATGCAAATCAAACAACTCTGAGATTCCATCTCACACCAGTCAGAATGGCTAAGATTAAGAACTCAGGTGATAGTAGATGCTGGCGAGGGTGTGGAGAAAGAGGAACACTCCTCCATTTTTGGTGGGACTGCAAGATGGTGCAACCACTTTGGAAATCAGTCTGGCGGTTCCTCAGAAAATTGGACATAGCATTACCTGAGGATCCAGCTATACCACTCCTAGGCATATACCCAGAAGATGCTCGAACATATAACAAGGACATATGCTCAACTATGTTCATAGCAGCCTTATTTATAATAGCTAGGAGCTGGAAAAAACCCAGATGTCCTTCAACTGAGGAATGGATTCAAAAAATGTGGTATATTTACACAATGGAGTATTACTCAGCTATTAAAAACAATGAATTCGAGAGGTTCCTAGGTAAATGGATGGAACTAGAAATTATCATCCTAGTGAAGTAAGCCAATCACAAAAGAACACACATGGTATTCACTCACTGATTATTGGATATTAGCCCAGAACCTTGAAATGCCCAAGACGCAACTCACAGGCCACATGAAGCTCATAAAAAAGGAAGACCAAGTGGGGGTGATTCAGTTCTTCTTAGAAGGAGCAACAAAATACTCAAGGGAGCAAATATGGAGACAAAGTGAGGGACAGAAACTGAAGGAGGGGCCATTTGAAGACCTTTCCACCTGAGTATCCATCCCATGTGCAGTCACCAAAGGTAGATGCTGATGTGGAAGTCAGGAAGTGCATGCTGATAAGGGCCTGATATGGATGTCTCCTCAGAGTCCTTCATGAGTCTGACATATTCAGAGGCAGATGCTCACAACTAGCCATTGAACTGACCATGAGGTTCTCAATGGAGGAGTTAGAGTGAGGACTGAAGGAGCTGAAAGGGTTTGTGGCACCATGAGGAGAGCAACAATACCAACCAACCACAGCTCCCGGGGTCCTAACCACCAGCCTGGGAGCACTTATGGAGGGATCCAGGGCTTCAGCTGAATATGTAAGAGTGGAGGGCCCTGCCAGGCACAGGTGGAAGAAGAGATCCTTGACCTCATGAAGGCTGGACGCCCCAGGGGGTGGGAATTTTGAGGGTGGGGAAGTGGGAGTGGGGGGGGGTAGATGGGGGTTACATCCACGGAGAAGAAGGAGGAGGGATAAGGGGATGAGGGGTTTCCGGGTGGGTGGGGGATGGGGTAAAGGGATAACATATGAAATGTAAATAAAATATCCAATAAAAAATGTATTTTTTTTAAATGTATTTTTAAAATGGATTTTATCTCCTGCCCCTATAGGCATTACAGGTATAACTTCTTTGTCACAAATGTCTGAGTAGGTGGCAGAGAGGAGAGAGGGTGTGTATATACCCAGTATTCTGACCTATGAATATCTGAATGACTAGTAGACTAACAGTCACTGTTAGAAGAAACTGATCCTGAGATAACCAGTAGTCTAGCACCAGGCAGGCCTGGGTGAGTTCTCAGGACAGAGAGAAATCTGAAGGCTAGAAGATCCCTACATGAGACTGTGAGCCCCAGACGGAGTGAGCATAAAACAACGAACACTCTCAATGGACCACATGGATGGGCAGGGAGAGGAGAAGACCACCATACAGTCAACATGGGACCTAGAAAGGGAGCTAGCCTGAAATGATCCAAGTCTGATGTTGCACAAGGTCTAGGGGACAGAACATTTCCAAGACGACCCCTGCAAGGCACCGTAAGTCAAGCAAAGGGTATAGCCCTCCTGAGACCACCCATGAAATGACCCCAGACACTCAGAGACCCCAGGTGCTATTAAGAGAAGTAAGTAAGTGGTGGAGAAATGAAAGAGAAACAAAAGGATGTGGAGACAATGGAGAGAGGCAGAAATGGAGAAAAATGAATAGTGAGCAACAACCTAATGTGAGTAGCCAGTGATGCTACTTAGGATCATTGTGGAGTCCTAGCCTGTGCTGCCACCAGAAAACTCACCTGGGTCCATGGCCCTCCTATTGCACTGGTCTGTTGCCATCAATGGTCAGGCAGATATCTCAAGTCTGGGCTGCTGCTTAGGAACATGCTTTTGTCTGAGAGCTATGCAGAACTGTCCCCACTCCTCACCAGAGCATCATGGGAAATCTGGCCCTGGGTGCATGAAAGCAGCAGAGTTGACCATTTCCCTAGCTAGCTACAATACTTGGAAGAACAGTTCAGTGCATTATAGATGAGTATGAGCCAGCCCTGATGATAAATTGTGGGAGTGATGGTCCTACCATTCATCTCTCATGCAGTGGCATGGACAGGAGACAGATACCTTTATCTTCTTCCTTCAACTCTTATCACCAGTGGCAGGTGGGGGACTTGGTCATGAGGTCATGAGAACAGGAGAGATAGCCTTGCCTTTCACTGGCTGCAGCATTCCATAGAGCTGGCCTTTTACTGTAGAGCTGACCCTGGCTGGCAGGGTCGTGAACAAACCAGCCCTGAGGAATAAGCATGGGAGAAGTGGTCTTGCCACTTTTCTGCAGTATGGTGACATGGGCAAGAGAAAGATGTCACTCTCCTCTTACTCCTTGCCACTTATGGTAGGCAAGAAAGCAGGCCTCAAGGCCATCCAAGCAGGAGAGCTTTTCTTGATCCTCACCTGGGCACAACAGTACAGCTGGCCTTGGATGCGGGTTTGAAGGCGAGCAGGTCCCCAGAGGATGGGAGAGCCAGCCCTGCATTTTGTCTTCTGGGCAGCAGTTAAAATGAGAAAGAAAAGCTCTCCTCTCCTCTCTTGTCACTCATCATCTATGACAGTTAGAAGAGCTGGCTCCCATGAGTCTGGGAGAAATAGCTATGTCCTCATTGCTGCCATACTCAGCAGAGCAGGCCCTGCAACTCACCTGGGCAGCAAGATATAGGTAGCCCTGGTTGCAGGGGTTGTGGGATAGCTGTCCTGAAGGCATAAAAGAAGGAAAGCAGGAAAGTTGGCCAACTCAGATACTCCTCAGGCATAAATCCAGAGTTTTGACTGGCCCACCTTAACATATACCTCATCAATCAACTGCTGGAATGTATGATGGAGCTGGTTCTAGAGATCTAAAACTACAAGATCTCCATGACACAAGCCAACAAAAGGATATGCAAGAGAAGTCCTAGTGAAGTCGCAATATTAATAGTATAGCAGAATCCAGAGGCCTTGTACCAGACCAATGAGTCATTGCAAAGAACATTTGTAGGCAAAGACGTTTAGACAGAAAAGGGACACACTGTAACATACTGAAGCTTCCTCAGTGAGAATTTTTTCCTCTGTTGTGTGAGAGGTTGCAAGGTTAGAGGGTATGAGAAGAGGGAAAAGGAGTAGGATTGGGGTGCATAGTGTAAAATTCACAAGGAACCAATAACAAGTTAAAAACATTATTTTATAGAATAATAAAAACATATTATTATATAGGAATCTTGCCGGCACCCATATCTATGTATTATCTGAGTATATGGTATCTTCAGAGGGTAGAGGAACGTGCAGAATTCCCTTGAAAGGAGGGATAGACAGTCGCAAACTGCCATTAGGTGCTGAAAACTAAAGCTTGAGCTTCTACACAGGAGCAGATGCTCTGAATTCCTGAGCAATTCTTACAGACCTTCCCTTATTTTCTTAAAAGATATCAGCACATAATTGTTGGAATAATTTGTATGTTATGATGTGATATTTTGTTACATGTAGCTTGGTTATCAACCCAAAGCAGAAGAGAAAAATAAAAGTACAATCTTATAAATATTAAATACTAGAAATTCTACTAAAAAATTATTGTACCTAATAAATGCAGAAAAAGTGCAAGATAAAATGAGCATGAACCCAACTGTGTTTCTTTTCATTAACAATGCATAATTCATATAGAATATTAAAGAATAAATATCAATTGTGATAACATAAAAATAATCAACTACTTTGCATAAACTTAAATGAAGAAGAAAGTATATGCAAAATATTAATTACAAAAACATGACTGAATTAATATTTTATAAAACAGGAAAATTAGAATACGTATAAGCATATATACAATTAATGCTCAATCATACTAGGAACCTTAATATAACAAGAAGATGGTATGTAAAGCCTAACAATAATGCTTTCTGAACTATGAACAATCTAGCGTTTGAAAATTCTCTAATTATTCTGTATTTTATTTCAGTTAGGTAAATTAGAAATATTACTTTTTAGTAAGCTAAAAATTTCTAGTAGTGATTGCTAAATAAATTTATAGAAAATGGAAATGGCTACTCAAAGAAGAAGAATCAGTTTACTCCTGGGACACACCTACAAATAGTTATTCTAAACTTTATTGGTCAAGCCAGCCCTGTATGTGTATATGTGTATGTATGCATAAAAGAAAAGGAAATTATGAGTTTGAGTGAAAATATATGGGAGGAATGAAGTAAAGAAAAAGGAGGGAAGTAAATAATACAAAGATAGTGCCCATGTATTAAATTTATAAAGAAATGAATTAACAATAAAATCAGACCTGGGAGGTGATAGTCTCTAAGGACTCAAAGGGAGAGACCTTAGATGAAATGTTCAACAGTGGGGAGAGGAAACTCATAGAGTCCACCTCCAGTAGAAAGACAGGATATCAAGTGGATGTTTGGGGTTGTCATCCCACAGTCAAAATCTTTGACTCAGAATTGTTCCTGTCTAAAAGAAACGCAGGTACAAAAATGAAAGAGACTAAGGGAAAGCTGGTTCAGTGACTGGTCCAACTTGCGATCTATCTCAAGGTCAGGCTCTAAGGCCTGACCTTATTACTGATGCTATGGTGTGCTGACAGATACGAGCCAAGCATGGTTGTCCTCTGTGAGGCCCAACAAGCAGCTGACTGAGACAGATACAGATACTAACATCCAACCATTGTTGAATTCAACAACAAGTCTTCGTGACTTCAGTCAAATGGTTGGAAGACAACCATCAGTTTCAACTAACTTGGACACCTGAGACCTCTCAGATACTGAGCCACTAACCAGGCAGCATTCACAAGCTGATCTGAGGCCCATGATACATATACAGCAGAGGACTGCCTGTTTTGGCCTCAGTGGGAGAAGATGTGCCTAACCCTCAGGAGACTTTTTGCCCCATGAAGTGGGGAAGCCTGGTGGAGCAGGGGAGGCAGACATCATCTTGACAAAAGGGAAGGGGGAATGGGATGAGGAAATGAAGGGGTTAATGACTGGACTTAAAAAAATAAAAGTAATTATAAAAAAAAGTTAAACATTAAAAAAATAAAAAAAGAGCTAGCCATTTGAAAAAATAAAATTGAGCACACCCATGTAAGCTACTTTATTCTCCCTCTTTTTACTGCATTCTCCCTATTCTATCAGCTGTTTTTCAGAGGGAACGCCCTTCTTTAAGCCTGTTAACTTTATTTTGGATCTCACCTGATCCCTTGCTTACAGGCGAGCTGTAGCCAACATATATGCTCTTCCTTTCTGCTTTCATTCCACTTGCTTGTGACTCATCCAACCTCAAAAATGTAGACAGAACTTACATCCTGTGTATAGTCTGACTTGTTTCCTTTAACCTAAATAACTTGCACTATATACCAAATTCTCTGGTTTCACATCTATATGCAGATAAAGCTTAAGGAGCTCCTTGAGTCTTACCTCCTCATGCCATCTCCAGCCCTCAGAGTTTACCCATGCCATGTAGCCCAGAATCTCAGATCTGACATGCAATGCACAAAAGAATTCCATACTCTCAAAAATCATTATAAAACCACAGTTTGTAAAGCCAAAAACATATTTCCTCTTAAATCTCTGGTCCTATAGCAAGGTCTGTTGAGAATTACCTGGATGAATCCAAAGACACAAAAATTTAAAGAAAAATCAAAACTTTGTGAATGAATTCAAGGTGTTTAACTAAGACATGAACAGGTAGCTTAATATGGATAGCAATTAATACCTCAGTGATGTCCAAGAAACCACAGATATATAAAATGACAAACATGACCTGGGATTTAAAAACTAATTCTATTGAAGAGACGTAACTATTGAAAAAAATTGAAACTGAAACAAACATGTAATTGAAAGACTCAACAACTCAACTGGAGACCTCAAAGGAGAGTTTGGTGTTTAATCCCACCAATATCCATGAAGCTATTGGCAATTTATAGCTGCTGGAACACAAAGATATTTCTCCCTAAAAGTATGTTCAAGAGATAAGTTGGCCATACTCCACTAGAAGCAATGTATTTGAGATTATTTGAAAGCAAAAATTTGGTCTTGAAGTGACAAAAAGCAAAGAACACAAAATTGGGTGGGAGGGGTAGGGGAAATTTAAGGAAGCTCAAGTCAATATAATCAAAGCACATTGTATGGAATACTTCAGAAAATAATAACAAAATTAAAAGTATTGGATATATACCCTGGTATCTATATATTTCTATCATCTCTATCTCTATAACTATCTATATCTATCTACATCTAATCATCTATATTTATACTACTATGTCTATACCTCCATCTGTCTATCTATCATCTATCTATCATCTATCTATCTATCTATCTATCTATCTATCTATCTATTCATTTATCTACCTATGACTTGGCATCAATACAGCTCTTGTGAGATGTGAACAAATGTCTATTCAACATAGACAGGGCCTGAATGACACCAAAATAACAATTATATCCACGTCTGTCTTGCTGATCTGTTCAGTTTGGTGGTAACAGTGAGTTACATGAGTATAGGCAAGGAGATGTCAGCGGAAACATGGGTATCTCTAAAATAATTCATCTTTAGAAAGCTCATCTTTCATGGGTAATCACTCAAGAAAAAAAAATCAGAATTCCTAGTGGTCAGTAAAGAAATTGAAAGGAGCTTAAGTTGAGAGTCTCTTCTCTCCAGCATTATTTTTCCTATTATTTTTTAAGGACCTGCATTTGTGAGTCTTGTAACATTATGAGAAATGAAGCCTAGTAGGTTTCATTGAGATCATGAATCTTTTAAAATTAGTAAGGTTTCTGAGCATGTAATTTCTGTTTATTTCCCAAGTCTGATAATCTCCCTCCATCTCAAGGGATCAAAGTTTTTATGCAGAGAAAATTCAGAAAGAACACATTTTATGGTGCAATGTGGGGTGTTTTAGTATCTGGTATTATGATCTTGATTTTTACAATTGAGATGCCTTACTTCTAAAATAAATATCCAAAATGAATTGTGCTCAGTCAGAATCTAGAAGAGGTAAAGAGAAGAGGCTTCATCTATGAAATACTCATACAAAAAATTAAAGTCAGGGGAAATTGTATCTAAAATATTTAAATACAGTATACCTAAAATTATCACATCATTTCCAAACATGTAACACTTTGACTAATCCCAGTGAAAACAACACTTTTCTAGTAACCTTTTTAAGTGCCTTATTGACCTCCTTGTTCCTCAGGCTATAGACAAGAGGGTTCAGCATGGGAATAATCATGGTGTAGAATACAGATGCTACCTTGTCAGTGTCCATGGAGTGAGTGGAGCTGGGTTGTAAGTACATGAAGATAATTGTGCCATAGAAGATTGAAACAGTTGTAAGGTGGGATGCACAGATGGAAATGGCCTTCTTTTGTCCATCAGCAGAACGCATCCTCAAGATTGCAACAAAAATAAGTATATAAGAGTTCAAGATAACCAATATAGTTAAAGCAATATTGAGTGCTGCCAAGATGAACAGTACAATTTCATTTATATAGATACTAGAGCAAGAAAGAGCCAGTAGTGGGGGAATGTCACAAAAAAAGTGATTCACTACATTGGAATGGCAAAAGGAGAGGTGGAAAGTGAAGGCAACATGGATGGATGATTGTAAGAGTCCACTGATGTAAGAACCTGCAACAAGCAAGGTACATATTGTTGTTGTCATGGTGGTGGAGTAATGCAAGGGTTTGCACACTGCTGCATGACGGTCAAAGGCCATTGATGCCAAGAGAAAACCTTCAGTAATTGCAAATCCTATTAAGAAGAACATCTGTGTAGCACATGCATTGTAGGATATGATCTTGTGTTTTGTAAGAAACCCTTCTATTACCTTGGGAGTGACAGCTGAGGCATAAACACAGTCCACTAGTGAGAGATTACTGAGAAAAAAGTACATGGGAGTGTGGAGGCGAGAGTCCAGGAGTATCAACCCAATCATCCCAAGGTTACCGAACAATGTGGTCAAATAAATAAAAGTGAAGATGACAAATAAAGGAACCTGTAGTCCTGGGACATCTGTTAATCCCACAAGGATAAATTCAGTGACTTCTGAAATATTATGCATTTGTGTTTCATGAGAATTATGACAGGCTCCTAGAATAAAATAAGGAAATAAAAAATATTGTATATGAAATTCACTATGAGATTTTAGTTATGACAAAGTTCTCTAACTCAAATGCTCATACACACAGTATGAAAAAGCCTAAACTGAATGCTAAGTACTTGTGGCCTGAATGAAGTCATTTATCTGGCATTAGTACAAATGTAGATGCTTACTTCTTTGCTGCCAATAAGATTCCTTATTATAAAATTTGATTTGTTTTTTAGTTTTCTAGTATATGATAACATTTATTTCAGTAACCGAAAAAGGACTTATTTGTTACTTGTAATATTTCACAAATATACTTATCTAAACTCTGCATCAAAAGTTCTTGGTAGCAAGAGCAATGTAGAAATATACAATTAACTTTGCTCTATATTAGTAAGAAAATTATCTACTGTATTTCCTATCTCTGGTACTTATACTAAATTCCATTCACATAGCTCCAACTATGTAGTGATTTTCTATTACTGTCACACAAGTCTGTTTTATTTGTGATTGAGGGAGAATAAAGTCAAAATTTATTCTCTCTACAAATTGTTTTAAAGTTCATGTTGTTTCTTATATCATTTCCATGATGAACCAAGTGACACATGGTTAAATAAGTGACACCTATGGTTAAATATAAGTCTGTCTATTAACTTGAGAGCCACTTCCAAACTTGGAATCTTAGATATACTCATTCTTCTTCATTAATCATCTCTTATACTCAAGGCAACCGATAACAGCCATATTCTTTTAAATGACCAGGGTGTGAAATTCATCCTTCTTTACAAGCTATGGCTACACTTACATTGCAAGAAATGTGTAAGTTCCTAAAAGGTATAAAAGATACTAACATTTTTAAATTATGCAAGTTATATCTATTACCTTCTGTGCTCTTTTTCATCTTTTCCCAGTTTCTTCACAATGTTCAAATCACAGAAATAATGTCTAACAGTTGATGCTCCCAGGGAAACAACCCTAGAATTGACAAATGGATATTGAAAGTCATATAGCCTTCTGAAGTTTAACATGAGATATATCATGGAGATTTCTAATCCTGTAGATTATAAATATTAGAAAATTAGAAGATGATATTCTTCTAGGGTAAAACCATTAACTCAGCATTTAAAAGTACTTAGAGTATATTCTGGATACTCTACACCAGTAGAGTAGTTACAGGAGCAGTGGCCAAGAGTGAGAGGATTATTAGTAATAATGTATGTGTGACTCGGCCGCTTTACCAGTAACTTCATTTTTTGTTTGCACTTAGAAAATAAAAATGACTGAATGTTTTATCATTATTTATAATTATGGCTACCCATAATCAACTATTTTAATACTTACTGTTTTCCAGGAACAGCTAAATAAGAGTATAAACATCTATTTCCCAGAAGAAAGCATTTTTCTCTTTATCTTCTCCACAGGTTGAGCTCTGCCATGGGATAGAATTTGGTCTTGTAATATTGCCAATATCAAGGAAAGATTATAAGCTATATACATATCTCAGAGGGAGGCAGTACATGTGAGTATATGTCTCTGGAGATGTATGAATCCATATTGATTTTCCAGCTTGACCTTGATAGAGACATCAGAGAATAGTGTTTGCATTTTGTCTAACAGTGCTCATGAAAACATTGGGAAGTAGGAGTTTAGAGAAAAGAGTCTCCAGTCTTCAGTCAGAGCTATTGCAAAACCAGGTTGGACATATACAAAAATTAAATGCCTTATTAAAATTTCAGCATTGGAAACTTTAACCAATTATTTAAGCATTCTGATAGTAGATTTACTTCAAAAGTTGAGATGTCCCCAGGATGCTTTATTCTTTCAATTTAAGTTTGCAAAGAAAATACTCATATGTCTCATCATAACACGTCATTTGAATATATGTTCTTCTTAATATGTATTTAAAAATTTAAGATTTCCCTCATTATTCCCGAGGGTCTACCCTTGAGATCAACCTGATGTCTTTATTGAGACTATCCCTGAAATTCTTCAAATCTAAGCTCTATTCTCCTCCCATTCCTCCATCTACTCTTATAAGGCAGACCTGCGCTGCCACTTAACTTTCTAGGTTTCCACCTGGACCCACCCTACTTGTAACCTCCACAGTTTGCTTCTGTACTTCATACAACTACTCCACCCACCAAACATCACAATTACTTCTCTAGAGTCTAGCCAGGAGATTCTCCCTGTCCTATCTGTTCATACACTCCACACAAATGCCACATTATACCTGTATTCTACTCACGTATTGTCCCAACCTTGTCTGACCTTGCCTTCTCTGTCTATAGAAGAAAAGGTGTCTAGGATTTAGCTAGGTACCTCTCTCTAGATATCGCATAACCTACAGAAACCCTCTACACCATGTACAACTTCCATTAAGCCAGATAGTGTTCCACACATAAGTCTTCTGAACACCAGCTTTATTTCCTATGTGGACATCACCTGATTCCACTGAAAACATTATCTAACTCTAAGCAAAACCTGTCCACACATCTTCCCATCTGCCCCATAATTCTGTATTCAAATCAGACTTATAACTAAAACATCCACATACACATATATCATTGCAAATATACCAACAATGTGAAGGATCAAGCTAGTATATTTTTTTTCTTCAAAAGCTATGAGTCTTATAGAAATATTAACCAATGAGAATGTATAATATGTGTTGGGAGCCACAGCGAGTGCAAGCAAAGTCCGCCATCGCTAGGTGGCGCTGTTGCCATAATTCTTCCTAGTAAACCAGTATACTGCGCATGTGCCATGGTAAAGCCCGCCAAGTTTAGCCCTTCCCACGGCGTTTGGCGCGCTACGGGTAAGCAGCCAATCAGGGGGTGAATACCCCGCTCTGGGGTATATAGGCAGTGCTTTCCCACGCCGTCTTCGTCTTCTTGGTCATCTTTCCACCATCTTGGTTTTTGGGAAATAAACGTGTTCATACTGAAGGATTCTGGTGTGTGTGTGATGTGTGTGTGTGTATGTGCGTTCGTGCCGGCGAGACGACTACACCCGCCCGTCACAAATATGAACTCCAGGATACAGATTTTTAAAAAAAATATTATAAGATTCATCAAAGAATTCAAATTGTTCAACGAAGACACAGATAAATAAATAACAAGAATAAACACCTGAGTAATAAAAACAGAAATGCAAGGCTGGTGGAAATAATGAGAAAAACATAAGACTTTTGAATGGAATTCAATGTGGAGATAGAATCTTTGAATAAGACTAAAACTAAAGTGAAGATGGAACTGTAATGAAGAAAAGCACATAATGTTTCTAACTAATGACCAGCTTGTTCACAGTTTGCTTCTGTACTTCATCCAACTATTCTACCCATAAAACATCCCACTTTTTTCTCCAGAGTTCATGCAAGTGACTGTACATTTCTATCTGTTTAAACCTTCCCACAAACCTGCACATCACACCTGTCTCTTATCTACATAGTGTCCTAGCCTCGTCTGTCCTCTTCTGCCTATACCAAAAAAGATGTTAAAGAATTTGTCTATGTTCTTTGAATCCTTTTAGATATTTTCTTCAGCAATGTGATCTGACCATCTGTCTGTGGAAAGCAACCTATAGTATTGGTAGTAACCTTGATTGTTTAGTGATTAGTATGGGGCCCCTTTGACTAATAACTCATGTAGATATAACTGAGTCTTGTACAAGGAACTTCATTTGGTGACAAGAGATTTCCAATTTTGTCTCTCTCTCTTTCCACCAGTATTTTTTGATTTGATTTATATTGCCTTAATACATGTATATCATTTAGGAAGCTTATACTCTATTAAGGTTCAATACAAATCCTCAAGCCTTCACCTCAACATCCAAGCATCTTTGGTATGGAAAGATATATTTTTGTATGCTACTAAAGGAAGAACATAAACACCAACACAGCCACAAAGAACTCTGTCATCTACAATGATGTCTGAATTTTTTAAAATATTGCTACTGCTACTGTGACACAAAGCTTTTGAATAATACAATATATGATTTGACTGAAAACCTACGCTGAGATAAAACCAATACACAAACCCTTTGAGTGACCAAGAACCTGAGACCATATATCCCATGGACCTAGGATAAAATCAAATAATACTTGTCTAAAATAAGAAAAAAAATGTGTCAATAGACTTACTCCTAATAAAATTCTGCTGTCCTAATAGATTAGTGCCTTGATCAGCTATCTACTGGGAATCTTCTTACTATAGCAGATGAGAACAATCACAGAGACCCACAGTCACTGTGAATCCCCCAAATGGGATGTATCCATCGAATCTCTACCCTCAGATCCCAGGGAACTCTACAGAATAGAATGTAGAAAGTGTGTAAGAGAGAAAAGAGATAGAGGACTCTAAGGAAAAAAATGTCCTTTAAATCAACATGAATAACACATATATGAATACACAGAGATTAAATTAACATGCTCAGGATTCATAAAAGTCTACCGCATATAGTGTCTTACAACTGAAAGGAGAATTGGATGGAGAAGAAAGCAACCACAGGGGCGGTGGAAGAGGGAGGGAGGGACCTGGGTGGGAAATGGGACAGAGAGGGAAACAAGGGAGCATGATCAAGTATTGGGGGGCAGGACTGATGCCTTTAGAGACAGCAGAAATGGAAACAGGTAACCTCAAGAATGTACCAGAGACCTGGGAGGACTCAAAGAGGGGTACTTTAGATGAAATGCCTTACAGTGGAATAGGGATCTTGTAGAGTCTACCTCTAGTAGAAAGACAGTACTTTAAGTGGAGGAACAGGCTTGACATTGCACAGTCAAAAACTCTGACCAAGAATTGTTCCTCTCTGAAAGAACTTCAGGGTCAAAACTGGAGAAGAGACTGAGAGAAAGGAGGTCTTGTGATAGGCTCAAATTGGGATCCATCTCAAAGGCAAGCCCCAAGGTGTGCTTAAAAACAGGAGCCTAGCATGACTGCACTCCAAAAGGCCTAACAAGCAGCTGAGTCAGATGCAGATATTTACATCCAACTAGTGGACAGAAGCTGGTGATTCTTGTGGATGAATTAAGAAAAATCTGAAAAAAAGCTGAGGAGGATGGCACCCCTATAGAAAGACCATCATTCTCAACTCACATGGACACACAAGATCTCTCAGACACTGAGTCACCAACCAGGCAGCATACACCAGCTGATATGAGGCCCATGACACATATACAACAGAGAACAGCCTGATCTGGACTCAGTTAGAGAAGATGCACCTAACCCTCAAGAGACTTGAGGCCCCAGGAAATGGAGAAGTCTGTTGGGGTGGTGGTGGGGTGGTGGGAACATCCTCTTGGCGATAGGGGAAGAGGTATGGGGTGAGAAACACTCAGAGGGCAGACCAGAAGGGGGGAAAAGATGAATGTAAAGAACGATTAAAGAATAAAAAACAAAGAAGAAGCAAATAATATCTGTATAACTTAAATTAAATAATTATGATTAATATAATAATGTAATTATAATTGCATAATTATATTAATTATATATGTATAAATTAAAATTATGTATAAATTATAATAAATTAATAATTTGTATAAATAGCATAGAAAGCAGGAGATAAAATACATAAAATTCACAGTATTCTTCAGCTTTGTTTACAGGCTAAGTAAGGGCTGTTCTTTTAAATTATTTCTTGATTTTTAAAAATACTTTTATTATTTAAAATAAATTTTATTTTATTTCCTGTCCTTCTGTACCCACTCTTATCCTCTACAACACCTGGTCCTGCTGCCTTTTTTATCTTCCCCTTTTTTCTCCCTCCCAGGTCCCCCCTCTTCCACCTCCTGTTTCCCCATCTGTGCAGGACTGAAGCACCCACATCCTGGTCTTCCTGGCTCCAAAGTTCCATATGGTCTGTGGGTTGTATCATGGGCATTGTCAGCTTTGGGGCTAATATCTACTTATAAGTGAGTATATACCATGTGTGTTCTTTTGTGTCTTGGTTACCTCACTTGGGATATTATTTTCTAGTTACATCCATTTGCCTGCAAATTTCATCAACTTATTGTTTTTAATAGTTGAGTAGTACTCCATTGTGTAAATGTACCACATTTGCTATATCCATTCTTCTGTTGAGGGACATCTGGGCAGTTTCCAGCTTCTGGATATTACAAATAAGGCTGCTATAAACATAGTGGAGAACTTGTTATATGTTGAAGCATCTTTTGAGTATGTGCCCAGTAGTGGTCTAGCTGGGTCTTCATGTAGAACTGTTTTCTGAGGACCCACCAGATTGATTTCCAACATGGTTTTACCAGCTTGCAGTCCCACTAGCAATCGAGGAGTGTTCCTCTTTTTCCACATCCTTGCCAGCCTCTGCTGTCACCTGAGTTTTTGATCTTAGCCATTCTGAGTGGTGCCAGATCGAATCTCAGAGTGGTTTTGATTTGCCTTTCACTGATGACTAAGGACATTCCTTTAAGTGTTTCTCAGCCATTCAATATTTACCTGTTCAAAATTCTCTGTTTAGCTCTGTACTCCATTTTTAATAGGGTTATTTGTTTCTCTGGAGTCAAACTTCTTAAGTCCTTCATATATTTTGAATATTAACCCTCTATTGGATGTAGTGTTGGTAAAGATCTTTTCCAAATCTGTGGGGTCCCAGATGCCAGGAAAGTGAGAGGCTCCCAGGACCCAATGTGGATAACTTTAGCTGAAATATGCAACGATGAGGAGACAAACCCTGTAGAAACCACCTTCAGTACATAGGAATGGTCTCCAGTCAAGGGATGGATCCACCCACCTAGCTCAACATTTGTAACCTAGAAATGTTCTTGTTCAAAGGAAAAGCAGGGACAAAAATATGCAGAGACTGAAAGAACGGCCATCTGGGAACTCCTCCACCTAGGAATCCATCCTGTCTGTAGATACCAAACCACTACACTGTTGCGCTGTTACGGTTGTCAAGAGGTGCTTGCTGGAAGGAATCTGGTGTGACTGTTTACTGGGAGGATCTGCCAGCACCTGACCAATACAGATGTAGATGCTCCAGCCAACCATCAGACTGAGCTCAGGAGCCTGGTGAGGAAGCTGGAAGAACTGGAGGAGTGGATTGGGGAATTGTAATGTCAAAAGAAGAACAATGTCAAGAACAATGTTGGCTGGCCAAACCACCTAGTGCTCCTGGGAATAGACTATCAATTAAGGAGTATACAGGGAGGAATCCATGGCTCCAGATACATGTGTAGCAGAGGATGATCTTATCTGACATCGATGGGAGAAGAGGCCCTTGGTCCTGTGGAGGTTTGATGCTCCAGCTTAGCGGAATGCTGGAGCAATGGGGCAGAAGTGGATGTGTGGGTGGGTGAGCATCCTCATAGAGGCAAAGGGAATGCGGGGAGAGTGGATGGGATGTGGGGGTTATGAAGGGGTAACTGGGAAGGTGGATATCATTTGAGATGTAAACAACAGGAATGATTAATAAAAAATAAAATAATTTTTAAATTTAAATATATTTGATCATGTTCTTTCCATCTTCCAACCTTACCCTCTTCTCTACTTACTCAACTAACAAATTCAAACCTAATATAACAAAAAACAAACAAAAATAGAAAAACAAAACACATCTCCCTGAAAGAAAAAACAAAACACCAAACTGTAACCCAATATAAGCATGCATGAATAAATACACAAAAATCTTGTGGTCTCCAGCTTTTGTTGGTCAATTACTCTTGAACATGAGATCATATCTGGACTTGTTGATATACCCAGTGTAATTCAATTAGAGAAATATATTTTTCTCTCCAGAAAGTATAAAGAAGTATAAATGAAAGTTATGCTGTTAACTTTTTCCCTAGTGTCTAGGTTATAATATTACTTCTTTCCTTTCCTCTTCCTACCTTCCTTCCTTCCTTCCTTCCTTCCTTCCTTCCTTTAAAAAATATAACAAATTATATTATACAAACATAAAAAAAAATCACATTGAAATTGGATAGGACAAACGAAAAGAAGGAAAAGTACCCAGGGGATGATAGAAGAGTCAGATACCCGGTTATTTTGTGCTTAGAAGTCCCATAAAAACTGGAAACCATAATGTAAGTCCAGAGGACTTGGTATAGATCCATGGCTCTTGGCATGGTGATTTAGTCTGTAAGTTCATATGAGTTTTGTTCATGTTCAATGAGAGGATCTTATTCTTCTCCATTATCTTCTCAGGCTCTTACATTCTTCTTGCTTTCTCTTCCTCAGGGTTCCCTAGCTCTGGAAAGAGGGATTTGAGGAGACACCCGATTTTGGGCTGAGTACACCAAGATCTCTTACTCCCCATGTAAATTTTGGCTATTGGTCTCTATATTTCATCCCATCTGTTGCAGGAGGAAGATTTTTCTAATGATGGTTGAACAAGGCACTGATATGAGTATAGAAGAATATCATTATGAGTAATTTTATTACAACATTTTCCTTCATTTTGTATGCCAGTATTGTTTGTTATGCCCTAGGTTCTGGAGCTTTATATTCTCAGGTTTTTACTCTTCAATCCATATCATGTTTTGCTTAAAAGCCATCTTGTGGAGTTGGCTTTAAGTCAGTTCAGTTATTGGTTTGTTACTCCTTTAAGTTTGTGCCATCATTGTCCTGGTATAACTTGCAGGTAGGACAATACTGTAGATATAGTGTTTTCGGTTGGTTTGGTGTTTAAGTTTCTCTTTTAATAACATGCACACCATTTTTTGCAACAAAGACACTGAAACAGGGGTAGAGGCTCTTGGTAAGCATTTGCTTGCAACTCCATGTTCAGTGAGCTGTGTAGGTGTCATCTTCAGAAATTGGGACTTTCATGAGGTTTTGGAAAGCAACCTATACTCTTGGCAACAGCTTGGGGAGGGGGCTGATAATTCACATGGGCCACTTTGGCCATGTCAATTAGATGTAACTCAAACCCAGTACTGTAGGCTTCATTTGGTGACAATAGGTGACCAGTTAAGTTGCTGTCTCCTGATCATTTTCAGTTTCATTTAGATTGCCTTAATATATATTTTTCCATAATAACTTGAAAATTGTCACTTCAATATCTGTCAAGAATTTTGTTAGAATTTTGATGGGGTTCTCATTAAATCTGTAGATTGCTTTTGCTAGGATTGACAATCCTATTGATTCATGATTATGGATGATAATTCCAACTTCGGATTCTTCTTCAATTTCTTCAAAGACTACAAGTTTCTATTATACACATCTCTCACTTGCTTGGTTAGTATTATGACATGATATCTTACATATTCGAGGCTATTGTAGAAGGGTGGTTTGACTGATTTCATTCACAAACCATTTATTATTTGCATATTTTAAAAAGGTTACTTCCTATCTTTGTGAGTTAATTTTGTGTCCAGCTACTTTAGTGAATGTGTTTATTAGGTCTAGTAGTTTCCTGGTACAATTTGAGTTACTTATGTATACTATCATAGTATCTGCAAATAAAGATAATTTGACATCTTCCTTTCCAGATTGTATCTTATTTTATTCTCTTTTACCACTCTTATTGCTCTACTGAAGATTTCAAGTACTATATTGAATAGATATGGGAAGAGTGGAATATTGTGTCTTGTTCTTGATTTTACTAGAATTGTTTTGAGTTGCTTTTCATTTAAGTTGATGTTGTCTATGGACTCGGTATAAACTGCCTTTTATTGTGTTGAAGTATCTCTCTTGTATACCTAATATCATGACAACATTTATAATGAGGGTTGTTGGATTTTGTTAAAGGCCATTTCTGAATCTAATGAGATGAGCATATAATTTTTTTTGTTTTGTTTTGTTTTTATTTTTTGTCTTTTGGTTTGTTTATATGATAGATGAGAATTATCACTTTACAATATGTTAAACAATCACAACGTCTCTTTGATGAAGCCTAATTGATCATGATGAATGATCTTTTTGATATGTTCTTGGATTAGGTTTGAATGTATTTTGCTAGTTATTATTGCATCTAGGTTTATAAGGGAAATTTCACTCCGCAACAACAAAAACAACAACAAAACATCCAAAAACAAAAACCTATTTGCAGATGAATTTGAGGAATGTTGTTATTAACTCTTCTTTAAGAATTTGGTAGAATTCTGCTCTATAGCAGAGTATTACCTGAGGCCATCTATAAGAACATAATTTCTACTAAACTTTAAATGTAACAAAAGTTGCATATTCAACTCCATAATATTCCTTTGAGGTTAGTTGTTAATATTTTAGTCAAATTAATTCTGTATTAAGAAAAGTCAGTTTAACAGTTGAAAGTCATATACTTTCAATGTCAGAAATGAAAGGGGTACCCTGAAACATGTTTCTAACAGGACTTACTATGGAGTTTTGACCACTGTAGTTTAATAAAATGGGCAGACTACTTCATTGATAACCTTTATAAATCCTATCAAACATAAGCCAGGATAGTAATACACTTCCTTGTCAATTAGGGTGTGCTTCACCGGACCCTAATTAAAGATTAGTAACCTAGTGGTTACTGATATGCTCCCCAGTTACCAGATAATTAATTCAAACTTAAATGATCTCTCTGCTTGGGACTGTCTGTCACCTAAGAGTCCTACAACATTGTTACCAGTGTAAAGATCAATATCAGACACTTTAGGAATCACTTCGATAGCAGAAATATTTTCCTAGAATTTATTACATTTTCTAATCAAAGATACATTTGCCTTCTTCTTTAAAAGACTACACCAATGCAAAGACTTTGGGAACAAGTCTTCTAAAGCAGACCTAGTATTCCTCTGTTGTATACGTGTATACGTGTAGAGGGCCTCATATCAGCTGGTGTATGCAGCCTGGTTAGTGGTCCAGTGTTTGAGAAATCTCAGAGTTCCAGGTTAATTGAGACTGCTGGTCCTCCAAGAAGTAAACCTATATTTTCTATTTCCATTCCTTGTCATTGGGTCTCGATCAATGCTGTATTTTTTAAAAGTGATCTCAGTTAATACAGATAAAATACTTGGCCTACCTAAAATAAATGTAAATATATATATATATATATATATATATATATATATATATATGAAAATATTTTATTGGTTTCTTATACTTTTATTATCTAGACTGAAATAAAAGTTTATTTGAGGACTGTGAAGAGAAAAATCAATCTGAGTGACATAATGATACTGTCTGAAAAAAAAGTGTTTCTATAACGAGTCTACCATCTACACAGAGGCAATTCCTTTGTGATTAATGTAGTTCAATTACTTTTCTGAGAGTATTGGAATGCATGTTGTGGTGTTTGAGGACATTCAAATTTTGAAGTTATCTTTATTAACAATAATGCCAGTAAGGAAAACTGGAGAAATAAGCCAAAAATATGTGCTAAATATTTGCTACATTTCAAGCATGCTAACAATTTTAATGGCTCTATGTCTTTACTATGGTTTAAATAATGTTTATTTATAATTCATTTACACTATAGCAATACTAAACAAGAGGCACTTTGGTATACTACCTTATATACCATCATCTCATCCATTAAAGCTGGATAATTTCTGCCTCAACTTAAAACAGATTCTGTCATGCGATGTCAAGCTTCATCCAGCCACATGACCATTAGTTTCTATTCAGTATATATTAAAATCAAGAAGATATTGCAGAGGTGAACCAAATGTGACTTACTAAGCAGTCAAAGGCTTATCTCTGCCTATTTATAGCTTCTTGATTCTAATTCAGCAATATTATATTTTCACAGTTCCTTTTCTTCTAACATGTTCCTCCAAAGACTAGGTCTTTAGAGTTTACTCTGTTAAGGATGCTTCTTCCCTTTGTTTCCTTATCTAGCTACTTTGTGGTGGTTTGAATGAGAACTGTCCCCCATTAACTCAGGTATTTGAATGTTGGTCACAAGCTGGTGGAGCTTTTTAGGGATGTGGTGAAGTCTTGCTGAAGGAAGTACATCAGTTTTGTGGGCTTTAAAGGTTACAGCCTTGCCCTATCCAGTTCCTCTCTCGATCAACCTCCAATGATTATTTAGTTTCACCTTCTGAGATTCATGCATCCTCTCTTGGGACCTGTTATTATCCAGTTATTTGGGACCATGGGTTTTAACATGATTATCATGCATTTTATGGTAATGTACACTTAATAAAGGAGTGAATACCCTATTTGACTTTCTGGCTATGGATTAACTCATTCAGGATGATATTCTCAATCTTCATTCATTTTCTACCATAATACATGACTTTTTCATAGCTGTATAGTATTCCATTGTGTAGATGCATCACATTTACTTTTTCTATTCTTAAGTTGAGGGACCTCAATGTGGTTTCCAGTTTTGGGTTATTATGAATAATACTGCTATACAATTAGTTGAGCAAGTATCCCTGTGGTATAGGAGGGCTTCTTTTGGGAATCTGCCCAGGAATAGTATAGCTGGCTCTTGAGGTAGAACTATTCTTAGTTTTCTGAGATATCTCCATATTAATACCAAAGTGGTTGTATAGTTTGTACTCATATCAACAATTGAGGACTGTTCCTGTTGCTTCACATCTTCACCAGCATGTGCTATTCCTTGAGGATCTTATCCATTCTTAAGGGATTAAAATGGATACTTAGGGGTATGCTGAATTACATTTCCCTTACGACTAAAGATGTTGTTCATTTTTTTAAACTGCTTCTGGAGCTTTTGAGATTCCACTGTTGAGAATTCTATGTTTAGCTCTGTACCTCAATTTTAAAGTTGGGTTATTGGGATTCTTAGTGTCTAATTTCTTGAGTTCTTTGTAAATTTTATATACTATTCCTCTGTCAGATACAGGGTTGCTAAAGCTTTTCAGTTTTATGAGTTCCCATTTATCAACTGTTGCTCTTAGAACCTGAGACATTGATATACTGCTCAGGAAGTTGTTTGCTGTACCCTGGATTTCAAGGCATTCCCTACTTTCTGTTATATTAAATTTAGTTGCCAGGAGCCATCAAAGAGGAACTAAAAACTAGCAGATAATCTTCCTTGGATGGTTCTACCATGAACCATATTGTTAATGAAAGATTTGGTTCTCTAGGCAAGGCTGAGAAGATTTAAGGCAAGATTCTTGCTGTTAATATACTCTTTCTGCATATATATATATATATATATATATATATATATATATATCACTAGGTATTTGCTCAGTCCTTTGAACAGATAGCTGAAGAACAAAGATGTTTGTGTTGCAGTGATGCTATATAGACAAAGAAATAATTTCTTAATTATTAATGATGATCCCATAAGAATTTGTAAAATCATATTATTAATTATTAAGAACTGTTATAATAAGACTGCTATTATGTCATCTCTGATAATCAAAATTGCAATGAAAACTCTGCCAGTCTTCAAGTGCCATGAGTTAATTACTTCTGAGATAGCTAGTAGCATCTACAATTTAGAGAGCATTCCAAGAAGTTGTAAACCAATTAATAAAATGTCATAAAAAGTGAACTATTAGTTTACTATAGGTGCAAGATAAAAACTTTACTGGATTTATGCATACAAAACTTCAATAATACCTTAGTAACAAAAATTATGGTTTTTAACTTTCAATGAGCCTGTTGAGCTTGTGATCAATAATGAATGTTTAACCAGAAAATTACTCTTAATGGATAGGCATGTAAGCATCCTTATTGTAAACTTCTTTTCAATTTATGATTTGAATTTATGTGTAAACTTGTAGTGAACTTTTTACTTTATGATCATGTATTCTGAAAGTTGTGTAATGCTGAGGACAAAGAAAGGAACCTGAAGCCAAGAACATTTTAGAGAAAAGAACATTTTTGTATTCTTTTATTTAAATATTTTACAATCAAGTCATTATCCCTTTCCCAGTCCATCCTCTGAAACTCCCTTCATTCAATTCCTATTTCCCTGTCTTCAAATGAATGCCCTCGAAACCCCACATTCATCCTACCACACCTCCCCAATCCCTGGGGTCTCAAGTTTCTTTAGCTTATGTGTGTCTTCTCTCACTGACACCAGATCAGTCAGTCTTCTGCTGAATATTTGTCGGGGGCCTTGTATCAGATAGTATATGCTGGCTGATTGGTGACTCAGTGTCTGAGAGATCTTGAGGGTCCAAGATAGTTAAAAGAAGAACTTTTTAGTGAAGAGCTTTCTTAGAAAACTTTTAGGGAAAAAAACTTAGAATTAAAGTCACTGGAAGTAATGCATTGTGAGTAAAGGCCTTAGGAGTAAGGCCATTATTTCCTCAGAGAATGCATACGAACAAGATCAAAAAAAAAAAAAAAACAGAGAAAACTTTATAGAGAACTTTCTTAGTGAAATTTTGGAGAAATTTTGGAAAGAACTTTTGTTAGAAATTTTAGAGAACCGAAAAAATCATAAATAAATACAAAAATCACTTTTTAAAATGAACCTTTTTCTTTCCGTGCTTTCAACTACCAAGCTAGGTGTAAGTGCAGCACATTTCCTGAAGAGACAGAAAAAAGGTTACTTAATACACTACTGTTTTACTATGAGGTGCTAATTTGTTGACCATTTGTTGAAAATGGTTCCTATTATCTATTGCATGGTTTTGGCATATTTGTCAAAAATTTAATGTCCATAAATGTATTAGTTTACTTCTGGTTATTCAGTCAAATTACTTTGATCGGCTTGTCTATTTCTATACCAAAACTATTAAGTTTTTATTACTATTGCTCTGTACTGAAATTTGAGACAAAGGATAGTGATTCCCCAAGAAGTTCCTTTATTTTTCAGGATTGTTTTAGCTATCCTGGATTTTTTGTTTTTCTATGTGTAGTTGAGCATAGTTCTTCCAAGGTCTCTGTAAAGAACTTTTTTGGAACTTAGATGGAAATTGTGGCTACCGTAAAGGGTGCTTTTTCAGTACAAGAAACAAACAAACAAACAAACAAGCACAACAATAACAACAACAACAACAACAAAAACCTTGGTTTAACTCTAATAAATCAAGTGAAAGGCCTCTATGACAAGAACTTTGTCACAATTTTAAGAACTCCCTTCAGTAATTTCCTATCTGGACTATTTCTATTTTTTCAGGGATGGAGATGCTTTCACAAAAGTATTCATTCTCTTTCATTCTTAATTATGAGGTTGCAGTCATTGATATCAAGGTAAAAGAAATTTCCTTGCCTATAATAGTAAGTGTAGCACTGATCATGGACTGCCACATGGTTTCTGGTCACAGCATGTACCATAAATAACAACATGACCTCGGGGGCAATGTGGATCACAGACACCTACATAGCCCCTAAAGTTAGCATAGACCATAGAAATCAACATGGCCTCCACCAGGAACATTGATTATAGGTATCAGTATGGCATCATTGCTGCTACTGGGCACCATGTTGGTTTTTATGTTCTATGATGCAAAAGCAGGCTATGTGAATACTCAAAGTTCATGAAAACAAGTGATATCAAAGTTCTTTGCTGCCACCAATTTCTGATTTTAATAATAGATTGTGTATTGCTTTTATGATAATTTTTCCATAAAAGTTGACTTTGCAGGTCCTTGCCTGCAATAATGAAGAAAAGAATGAACAGCTATAGTTAATGCTTTAAAACAAGATGAAATTAGGAATAAAATGTCTACAACTGAAGATGTATAGCTGTGAAATAAATAAGGAAACTAGAGAGATAAGTGATAGATGGTGATGATGATAATGATAGATATGATATTCATATATATATATATATATATATATATATATATATATATATATATATATGAGAGAGACAGAGAGAGAGAGAGATTTCCCACTGCTACTCCAATCCTTCTGCCACCTCTCCCACCAGCTTCCCTGAGCTCACTCTGATGGCTGGCTGCAAGCATCCACATCTGCATTGGTCAGTTTCTGTGCAGACTTCCCAAGGAACTCTCACATCAGGTTCCTGTCACCAAGCACCGCTTGATAATAGCAGTAGTGCTGGGTTTGGTGTCTGCAGATATAATGGATCCCGAGATGGGGCAGTCCCCAGTTGGGCCTACCTTCAGTGTCTTTTCAATTTTTTGTTCCTGTTCTACCTTTGAAAAGGAACATTTCTGGGTTTAAACTTTTGAGATGGGTAGGTGGCCCCATCCCTCAAACAAGAGCCTTGTCTCTCTACTGGAGGTAGTATCTTCTGTCTTCCTGTTTTCTGCTCATTTCTACTAAAGTTATCCCCATTGGATCCTGTAAGCCTCACATTTTCCTGGTGTTTGGGACACTCCAGTGGCTATCCCAGTTCCTCATCCCCACCTGCTACATATTTTTGTTCTATTTCCTGACCCTCTGTACCTCTCTACTGTTTCTAGTTCCTGATACGGTACACCCTTAATTCCTCCTCTCCACCTCTCTCAAAGTTCCCCTCTTCCTCCACCTCCCACGATCATCCTGGTTTCCCCTTAATGAATTTCTGAAGCATCCACACCATGGTGTTCCTTCCTTCTAAACTTCATATGGTCTGTGGGTTTTATCATGGACATTGTGAGTTTTGGGGCTAATATCCACTTATCACTGAGTACATACCAGGAGTGTTCTTTTGTCTTCTTTTTTTTTTTTTTTTGGACTACCTCACTCAAGATGATATTTTCTAGTTCCTTCCATTTGCCTGTGGCTTTCATGAAGTCATTGTTTTTAATCACTCCATTGTGTAAATGTACCATAGATTCTGTATCAATTCTTCTGTTGAGAGACATCTTGGTTGTTTTCGGCTTCCGGCAATTATAAAGAAGGCTGCTATGAACATAGTGGAGCATCTGTCCTTGTAATATGTTTGAGCATTTTGGGCTTATATGCCCAGTAGTGGTATAGCTGGGTTTTCAAGTAGAACTATTTTCAATTTTCTCAGAAACTTCCAGACTAATTTCCAAAATGGATTTACCAGCTTGCAGTCATACAAGCAATGGAGAAGTGTTCCTCTTTCTTTATATTTTTGCCAACATCTGCTGTCATCTTAATTTTCAATCTTAGCCATTCTGATTGGTGTGAGGTGTCATTTTGATTTTCATTTTGCTGATGACTAAGGATGTTGAACATTTCTTTAATTGGTTTTCAGTCATTCAAGATTCCTCATTTGAGAATTCAGTATTTAGTTCTGTACTCCACATTTTAATAGGGTTATTTGATTGTCTGAAGTTTGACTTCTTGAGTTCTTTGTATATTTTTGATATTAGCCCTCTATCAGATGGTAAAGATCTTATCCCAATCTATGAATAGTCATTTTGTCCTATTGATAGTGTCCTTTGCCTTATAAAAGCTTATAAAGTTCCATTTGTTTATTATTGTTTGTAAAGCATAAGCCTTTGGTGTTTTCTGTTCAGAAAGTTTTCCCCTGTACCCATGTATTCAAGGCTCTTTTCCACTATTAGATTCAGCATATCTGATTTTATATTCAAATCCTTGATCCACTTGGACTTGAGCACTGTAAAGGGAAATAAGAATGGTTCACATTGCATTCTTCAACATGCAGACCACCAGTTGAACCAGCACCATTTGTTGAAAATGCTGTCGTTCTTCCACTGGATGGTTTTAGTTTCTTTGTCAAAGATCATGTGACCATAAGTGTGAGGGTTCATTTCTGCGTCTTCAGTTCTATTCCATTGATCTACTTGCTTGTCTCTGTACCAATACAATTCAGCTTTTTATCACTATTGCTCTGTAACACAGCTTGAAGCCAGGGATGGTGATTCCCCAGAAGATTTTTATTGTTGAGAATAGTTTTTACTATTATGGATTTTTTGTAATTCCAAATGAATTTGAAAATTTCTCTTCTAACTCTGTAAAGAATTGAGTTGGAATTTTGATGGGGATTGCATTGAATCTGTAGATTGCATTTGGCAAGATGGCCATTTTTACTATATTAATCCTGCCAATCTATGAGCATGGGAGATATTCCATTTTTTTATTGGATATTTTATTTACATTTCATATGTTGTCCCCTTACCCCATCCCTACCCACCCGGGAACCCCCTATCCCCTTACCCCTCCTCCTTCTTCTCTGTGGATGTAACCCCTACCTACCCCCCCACTCCCACTTTCCCACCCTCAAAATTCCCATCCCCTGGGGCGTCCAGGCTTCATGAGGTCAAGGATCTCAGAGATATTCCATTTTTTGATGTCTTCTTCAATTTCTTTATTCAGGAATTTGAAGCTCTTGTCATACAGATATTTTACTTGCTTGGTTAGAACCACAACATTGTATTTTATATTTTTTATGACTATTGTAAAGGGTGGCTTTTCCTTAATTTGTTCTCACCCCTTTTATCCTTTGAGTATAGGAAGGCTACCGTTTTGTTAGAGCTGTTTTTATATCCATCCACTTTGCTGAAGTTGTTTATCAGTTGTTGGAGCTCTCTGGTAGAATATTTGGGGTCACTAATGTATACTATATCATCTGCAAATTGTGATATCTTGACTGCCTCCCTCCCAATTCGTATCACTTTGATCTCCGTTTGTTGTCTAACTGCTCTGGCTGGAACTATGAGTTCTATATTATATAGGTAGGGAGAGAGTGGACAGTCTTGTCGTGTTCCTGATTTTAATGGAATTGCTTTTATTTTCTCCCATTTAGTTTGATGTTTCCTATTGGTCTGCTATATATTGCTTTTATTATATTTACATATGATCCTTGAATATCTGATCTCTCCAATACTTTTAATGTGAATTGATGTTATATCTTGTCTGAGGCTTTTTCATTATCTAATGAGATGATCATATAGTTTTTATCTTTGAGTTTGTTTATATGGCTCATTAAATTGATGGATTTCCATACATTGAACCATCCCTGCATTCCTAGGAGGAAGCCTACTTGATCATGGCGGTTAATCGTTGTTATGTGTACCTGGATTCAGTTTGCAAACATTTTATTGAGTATTTTTGCATCGATATTCATAATGGAAATTTGTTTGTAGTTCTCCCTTTTTGGGGGTCTTTTTGTGGTTCAGTGTAACTATGGTTTCATAGAAAGAATTGAGTAGTGTTCTTTCTGTTGCTATTTTATGGAGTAGTTTGAGAAATATTGGTTTAGATCATATTTGAAGGTCTGATAAAGTTCTGCACAAAACCCATCTGATCCTGGGCAGTTTTTGGTTGAGAGACTTCTTATGACTACTTCTATTTCCTTGGGGATTAAGCAGCTGTTTAGATGGTTTATTTTATCCTGATTTAACTTTGCTACCTTGTATCTGTCTAGAAAATCATCTATTTCATTCAGGTTTTCCAGTTTTTGTTTGTTTGTTTCTTTGGTTTCTGTTGTTATGTCTCCCTCTTCATTGCAGATTATGTTAATTTGGATATTGTCTCTGTGCCCTCTGGTTAGCCTGGCTAAGAGTTTATCTATCTTGTTGATTTTCTCAAAGAATCAGCTCCTAGTTTTGTTGATTATTTGTATACTTCTCTTTGTTTCTACTTGGTTGATTTCAGTCCTGAACTTGATTATTTCCTTCTATCTATTCCTCTTGGGTCTATCTGCTTCTTTTTCTTCTAGAGCTTTCAGATGAGCTGTTAAACTGCTAGTATATGTCTCCAATTTCTTTATGGAGGCACTCAGGGCTATGAGTTTTCCTCTTAGCACTGCTTTCATTGTGTCCCATAACTTTTGATATGTTGTGTCATCATTTTCATTGCATTCTAAGAAGTCTCTAATTTCTTTCTTTCTTCCTTTCCTGAACAAGTTATTTTTGAGTACTTGTCCATCTTCCACATCTATGTGGGATTTCTGTAGGCTTTCTTGTTAATGAAGACCAGCCTTAATGTGTGGTGGTTCAATTGAATATGTAGGATTAATTAAATGTTCTTGTATCTGTTGAGGTTTGTTTTGTGTCCAGATATATGTTCAGTTTTTGTGAAAGTACCATGAAGTTCTGAGAAGAAGGTATATTCTTTTATTTTAGAGTGAAATATTCTGTAGATATCTGTTAGATCCATTTGGTACATAACTTCTTTTAGTTTAACTGTGTCTGTTTAGTTTCTGTTTCCATGATCTATCCATTGCTGAGAGTGGGGTATTGAATTTTCCTACTATTAGTGTGTGAGTTTCAATGTGTGCTTTGAGCTTCAGTAACATTTTTTTTTTTTTTTACAAATGTGGGTGTCCTTGAATTTGGGGCATAGATATTCAGAATTGAGCATTAATTTTGGTGGATTTTCCCTTTGATGAATATGTAGTATCCTTCTTCATCTTTTGTGATAACTTTTGCTTGAAAGTTTATTTTATTGGATATTAGAGTGGCTACTCTATCTTGTTTTTTGAGAACATTTGCTTGGAAAATTTTTTCCCTGCCTTTTACTTTGAGCTAATGTTTGTCCTTGCCACTGAGGTGTGTTACCTGTATGCAAAGAACTGCTGGATCCTGTTTACATATCCAGTCTGTTAGCCTGATTTTTCATTGGTGAATTGAGTCTATTGATGTTGAGAGATATTAGGGACCAATGATTGTTGATTCCTGTTATTTTTGTTGTTAGAGGTAGAATTATGCTTGTATGTTTCTCTTCTCTTTGGTCTGTTGTGAAAAATTAATTTCTTGCTTTTTTTTTCGCTGTAGTTTCCCTCTTTTTGTTGGACGTTTTCTTCTATTATCCTCTGTAGGGCTGGATTAGTGGAAAGATATTGTTTAAATTTTGTTTTGTCTTGGAATATCTTTTTTTCTCCGTGTATGGTAATTGCAAGTTTTGCTGGGTAGAGTACCCTGGGTAGGCATTTTTGTTCTCTTAGGGTCTCTATGACATCTTTCCAGGATCCTCTGACTTTTAGAATCTCTGATCAGAAGTCAGGTTAGAGGATTTTTTTTTTTTTTATAATTTTGTTGAAGATGTTTGCTGGCCCTTTGACTTGGTAATCTTCATTCTCTCCTATGCCTATTATTATCAGGTTTGGTCATTTCATTGTGACCTGGATTTCTTGAATGTGTTGAGATAGGAGCTTTTCAGTTTTTGTATTTTTCTTAACTGTTGTTTTGATATCTTGTATGATATCTTCTACCACTGAGATTTTCTCTTCTCTTGTATCCTGTTGGTCATGTTTATATCTATAACTCCTGTTCTCTTTCCAAGTTTTTCCATCTCCAGGGCTGTCTCCCTTTGTGATTTTGTTAATGTTTCTATTTCTGTTTTTAGGTCCTGGATGGTTTTGTTCAATTCCTTCTCCTGTTTAATTTATTCTCCAGTATTTTTTTAAGGGATTTGTATGTTTCCTCTTTAAGGTCTTCTATTTGTTTACTTGTGTTCTATATTTTCTTAAGGGAGTTATTTGTGTCCTTCTTAAAGGCCTCTATCACCTTCATGAAATCAAAGTTTAGATCTAAACCTTGCTTTTCAGGTATCCAGGACTTGCTTTGCTAGGAAAATTGGTTCTGACATTGCCAAGTCAAATTGGTTTTTGTTGCTTATGTTCTAATGCTTGCCTCTTACCATCTGGTTATCACTGGTATTATTCACCCTCCCTGTCCCTGACTGAAGCCTGTCCTTCCTGTGAACCTGTGATCCTATGATCCTGTGTATCTGGATATGTCAGAATACCTGGAGAGTCAAGCTGCAACTAGAGTGTGGGTTCTGTATGTGTAGATCCAGAGCAGAGGCCCTGGTCCTGGCACAGAGGAAAACAAGAAGACATGCAGTTCTCTGGCTGCATGGGGTAACTGTGTCCCAGGTTTGCAGAGGTCCAAATATGATGGGTATTGTGGTGGGGGTTGGGATCTGATGTGTGATTCTGAGTGTGTCAGAATACCTGGGTAGTTGATCTGCAACTGGTTTGTGGGCTGTGTGGGTTTGGGCCAAGAGCCAAGGCTCTGCTTCTGGCACAGCTGGGAACCAGAAGCAAATGATTTTTCAGTATGATTTCTGATCTATGAGTAAATCACAGATTGTATGGCAATGATGATGGCAAGTTTTGGATCTTAAATAGGTTAAATTACAGAAGCTTAGTGTACCATGGCTCTGAAATGAATAAATCAGAGATCAAAGTGTTGAAAATTTTGCTTTATATTCAGGCCTGTCTCTTTGGCACATAACTGTATCTTCATAGTCATCCTTATGTGATTTTTTTTTGTCTTCAGCTCCTTTTATGTGCCCAATTTTATTTGATTAAAGAGAAAACTAATGATCTCATTTAATATTTTCTTAAAAATTAACTCCTCTTGTTTGCTTTTTCAATCTTTTGATTTTTAAAGTGATGGGTTTCATATTGAAATTTTCATATGTGTATGGAATATATATTATATATGGAGAGCATCATTCCCATTACTATCCCTTCCCCAAACAATTTCTTTGCTTATTCCAGCTAGTCCCACTTCTACTTTCATCATGTACGTATGTATGTATGTATGTATGTATGTATGTATGTATGTATTTAGTAATCACCTACTACTTTTCATTCAAATTGCTTATTAGAATATGACTGAGGTTTGTCTTCATTATATCTTTAAAAAATCTATAAATGACCTATCAAATAATTTTCACATTTTGTGACACTAGTGGACTCAATCTCCTACATGTAGCAAAACTTACACTTGAAAATATACATTTTTTCGTATGTGTTACATGAATAAGACAATTCAGTTTTTTAATTAATTTATCAATAGAAGTGTCTCTTCCTTTCATAATACACACTCAGGCTGAGATCATATGTACATGCCAAATACCAGACTGGAGTGAAACAGAAAATATGGAGGCCTTGGGGCATCTTCCATCCTGATGAACAAAGTAGATTATTTTATTCCTTGCTCCTAGACTAGAGAATGCCCATATTTCCATTTCTCATCTTTCAGCAGGTGGATAATTTGAAGAAGCAGATGAAGGAAACCACAATATACAATCAACCAAGAATGTCTTTCTTTTTATTCATACTTCTTAAGTCAACTACTAATTAATGCTGTGCATATTGAACAGATATTTCATAGAATTAATAATTGTTGCTGTAATATTGGTACTTCTGTATGTGACTTATAGAGGCCGCATTTAATTAATACAAACAGAACTTGTTTGAAAAACTTGAACCCATAATTTTTACTAAGAAACTGATTTTGAGAGCCAAATGCACCAACTTCAAACTTACAGCCTACCTGTCTTTGCAGCAATGACACAGTAGCCAAGGTTGCAATCACATCTACCACCATAGTGAAAATATTTAATAAAAAACATATTATTCATATTACCTGTCAAGGTAAATGGAAAGTAAAGGGGGGTCCAATATCAAGAGATGTTGCAGATAAACTTGGAACAACTCAGTACAAGAGTAGATAATTTTTAAAGAATTCAGTATTGCTTATCAGAACCACTCACACAGAATGTGTCTATGTGTTTTAGAGGGATGGATCAGATTACATTTCTACCCCTCCCATTCTCTTACAAAAAATCATTCAGATGGAACAGTGGGTGATAATTCTCTTCCACCACACATGCAGAACCAAGTGCCTGGACCTAACCATATGCCAGTATAGGAGCCTCGACCTAGACAGCTCAGCATGACAACATGTCTATGAATGCCTTCAAATTGCCATGGATCCATGGGCAATACAACCATTCTGTGTCATTTTTTAAGAGCTTGTCTATGCAGAACTAGAAGATGATGAGTCAAGTGCAAGAAAATATTGTATACATTCACATATACATGTCAAATACCAGACTAGAATGAAACAAAAATGTAAAACTATGGTCCCAGACAGAACACGAATATGCAACCAAATTAAGGTCTCACAATAGACTGTCATCCTTCTTCTCAGCAATAAAACATGCCTCCTGGAAATGGGCAGTTTTAACAAGGACAGAAGTCCCCTATGAGGATGATGGATGAAGTTAGTATGCTGGAACAGAGATTGATGCTTCCTTATAGATCCCGGCACAGCTGTAAGACTATCACAGGGACTAATAAAGACAAAGTGGGCAAGGTCTTCTGAATGCATAAACAAACAAAACTAACCTGATGAAAATACATATTATGGCCCATACGAAGGTGCTTATGAAGGACTACATCCATAGGAAGGGTATCAGCTCCAGGAGCAACAGTAGTCAGAGATATAGGCCTATCCATGGTAACAATAGGACCACTGTCTTTTTAGATCTTCCTGGGTCCTCATTATCTTAATTTTCTCCCAGGTAAAGGTCAGTAGTATAGGGGTTGATGCAACACAACAGAGGTCATCACAGGTACCCCAGTATAGATACATGGTTAGGGGTAATGTAGAAATTACCAGCAGTGAAAATGTCCTTACAGTCCAATAGCTAGTATTTGTTTATAGTCATGTTGTCACAGTCACTGCACTCTGGACACCTCTCATGAAGATATATTTCTATTCTGTCTGGTACTGGAAAAAAATCTTTGGATGAATGGCCTCTTTATTACCAAAAGCAATTGTTCTTTAGTTTGAAAAGGCATCAGAAACTACAAAATACAACCAATTTTACATTTCTACCCTAGATGGTAACATTGGACAAAAAAAAATGCATTGACATAATTTGCAGCAATTTCAGAACTGTGTCCTCATTGGAATGTCACAGGCTGAAATGTGGGAACTGCTTTGGATGTTCATGAAGGTTGAGGGTATTTCATACTTTTCTAAAGATTATTTTGTAAGGGGAACATAGAAATGTACATATTTTGCAACAGCCATATTTTGTATGTTACAGTTTTTTTAATGTGATAAATATGCAAAGCAGTATTCTAGACACTGAAGAGAATCAGAAGTCCTCTTACTATGGAGGGCATTTCTTGCTTGGACATTGTGGTGTTCCGTGAAGTTTTAGGTAAGGAAGAAGATATCTATGTTTAGGTTCTTAGGAATTTCACATCTTTTTTTCCCTAAAAGATTATCAGTGACACTGCGATATAGTTTTTGAGTACAAATAAAAATATAAAAGCCTCCCATTTTTAAAATTAAAACCTTTTCATAAATATATGATTCATAATACATGATTTTGAAATGTGTGGCATCTATGAACTATGGTGACAGGTTTCTATAATTTAAGTAGGAACTCTCTCATAAAACATAATATTAAATAATAAAAAGAGAAAATGCTAGATTTAACCTAGTATGAACAGTCAGGGAACTTAGTACTATCAACATATAATCATATTAGTGAAGAGTCATTGTTGATCCAGTCATTTTATATGTACCAGATAGAGCATAATTGGATCATATCATAGCATAGTTCAGGAAACTGTATACTTCTACTGTTACTTTCTTAATTGAATATATGCAAAAGGCACCTTTATGCTCCTCTATCTTCATCTTCATTAATACTACATGAAAATACTTACAGGTTGTTTCTGGTCTGTGTTGAAAACCTAGATGTTTTATTTTATGGATTCTTGTTTTTAAGTGAGTGGCTTTGGCTCAGTTCCAGCTCAGTGGTCTCTGGACCTATGCCTGAAGTGGATGGGGTCTTTAGTAAGTGATTTAACTTCCACCTCTTGGGGCAACCTAGGCTATATTTTTGGGGCATGTCTTGGACACCCCTGACCAACAACTCAAGAGAGGAGTCTTTATATATGATATTGGGTTCCTTTAGAAGATATTTGACTCTTACAGGGAGCAATATAAGCCCAGATAAAAGTTCATTAAAACTATAAAAATATATTTATACACATAATTATAAGCATAAAAGGCCTTTAGGTCAATAGTTAATATAATGATTTGTTATGGCTTTGTCAAACTATCTCTATTTTACCTTCATTCTTCTTTCTCTATGTTTACTTACCAACAGGCTTCCATGTCCCTTATCACAATGCTTATATCCTAGAATTCCCTTTTAACAATTTTCCAAGTTCTTCTGGATTTCCACCTCATTCCTACCCAAAAGAAGCCTTCTTTCCTACATTCTTGATGAGATCATTTATATTCAACTATTCCCTTTTCTATTCCTCCTCCAAACTCCGATCCTGGCAATGGTCCAAATCTATTTTTCTGGTTTTTGTGCTTTCTACAGGCTATGTACTTGAGGCTGAAGATGTGTAATAAAAGAATTACTGATGAGAGAGAACAGGAGACCTATGCTTTCTGGGTCTTTGTAACTCACTCAACATTATTTATTTCTGTGGTTCCATTCATTTACTTGAAAAGTTCATGATTTTAAGCCTTTTTGTGTTTTTTGGTTTTTTTAATCCTTTATTTATTTATTTATTTATTTATTCTCCAGATTTTACTCCTCTCTCAGTCCATCTTCCGACTGTTTCACATGCCATACATGCTCCTGTCCCCTGTCTCCACGAGGATGTCCCCACCCTCACCCCACCCCACCAGATCTCTAAATTCCATGGGGCCTCCAGTTACTTCTTTGAGTAAACCCAGACCCAGCAGTCCTCTGCTGTATATGTGTTTAGGGCCTCATATCAGCTGGTATGTGCTGCCTGGTTGGTGGTCCAGTGTTTGAGAGATCTTGGGGGTCCAGATTAATTGAGACTGCTGGTCCTCCTACAGGGTCGCCCTCCTCCTCAGCGTCTTCCAGCTTTCCCCTAATTCAACCATATGGATCAGCAGATTCTGTCCATTGATTGGGTGCAAATGTCTGTATCTGACACTTTCACCTGCTTTTTGGGTCTTTTGGAGGGCAGTCATGATAGGTCCCTTACTGTGAGTGCTCCATAATAATAATAGTGTCCGGTCCTGGACCTTCTTTTCCTCAGGTTCCTCTTCATTTCCATTCCTACAGCTCTTTCAGACAGGAATAATTATGAGTCAGAGTTTTGACTGTGGGATGGTAATCCCCTCTGTCACCTGATGCCCTGTCTTTCTGCTGGAGGTGGGGTCTCCCTCCTGTATGGCATTTTATCTAAGGTCTCCCTCCCTTTGAAATCTGAGAGTTTCTCATCTCCTAGGTCTCTGTTGCATTCTCGAGGCTCCACGCAACCTCCTTCTTCCCGAGGTTGCCTGTTTCATTTCTTTCTGTTGGCCCTTAAGGCTTCAATCCTTTTCCCTCACCCAATACCAGATCAGGTTCTCACGCCTATTCGCTTTACCTATGAGGTTCCTCCCAACCTCCTCCTTCGTGATTGCTTTCTTCTCCCTCCCAAGTGGGACTGAGGCATCCTCACTTAGGCCCTTCAGCTTGTGATCTTTTGAGTTCTGTAGACTGTATCTTGGGTATTACCTTTCTTGGCTAATATCCACTTATTAGTGAGTACATACCATGCATGTCCTTTTGGGTCTGAGTTACCTCACTCAGAATATTTTCTAGTTCCATTCATTTGCCCACAAAATTCGGAATGTCCTCATTATAAATAGCTGAGTAGTATTCAACTCTGTAAATGAATCATACTTTCTTTATCCATTCTTCTGTCTTGGGACATCTGGGTTTTTTACAGCTTCTGGCTATCACAAATAAGGCTGTTGTGGGCATAACGGAACACATGCCCCTGTGGCATGGTGGGGTATCTTTTGAGTATATTCCCAAGAGTGATATTGCTGGGTCTCCAGATAGATTTATTTCTAATTTTCTGAGGAACCTCCAGATTGATTTCCAGAGTGATCGCACCAGTTAGCAATCCAACTAGCAATGGAGGAGTGTTCCATTTCTCCACATCCTTGCAAACATGTGTTGTCACCTGAGATTTTGATGTTAGCCATTCTGATTGATATAAGGTGAAATGTTGGGGTTGTTTTGATTTGTGTTCCTCTGATCACTAAAGACTTTGAACATTTCTTTAGGTGTTTCTCAGCCACTTGGGATTCCTCTGTAGCTGAATAATGTTCTATAGTTTACATGTACAACATTTATATTATCCATTATCTATTTAAATGTTGGGAGCCAACTCTGAGCCGAAAGCAGTTATTATTGTTGCAGCCATCTTGAGCCATATACCCTGACAAGAGACTTGTTTACAACAGCTGAGAACACTCTGATAATTATCTTGATAATTTCAGTCAAGGCCAGGCAGTGGTAGCACATGCCTTTAATCCCAGCACTTGAGAGACTCAGGAAAGATATAAAAGGAGAGGCTCTTAGCCAATTTGCAACTCCTAGAAACTTTTTAAATTAATTTAAAATAAGTAAACTCCCTTTTTTTTTAAATCCTTTATCTGTGTGGGTTTTTTATTGGATATTATACGTATTTACCTTTCAATGTTATCTCCTTTCTCATTCTCCCCCAAAATCCCTTATCTCATACCCCCTCCTCCTAATTTTTGTGATTGAGTGAGACAGAGATCGTCACCCGCGACCTGTGGTCCATGGAACCAGGTTGATGCTGCCATCAAGAAGACGGTTGAAGTTCATTACCATCAGCTGAAAATTGAAGAGGATCCAGAAGTGACTCCGCAGGAGACTGACACAGCTGCCAGCTCCCCTGCCTCCCCCTACGGTCGACCCCTAGACTTCCATGCCCTCCAGAAGGGTTCCTGGTATGCCTGGCTTTGCCTTCGTTTCTCTCGCTAGAGAGCTTGGCCTCTTGATCACCACAACAAAAATTGGCTTTTTCCTAAACCAAGGCCGCCCTTGATATGGCCGCTAACATTGGGGAGCCTTCCTTTATGACAATATTACACCCCAAACTGACAAATGGTTGGTAACTTGGACATTTACAAGAGACTAGGATGGCTGTGAGTTAGCCCAATGGCGGGATTATTGTAGGTCCACTTCCCAGGGGCCCACCCAATGCAGCCGAAAAGGAGTGCGTGGTGCTGGGAATGGGTGCAGCCTACATGGCCTAAGACAGGGTTCTCACCCTCATCTCACCCACATCGGAGTCCCTTGACATTGCCCATCGTCGACAGCCTAAATCCTTCGACCATCGATGTGACTCGTCTCACATCAGTGTTTTGGGGTTGTGAACTTGTCTAAGACCCCTCATAATTATACATCTAAATTCAAAATTCACATAGTTGGGATTGATCATAAGACGCCTTCTCTAACTAAACAGAGAAGGGGGAGATGCCAGAAGCCAGGACCCTCGCCCTTACCCTCACCCCCTACCTTTCCCCACCTGCACAATGTCCTCAGAAGCTTGGCAACTGCAAGATCCTGCTTAGCAACTGCAGATAGGCTCAAAGCAGAGTACCATATCTTCTTAAGAATAGCGGGGAGACCATAACTCAAGCAGTGTACCATATCTTCTGAAGAACAGCAGGTAGATCATAATTCAAGGCAGTGTACCGTATAGACCATGACATGTTTCAAGGCACAGGCCAAGAAGATTTTGTACTTTTCCACCACCTGACCCCTCTTACCCCCTCCCCTTGTAAAACATACTATAAAAAAGCATTTCATGTTCAAAATAAAGAAATTAAAATAAATAAATTAATTAATTAAAAAAAAGGAGAGGCAGTCAGAGGCAGTAAGAGCATATAGACTAGTCAGAGCAGACAGACTAGTCAGAACAGACAGACTTCGACTCCAGAAAGACACAGACAAGACAGACTGACTCAGAACAGATAGATTCAGAGCATACAGACTAGACTAGACAGAGAGACTAGGCCGAGACAGAGTCAGACAGACTCAGGCAGACAGACTAGACAGAGCAGACAGACTCAGACTCTGTCTCCAGCAGCAGACTTCGTCTCTAGAGCAGACTCTATCTCCAGCAGCAGTCTCCTATTTCATTTCTGTTTTTATTAATTTGGATACTGTCTACATGCCCTCTAGTTAGTCTGGGTAAGGGTTTATCTATCTTGTTGATTTTCTCAAAGAACCAGCTCCTGATTTGTTGATTCTTTGTATAGTTCTTTCTGTTTCTACTTAATTGATTTCTGCCCTGAGTTTGATTATTTCCTGCTGTCACACATCTCTTAGCTGCATAGGTTAATAAAGTCAGACCAAGAAATATCACTTAGTGTGGCCTATTCAAAAGATTTTTGTTCAGTCTACAGCTTTCCCAACTGAGATATTTTGGGTATATCTTGGTCACAAGATTATTGATAAACAGAAAATTATCTATTAGTAAGCAGCCATGGAAATGTCCATAGAACCTACTGAAAGATTAAAGAAACACGTAAGAAGTGGACAAAATATGTAGCAGTTCAACAGAGGAAGATCAAAGAGATAGCATAGCCTAAGTGATGATTTATCCTAAAGATATAACATATATATATATATATATATATATATATGTATATATATATATATATTTGCTTTATTCTAGCAGATAAAACATCATAATAAATAGTTCAAACATATCATCTGATTAAGTGTTACCTCAATTATATAAATAGATATGTATGTCCACATTCTGCAAGCATAGTGATGTAAGCGAAGAACAATTTGCATGATTTAAACCAATAATCTCTCGAGTTAGAAACTATAGTATTAACTCTTACATTTGTATACTTAGAGACACTTCTCCTCAGTGTCTAAAATTATTTAAGAACTATTATATTTTTAAGAACTTTAGTGACCTCTTTTCTGGATATTTATTTTGCTGGTGAGAATTCCAAGGATGGAATGAGTCCTGAATTGGTATGTATAATTCTATATGGGAAGTCTTTGAGGAATAAAAATTCTTATTCTCAGTGCCTGACTTAGATGCATTTATGAAATGGACACTAGTTTATATTCTACTTATCTTTCATCTCATCATGCAAGGGAGAATGAGAGGTATACATCTTCTCTATTTTCTGATAGAGGTCATGCCAATAAAAAGTATATTTTGATCTTTATCAGTTTGGTTGGTTTAATTTATTTGTTAGATATAATGAGAGTGCATATAGCAAGTAAATATGTGGTTTTATTTCTGGGTTTTCAGTTCTATTCCATTGATCAGCTTGTCTGTCTCTGTACCAATACAATGCAGTTTTTATCACTATTGCTCTGTAGCAAAGCTCAAGGTCAGGCTTGGTGATTCCCCTAGCCATTCGTTTATTAAGAATTGTTTTCACTATTCTGGGATTTTGCCTTTCCAGATGAATTACAGAATTGCTCTTTCCATGTCTTTGAAGAATTGTGTTGAGATTTTGATGGGGATTGCATTGAATCTGTAGATTGCCTTTGGTAGGATGGCCATTTTTACTATGTTAATTCTGTCAATCCATGAGCATGGGAGATCGCTCCATTTTCTGAGATCTTCTTCAATTTCTTTCTTGAGAGACTTGAAGTTACAGATCTTACACTTGTTTGGTTAGTTACCCCAAGATGTTTGATATTATTTGTCACTATTGTGAAGGGAATTGTTTCCCTTATTTTTTTCTTTGACTGTTTTTCATTTCTATAAAGGAATTCTACTGATTTATTTGAGTTAATTTTATATCTGGCCACTTTACTTCAGTTGAAGAAGATCTCTGGTAGAGTTTTGGGGGTCACTTATGTATACTATCATATCATCTGCAAATAATGATACCTTTATTTCTTCTTTGCCAATTTGTTTCCCCTTGATCTCTTTTTGTTGTCTTATTGTTCTAGCTAGCACTTCAAGTACTATATTGAGTAGATATCAGGGAAGTGGGCGTTCTTGTCTTGTCCCCAATTTTATTGGGATTACTACAAATATCTGTCCATTTAATTTGATATTTTCTGTTGCTTTGCTGTATATTGCTTTTATTATGTTTCATTATGGGCCTTGACTCCTGATCTCTCCAATACTTTTAGCATGAAGGTATTGCAAAGGGGGGAATTTTCTAAGCAGAACTCCAATGGTGCACACTCTGAAATCAACAACTGATAAATGGAACCTCATGAAACTGGAAAGCTTCTGTAAGGCAAAAGACAAAGCCGTTAAGGTAAATCAGCAACCTATAGATTGGGAAAAAAATCTCCACAAACCCCACATGAGATGGAGGGATAACATCTGAAGTATATAAAGTTCTTAAAATCTAACCACCAAAAACCCTAACAACACAATAAAAAAATGGGTTATGGAACTAAACTGAGAATTCACAACAAAGGAATCTCAAATGGCTAAGAGACACCTAAAGAAATATTTAAAGTTCTTAGTGATCAGAGAAATTCAAATCAAAACAACCCTGAGATTACACCTTATACCAATCAGAATGGCTAAGATCAAAGCCTCAGGTGACAGCACATCATGGCAAGGATGTGGAGAAAGAGGAAGACTTCTCCATTGCTGGTGGGTTTGCAAACTGGTACTACCACACTGGCAATCAATCTAGAGGTTCCTCAGAAAATTGGAAATTGATTTACCTGAAGACTCAGCACACCACACTTGGGAATATACCCAAAAGATGCTCCACCATGTTACAGGGGCATGAGGTCCACTATGTTCATAGCAGCCTTGTTTGTGGTAGCCAGAAGCTGGAAACAACACAGATGTCTCATAATAGAAGAATGTATACAGAAAATGTCATTTATTTACATACTGTAATACTACTCAACTATTAAGAATGAGGACATCCTGAGTTTTGCAGGCAAATGGATGTAATTAGAAAATATCATCCTGAGTGAGGTAACTCAGACCCAAAATGACATTCATGGTATGTACTCACAAAAATGTGGATATTAGCCAAGAACAAAAGTACAGAATACCCAAGATATAGTCCACAGAACTAAAAAATATCAAGATGAAGGGTCCAAGTGAGGATGCTTCAGTTCGACTTAGGAGGGAGAAGAAAGCAACCACAATGGGGGAGGGAGGGAAAGACCAGGATGTGAAAAGGGATGGGGAAAGAGGTCAACATGATCTGGTGTTGGGTGGGAAAAAAGAACTGAAGCCCTGAGGGCCAGTTAAAAGAATGGAAACAGGCAACCTATGGAGGGGAACACTCTAGAATGTACCAAAAACCTGGAAGATGAAAGACTCTCAGGACTCAAAGGGAGGGACCTTAGATGAAATGCCCTACAGTGGGGAGAGGTAAGTTGTAGGCCTTACATCCGACAGTAACACAGGGCATTAAATGAGGGATAGGTTTGCCATCCCACAGTCAAAACTCTGACCCACAATTGTTCCTGTCTGAAACAACTACAAGGATAGAAATTTAAAAGGGTCTGAGAAAAGAAGGTCCAGTGATAGGCCCAAAATGGGATCCAGCTCAAGGAAAGGCCCCGAGGCCTGCCACTATTACTGGGAGTTTAGAGGTCTGATGGTGTGGGTGGGTTGTGGGGGAGTGGGTGGGACCATCCACTTGGAGACAGGGTTCTGGGGATGAGGTACTGGAAACAGAACAGTTAGAGGGTAGGCCACAAGGGGAATAAAATCTGGAGTTTAAAATAGATAGATAGATAGATAGATAGATAGATAGATAGATAGATAGATAGATAGATGGATGGATGGATGGATGGATGGATGGATGGATAGATGGATAGATAGATGGTTAGATAGATGGATAGATAGATGGATAGATAGATGGATAGATAGATGATAGATAGATAGATAGATAGATAGATCACTATAACCAAGATTCACTATATTGGGGATATGGAACCTGAAGAGTCAACCTCCTGTAATCTGACAAGAATCCCGTGGAGCGGTAGAGACACCAACACTCCCACAAAATTTTCAACCTGAAATTTATCCTGTCTATAAGTAATGTAGGCGTAGGGGAGAGATCAGAATCTTAGGACATGGTTAAGCAATATCAGGCTCAGTTTGAGACCCATCCCATGTGCATACACCAATCCCTAACATTGTTAATGATACTCTATTACAATTGCAAATCTGTGTTGTCTTGACTTTTCTTAGTGGGAGAGTAAGAAAGTACCTAGCCCCACAGAGACTTAAATTGCCAGGGTGGGGCCATACCCAGGAGGGTCCCACCTGCTGAGGGGACAAAGAGAAAGAGGGTAAGGAAATTATTGTGAAAGGGGATGACTGGGAAGTGAGGCAGTGAGCAGGATATAGTGGTAAGTTTAAAAAGTTAAATTTAATTAAAAAATAGGCAAGATACTATAAACAATATTACATGATGCTAATATAAAGAGAAATCTCATTTTTATAAATATCAGAACAAGAAATAACCAGTGGGGGGATGTTACAGGGGGGATGTATTTAATTAGATAGAGATAACAGAAGAAGAGATAGAAAGTAAAGGCAACATGTATGGGATATTTCAGAAGTGCACAAATGTAAGAGACAGATACCATTAGAGTATATTTGTCATGGTGCTAATGTATTCAGGGGTTTACATATTGCTACATGATCATCATTGGTCATTCACTCCAAAAGACTTTCAGTGACAGAAAAGACTTCAGAAAAGAACATCTAGGCAGCACAAGTATTGTAGGATATTGTGGGGAAACCCTGCTAATTAAGTTTGCAGTATACTCTTGTCAGGACATATCTTTTGGTATCACCACAAAATAGAGGTTTACTTTTACAGGCAGAGGTTTTCCTTCTCTGACCTTGTCTGTGTGTTGTGAACTTGAATATGCTTTACTTGGAAAATGTCAAATAGTCCTGGCCAGACCCACAAATGTCAGCTTTTCTCCTTCCTCTGTTCTCAAGAAGAACAGGCCTAACAAATACCTAGGATTTCTAAAATGCCTTTCTATGCAAAAATAGGTATCCACAGAACTTTAAAATTCAAGCCAATGATTTTCATTTACCCTGAGAATTCCTTCCCACTCTCCAAGGTCATATATACCCCCGGTTTAGCCCAAATAAAGTATATGAGTAAAAGCTCAACCTGAATAAAGGTATGCACATCAAAGTGAATTCATAAGCCCCTTGTCTAAAAGAGCTGTAACACTTAAGATTCTCAGAGCTCAGGATGATATTTTTTAAATTTCATTCATTTGCTGCAAATTTCATAAAATCATTGTTTTAATGTATTCAATCTTACTTTAAGGGATTCCTGGGTGGTCTACAGCTTCTGGGTATTATAAATACTGCTGCCATGAATATACTGGAGCATGGGCCCTTGTTTTATATACTGGAGCATCTATATGTCCAAGAGTGGTATAGCTGGGTCTTCAAGTAGAACTACTTCTAATTTCCTGAGAAACCATCAGATTGTTTTCCAAAGTGGTTTTACCAGCTTGCAATCCCATCAAAAATGGAGGAGTGTTCCTCTTTATATACATCCTTGCCAAAATATACTATCACATGAGTTTTTGATCTTAACAATTCAGATGGTAAAGGTGCAAATTCAAGAGTCTGTATTTCTCCCATGACCAAGGATGCTGAACATTTCTTTGGGCACTTCTGGGCCATTTAAGATTCCTCAGTTGAGAATACTTGCTTAGTGCTGAACCACTTTTTAAATAGAGTTAATCAGTTCTCTGGAGCCTAAGTTCTTTGTATATTTTGTATATTGGTTGATAAAGATCTTTTTCCAATTTATAGGTTGCCATTTTGTGTAATTGACAGTTTCCTTTACCTTACAGAAGCTTTGCAATTGTATAAGGTCCCATTTGTCAATTGCTGATTTTTTGAGCCTGAGCCATTGGTGTTCTGTTCAGGAAATTTTCCTATGTACAATGTGTTTGAAGCTCTTCTCCACTTTCTTTTCTATTAGTTTCACTATATCCAGTTTTATGTGAAGTTCCTTGACTCACTTGTACTTGAGCTTTGTATAAAGAGATAAAAATGAATCAGTTTGCATTCTTCTACATGCTGAACAACAGCTGAACAAGCATCATTTCTTGAAAATTCTGTCTTTTTTCCAACTGGATGTTTTTGACTTCTTTGTAAAAGATCAGGTGACCAGAGGTATATGGGTTTAATTCTGGGACTTAATTTCTATTCCATTGATCTATCTGTCTGTCTCAGTACTAATATCATGCCATTGTTATCACTATTGCTCTGTAATACAGATTGAAGTCAGAGATGATGATTCCCCTAAATTTTCTTTTATTCTTTATTTCTTATTGGATATTGTCTTTATTTACATTTCTAATGTTATCACCTTTTGTGGTTTCCTCTGGAAACCCTGTATCCCAGCCCACCTAAACCTGCTTCTATGAATGTGTTCCCCCACCCACCCAACTACTCCAGCCTTCCTTACCCTGGCATTCCCCTATACTGGGACATCAAGGATTCACAGGATCAAGGGTTTCTCCTCCCACTGATGCCTGACAAGGCTATCCTCCCCTCCATATGCGGCTGGAGCCATGCATCCCCCCATGTGTACACTTTGGTTGGTGATTTAGTCCCTGGGAGCTCTGGGGGGTTTGGTTGATTGATGTTGTTGTTATTACTATGGGGTTGCAAACCCCTTCATTCCTTCAGTCCTTTCCCTAACTCTTCCAGTGGGGACCCTGTGCTCAGCCAAAAGGTTGATGAGAACATCCACCTCAGTATTTCTTAGGATCTGTCAGAGCCTCTCAAGATACAACTATATCAGGCTCCTGTCAGTATGCCCTTCCTAGCATAAACAATAGTGTCAGGGTTTAGGGACTGCATATGGGATGGATCTCCAGTTGGGTCAATCAATGGACGACCTTTCCTTCAGTCTCTATTCCACACTTTGTCTTCATATTTCCTCCCATGGGTATTTTGTTCCCAACTCTAAGAAGGACTAAAGCACTCAACTTTGGCCTTTCTTCTTCTTGAGCTTCATGTGGTCTGTAAATTATATCTTGGATATTCCAAGCTTTTTGGTTAATATTTGCTTATCAGTGAGTGCATACCCTATGTATTATTTAGTGATTGGGTTACCTTACTTAGGATGATATATTCTACTTCCATCTATTTGTCTAAGAATTTCATGAATTCATTGTAATAGCTGAGCAGGACTCCATTGTGTAAATGTATATTTTCTATATCCATTCTTCTCTTGAAGGACATCTGGGTTCTTCTAGCTTCTGGCTATTACAAAAAAGGCTGCTATGAACATAGTTGAGCATTTGTCCTTGTTATATATTGGAGCATTTTTGGGTATTTACCTAGTAGTAATATTGCAAGATCCTTAGGTAATACATGTCCAATTTTCTGAGGAACCATCAGACTATTTTCCAGAGTGGTTGTACCAGCTTGCAATCCCAGCAGCACTGGAGGAGTGTTGCTCTTTCTCCACATCCTTGCCAGCATCTGCTGTCACTTGAGTTTTTGAACTTAGTCATTCTGACTGGTCTAAGGTGGAATCTCAGGGTACTTTGATTTGGAGTTCGCTGATACTAAAGATGTTGAACATTTTTTTAGGTGATTCTCAGCCATTCAATATTCCTCAGTTGAGAATTTTTTGTTTAGCTCTGTATGCCATTTTTATTAGGGTTATTTCATTCTCTGGAGTCTAACTTGTTGAGTTCTTTGTATATATTGGATATTAGCCCTCTATTGGATGTAAGATTGGTAAAAGATCTTTTCCCAATCTGTTGGTTGCCATTTTGTCCTATTGACAATATCCTTTGCCTTAAAGAAGCTTTGCAAATTTTTGAGGTGCCATTTGTCGATTGTTGACCTTAGAGCATAAACCATTGGTAATCTGTTCAGGAAATTTTTCTCTGTCCCCATGTGTTGGAGGCTCTTCCCCACTTTCTCTTCTGTTAGTTTCAGTGTATGCGATTTTGTGTGTAGGTCTTTGATCCATTTGGACTTAAGCTTTATACAAGGAGATAAGAATGGATCGATTTACATTGTTTTAAATGCTGACAGCCTTTTGAACAAGCACCATTTGTTGAAAATGCTGTCTTTTTTTTTTCTACTGGATGGTTTTAGCTCTATTGCCTAAATTCAACATACCATAGGTGTGGGTTTATTTCTGGGGCTTCAATTCTATTCCATAGATCTTCCTGCCTGTATCTGTACCGATATGATACAGTTTTTACCCCTATTGCTCTGTAATACAGCTTGAGGTCAGAGATAGTGATTCCCTCAGAAGTTCTTTTAATGTTGAGAATAGTTCTTGCTATCATGGTTTTTTTGTTATTCCAAATGAATTTACAAATTTCTCTTTCTAACTTGATAAAGAATTGAGTCAGAATTTTGATGGGCATTGAGTCTTTAGAAAAAGAGGTCAAAGGGATACAAATTGGAAGGGAAAATATCTAAATATTACTATTTGTAGATAATGCAATAGTACACTTAAGCAACCACAAAATTTCTACCAGAGAACTCGTAAACCTGAGAAACAATTTCAGCAAAGTGGTTGGATATAATAACTCAAAAAAAATCAGTAGCCTTCCTCTGGTCAAAGGATAAACAGCCTGAGAAAGAAATTAGTGAAAGGTCACCCATCGCTAGTCACTCAAACCAAGCAAGTGAAAGATCTGTATGACAAGAACTTCAAGATTCTGAGGAAAGAAATCAACAATTTCAGTAGATGGAAAAATCTCCCCTGCTCACAGATTGGCAGGATTAATATAGCAAAACTGGTCATTTTGCACAAAGTTCTTTTATTCTCGAGAATACTTTTCACTATCTTGTTCTTTTTTTTTTTTTGTTATTCCAGAGGAATATGAGACTTGCCTTTGGTTTGGAATTATGATGGGTTTTGCATTGAATCTATAGATTGCTTTTGGAATATGGCCATTTTTACTATGTTAATCCTGTCAATCCATGAGTGTGGGAGATTTTTCTATCTTCTCAGGTCTTGCTTTCTTTCATCAGAAACTTGAAGGTCTTCTTGACAGATATTTCACTTGCTTTGTTAGAAACCAAGATATTTTATAGTAATTGTGATTATTATAATCAGTTTTGTTTTCCTATTTTTGTTCTCAGCCTATTTGCCCTTTATGTAGATGAAGGCTACTAATTTGTTTGAGTACATTTTATATCCAACCACATTGCTAAAGTTGTTTATCAGCTTAAGGAGTTCTCTAATAAAAATTTCGGAGTACCTTATATATACTCTCATATCATCCAAAAATAGTAATACCTTGACTTCTTTCTTTCTAATTTGTATCCCATTGGCCTCCTTTTGTTGTCTAATTTCTTTGGCTAGAACCTAGAGTATGTAGTGTAATAAATAAGAGTGGGAAGCCTTTTCTTGTCCCTGATTTTAGTGGGATTATGTCAAGTTTCTCCATTGATCTTGACATTGATTATTGGTTTGCTGTATATTGCTTTTATTATGTTTATTTATCGGCCTTGAATTCTTGATCTTTCCTAGAGTTTTACCTTGAAGGTTGTTGAATTTTGTCCAAGCCTTTTTCAGCACCTAATGAGATGATCATTTTTTTTTCTTACAGTTTGTTTATATACTGGATTACATTGATGGATTTCCATATGTTGATCCCTGCATGCCTGGGGTGAAGCCTACTTGATCATGATGAATATTAATTTTGATGTATTCTTGGATTCTGTTGGCAAGAATTTTATTGAGCACTTGTGAACTGATATCCATAAGGGAAATTTGTCTGAAGTTCTCATCCTTTGTTGGATCTTTGTGCAGTTTACATATCAGTGCAACTGTGGGTTCATAGAAAGAATTAGATACTGTTTCTTCCATTTAGATTTTGTGGAATAGTTTTGGAAATATTGGTCTGAGGTCTTCTTTTAAGGATTGATAGAATTCTGCACTAAAAACACCTGGCCCTGGGCTTTTGTTGGTTGGGAGACTTTTAATGACTCCTTCTGTTTAGTGGATATGGGACTGTTTGCATGGTTTATCTGATCCTGATTTAACTTTGATACCTGGTATCTGTCTAGAAAATCATCCATTTCATCTAGGCTTTCCAGTTTTGTTGGATATAGGCTTTTATAGTAGGATCTGATGATTTTTTTTAAATTCTTCAGTTTCTGTTGTTTTGTTTCCCTTTTCATTTCTGATTTTGTAAATTTGGATACTGTCTCTGTGCCTTCTACTTAATTTGCATAAGGATTTATCTATCTTTGTTGATTTTCTCAAAGAACCAGCTCATGGTTTTGATTCTTTTTATAGTTCTCTTTGTTTCTACTTGGTTGATTTCAGGCCTGAGATTGACTATTTCCTTCTATCTGCTCCTCTTGGGTATATTTGATTCTTTTCGTAGAGCCTTTATATGTTCTGTTAAGCTACTAGTATAGGATCTCTCCAATTTCTTTATGAAGGATCTTAGAGCTATGAGATTTCCTCTTAGCAGTGTTTTCATTGTGTCCCATAAATTCAGGTATGCTGTGCCTTCATTTTCATTAAATTATGAAGTCTTTGATTTCTTTCTTTATTACTTCCCTGACTATGTTATGATTGAGAAGAGAGTTGTTCAGCTCCCATGAGTATGGGGGCTTTCTGTTGTTTTCGTTACTATTGAAGACTAGTACTAGTTTGTGGCAAATGGATGGAACTAGAAAATATCCTGAGTGAGGTAACTCAGACAAAAAAGAACACACAATGTATGTACTCACTGGTAAAGGGATACTGCCCTAATGCTCAGAATACCCGTGATACAACCCACTGACCATATGAAGCTTAACATGAAGGAAGACCAAAATGTAGATACTTCAAGCCTACTTAGAATAGGGAACAAAATAATCAGAGGATGGAAAGAGATAGATAGATAGATAGATAGATAGATAGATAGATAGATAGATGATAGATAGATAGGATTATCAGAGGGATAGAAGAGGGGGAGGAAAAGTGGGGCAGGACTAGGTGTGGGAAGAAACAGGAGAGAAGTCCAGAGGTTCAGGAAAATGAATATGTAGCAATAGAGGTGAGGAACTGAAAGTTGAAACTCTTAGACACCAGAGAAGCAAGAATTTCCCAGGACTGAATGGGTATGATCTTAGCCACAATACCCAACAAAGGGGAGATAGAACCTGTAGAAATCACCTCCACTACATAGGCATGACCACCAGTTAAGGGATGGGGCCACCCAACTGTCTCAAATCATTAATCCAAAATTGTTCCTGTTTGAAGGAAATACAGGGACAACAAAAGGAGCATAGACTGAAAGAAAAGCCATCCAGAAACCATCCCATCTACAGACACCAGATCCTGGTACAACTGCTGATGCCAAGAAGTGTTTGCTGACAGCAGCTTAATATAGAAGTCCCCTGAGAGGTTTTGCCAGCATCTGTCTAATACAGATGCAGATACTCACAGGCAACCATAGGACTGAGCCTGGGGCCCCAGTGGAAGAGTTAGGGGAAGGACTGAAGGATCTGAAGGGGATTGCAGCCCTGAATGCTGTGGTTTCTGGATACCCTGAGAGGGAAGAAGGCAGGATGCAGAACCACAGCAGGACTTTATAACACATCCCATATTATATAATCTTATTCTTATGTGAAACCTTTTCATTAGCTTGGGAGCAATTTCTCAGGCATACATACAATCTATTAGTTATATGTTACTGAGGAAAAATTACATGGGAATATTGAGTTATGAGTCTAGTACAATCATTGTAATCACCCCATGGTTCCCAATCAGAATGGTTAAATAAATGGCAGTGAAAGTGATAAATAATGGCATCTGAAGTTCTGAGGCACCTGTCAAGCCCACAAAAAAAAAAACTCAGTTGCCTCTGAAATATTCTCCATCAATGTAACTTAGAAATTATATCAAGTACCTAAGAGAAGATTAAGAGATGAGAAGTTATGCTAGTTCAACACTACCATGAAATCTTAACCATAAGTATGGTCTCTTATTCATGTGTCAGTGTTTTGTTTACTATGAAAGAACATAGAATTCAGGGTAGGAGAATGATCAGTAGGACGTAGGTAAACAGCAGAACTTCATTGTTGATCACAACTGGAAAAGCCCGATCAATTTATGACTCTGCGTCTTATTTCAGATTTATTGTTATATCAAATACATTATTACAGCAATCCATATAGGACTATTTCATGCTAATTGAAATAGCTGGTAGACACTTAAAAATTCCATTGAATGCATAATCATCAGATGGTTCAGTGAAGCACACAGTCATATTTCCACATATAGTACAGGCAAAACCTCTCAGTGCATTTAACATATTAATTAATCCCTGTCAATATATTTTTGTGTTTTCTTTACATTTTTGCTATTAGTTCTGCTGTGATCAAGCCCAGGTACTTGCTTACATTACATAAGTAGTATGTCATTGAGTTATAGCACCAGCTTTCCTTTTTAGTACTATCTGTATATTGCTAAAGATTTGGTCTCTTTCCTAGAGACACTTTTCTCCATTTTGTGGGTTTCTAACTATACTGTCCCTTTTAAGCGCTAATGAATTGAAATGTATGTACAATCTTTTGAGCACATTCTTACTGATAATACCATTCAGAACCCCAAAGAATACACACAAAAAGGAAATTTCAAACATTTGCAGTAAATATTCAGCTGTTTGCACTTCATGTCACAACCTTGATATTTTATATAGTCCACTATTCTATGGATGAGAATGTAAGAATGGGGAAAGAAAGAATAGTCAATATTGTAGTTTCCTCAGATTTTGTATCCTCAGACAGACTATACTCCAAGGTGCATATTCTTGAACTCTACATAGATAGAATGAGCTCTAACAAAGTTCCTATGGTTGTATTAGAAATAGGGCTATTCAATCTGAGAGAAATTCTAGTTCTAGAATGTTGAGCATCAAATCTTGAGGAGTTCTCATTTCTCTGAGCTAGGCCCCCTTCACATTCAATGTGAAAAATGATGTTTCCTTTCCCTTAAATAATAACCAAGGACAAAATCATCACCTACCTTATTAGGCTACACGTGTTAACATATGGCCAAAAATAAGACTGCAATTTATAACTATAGAAAAGGTTAATATTACAAAATAAACCCTAGTTCCCTTTATGCCTATATAATATTTCATCTCATGGCTACCAACTAACATTTATTTTATCATTTTAGTGTAAACTATTCATAAATAGAGTAGCCTAAAAGTTAACATGTCAAGTGTATATTAATGGTGCTATATCCTAGAACCTTGACTAATTTTCCTGAACTAGGCCCCATTCACATACAATGTGAAAGATGATGGACCCTCTAATTAAACAAAATTCAAGGTCAAAATTCAAAGGCAATAGTAATTTTTGTATTTCTAATTCCATAGAACATTCTCAATACATGACAATCTCGATTACAACATTCACTCTAGGACCTGGTGGTCATGAACATGAAACATGAAGACTGATAAGACGATCATAGAGAAGAGATAACAGTAGAGCAAGAACAATCAGATGGCAAGAATATTGTTTGCAGGTTATACAACTACTTTTCTTTCATTTTATGATTATGTTTTCATTTGTAAAATGGATATAATCAGGCATCCCATATTCTGTTATGGTCTTGACTGACTACAGTAGTATATTTTTGTGATATTATTGTACTAGGAATAGACAAGTGTTAGTACAAAGTAGGGGCATGGACCACTTCATGTTAAGAGTATCAGTGCAGAGTCAATAATGAAAGAAGAGAATGTCTCCTTTCCCACATTTAAAGGTTTGCTTTGGAATATAACCTAAACTTAGATTCACCCAAATTTCTAGTCAAAGACAGAAACCTCACTATATATCTCAGGGGAACCAGTCACATGAGGGAGATGTCTTTTTATGTTTGTAATCCTATATTTGTCCTTCATTCCAAATTTTGTAGCTTATTTTACTTACTGAGACTATTTATGAGGACTTTTGCAAATGAAACTTAGATTAGAGAACCTCTGATTATTAGACACTCAGTTTGACAGCTCAGTTGGGCAGAAATAAATAACTAAAATCACAAATTAAGGGACCTTAGGACCTCATCAAAATTTTCTTTTAACTAAAGTAATGTGAGATGGGCTGGAGAGAAGGCCCAGCAGTTAATAACAGTGCCTGTTCTTCCAGAGGTTCTGAGTTCAATTCCCAGCAACCATAGGGTGGCGCACAACCATCTATAATGGTATTCAATGGCCTCTTCTGGTGTGTCTGAAGACAGCACCAATGTACTCATATACATAAAATAAGTAAACAATTTATTTATTTATTTATTTATTTATTTAATATTCCAGATTTTTTTCACTTCCTGGTCCACCCTCCAACTGTTCCACATCCCATACCTCCTCACTGTCCCCATATCTTCATGAGGATGTCCACATCCCCTACCCTCACCCACCAGATCTCAACTCCCTGGGCCTCCAGTCTCTTGAGGGTTAGGTGCATCTTCTCTGACTAAACCCAAACCTGGCAGTTTTATGTTGTATATGTGTTGGGGGGCCTCATATCAGCTTGTATATGCTGCTTGGTTGATGTTCCCTCCAGTTTCTGAGAGATAACATGGGTCCCGGTTAATTGAGACTGCTGATCCTCCTACAGGGTCACCCTCCTCCTCAGCTTCTTCCAGCTTTCCACTAATTCAACCACAGGGGTCAGCAACTTCTGTCCATTGGTTGGGAGCAAATATCTGCATCTGACTCAGCTGCTTTTTGGGTCTTTCAAAAGACAGTCATGATAGATCCCTTTTTGTAAGTATTCCATAGCCTTTATAATAATGTCAAGTCTTGGGACCTCCCCTTGAGCAGGCTCTGTCTTTGGACATGTTGCTAGACCTTCTTTTCCTCAGGCTCTTCTCCATTTCCATCCTGTAGTTCTTTCAGACATGAACAATTATGGGTCAGAGTTTTGACTGTGGAATGGCAATCCTATCCCTCACTTGATGCCCTGTCTTTCTATTGGAGGTGGACTCTACAAGTTTCCTCTCCCTACTATAGGGCATTTCATCTAAGGTTCTCTGTTTGAGTCCTGAGAGTTTCTCATCTTCCAGGTCTCTAATACATTCTGGAGGATCCCTCCAACCTCCTGCCTCCTGAAGTTGCATGTTTCCATTCAAACTGCTGGCCTTCAGGGATTTGAGTCCTTTTCCCCCACTTTATACCAAATCACATTCTCCTCTCTCTTCCCCAACTCCTTACTCTCCCAGGTATCTCCCCCCCCACCCCCTTGTGGTTGATTTCTTTTCCCTCCCAAGTGGAACTGAGGCATCCTCACTTGAGAAAACTCAAAAAGTTCAACAAGAAAAATAAGTAATTCTTTAAAAAAATGAAGTGATATGTGATGACCCCAGCACATTTTTCTACTATGAAATGAACAAACAATAACAACCATAAAATCAAACTATATAACTTACAATCCTAACCTTGATATAGTTTTCCCCTCATTTTTCCTTTTAAAATGTATCTTTTAAATGCTTATTTGATTTGATTTACATTGGTACTTGCCTGCACATATGTCTGACATTATTTGTATGTTTTATGCAGGTGTAGGCCAGAATAATGTGTTGAATTCCCTTGAACCAGAGATTCAAACAGCTGTGAATTGCTATTTAAGTGGTAGAAATCAAACTGTGCTCCTCTTCAGGGAGACAAGTACTGTGACTCACTGGGCCATGTCTACTTCCCCTCTCTTATTTCCTTAAAATGTATCTTCAAATGGTGGTTACTCTAATTTGTAGGATGCAATGAATATTTTTATGTATGTGTGCATGGTCTATTACCCAAATCAGAAGAGAAAAATAAAGATTTCTATGTATTTTTATCACCTTGTTGTAAAGAATAAATACTAGAAATTTCATTTAAAAAAATTGTTTTTAACCTTTTTTTTATTGGATATTTTACTTATATTTCGGATGTGATCCCCTTTTCCTATTTCCCTCCCACCCAGAAATCCCCTATCACATCCCCCCTCCTCCTGCTTCTGTGAGGATGTGCCCCCACTATCCCACCCACTCCCACCTCCCCACCTATGAATTCCCCCACATTGGGCATCCAGCCTTCATTAGACCAAGGACTTCCTCTTTCACCTATGCCGGACAATGTCATTCAATCCTACAAAAACAACTGGAGCCATGGGTCTCTCCCTATGTGCTTCCAGGCTAGTGGTTTAGACCCTGGGATCTCTGATTGGTTGGTATAGTTGCTCTCCACATGGGGCCCACAAACCGTTTCAACTCCTTCAGTCTTCTCTCTCCCTCCTCCTCTGGGAACCCCATGATCAATTCAATGGTTAGCTGTGAGCATCTGCCTCTGTATATTTCAGGCCCTGGCAGACCTCTAAGGAGACAGCTATATTAGGTTCCTGTCAGCATGCACTTCCTGGCATCCACATTATAACTAGTAAATTTAGAAAATCTACAAGATAAAATAATGAACACAAATTCAACTGTGCTTTCTTTATTAACAAATAAAAATCATATAAAAATAAAATAACATCAAAATAATAATGCATTCACTAAACTTAAATGAAGATATGAAGGACATAGAAAATGTAAATTGCAAATATAGCTGATATTCTTGTTCTTCCTTTGGGGTTGCAAACCTCAAGTTCCTTCAGTCCTTCCTCTAACTCCTACAGTGAGGTACACATGCTCAGTCTGACGGTTTGCTGTGAGCATCTGCATCTGTATTGGCCAGGCTCTGGCAGAGCCTCTGAGGAGCCAGTTATATCAGGCTCCTATCAGCAAGTACTTCGTGGCATCAGCAATAGTATCCGGGTTGGGTGTCTGCAGATGGAATGGATCTCAAGGTGGAACAATTTCTGGATGGTCTTTCCTTCACAGTTCCACTCTTTGTCCCTGCATTTCCTTTAGACAGGACCAATTCTGGGTTAATATTTTTGGGTGAGTTGGGTAACCCCATCCCTCTACCAGGGGCTGTGCCTAACCTCTGGATATGGTCTCTAAAGGTTATCTCTCCCCTTTGTTAGATATTTCTGCTAATGTAATCTTCATTAGGTCATGGGAACATCTTTTTTTCCTGGCATCTGGGAATTTCTATTGGCTACCCCTAGCCTCATCCTCAACTGCTATAAACCTCCATTCAGTTTCATGACCCTCTGTACTTCTCCTGTCTCTTCTCACATCTGATCCTGCCTCCTTTTGTTCTCCCCTTCCTCTCCTCCTCCAAGGATCCTCCCTCCTACCTCCCACAATCATTTTGCTCCCCCTTCTAAGTAGCACTGAAGCATCCACACTTTGGTCTTTCTTCTTGAGCTTCATATGGTCTGTGAGTTCTATTGTAGGTATTCCAAGCTTTTTGATTAATATCAACTTAACAGTGAATACACAATGTGTATGTCCTTTTGAGATTGTGTTACCTCACTCAGAATATTTTGCAACCCCATATGAAAAAGAGCAATATCAACCCATCAGACCCCCATAATTCCCAGGGACTAAACCACCAACCAAAGAGTATAACTGGAGGGACCCATGTCTCAAACTGCATATGTAGCAGAGGACTGCCTTATCTGTCATAAGTGGGAGGAGAGGCCCTTGGTTCAGTGGAAGCTCAATGTCCCAGTGTGAGGGAATGCTAGGGTGGTAAGGCAGGACTGGGTAAGTGGGTGGGTGGGAAGCACCCTCATAGAAGCACGGGGAGTAGGAGGTTTGCAGAGGGGAAACTGGGAAGGGGGATAATATATGAAATGAAAATAAATAAAATAACTAATAAAAATAAAACAAACATAAAACAAATAAATAAATTTATAAATAAAATTATACATTTTAGAGGTTAAAAAAAACAAACATGACTGAAAGAAGAAAAAACAGGAAAATTGGATATGAATCATGAAACAATTAGAAGATTGTGACAACAGCTTCACGGACATTCTATATGAAATATAAAGAGTCTGGAGTTTTTATTGCACTAAGTATTATATATTTTATTACAGTAAGGCAGAGCTGAATTATTATTTACTACTGAGCTAAAATTTCAGTTATAATTGTCATATAAATTAAAAATTAGAAATGGAAATTGTAGCTGAGAAAATAATAAATTTTCTCCTGGTAAAAGCTATGCAATAGAGTATCTAATCTCAAGAGATCATGCTTACACTTATGTAAATATAGGAAATACTAAATGAATACAATAATTTATTGTGCAAGTGATATAAAGACAGTACTTATGCATAAAATTTTCAAGAAATAAACTAAAAATGAAATGTACTCATATTTGACAAAATAATCAGCCATTTGAAATGAGCAATAAATGGAGCACATTGATACTGACTACATTGCTCTTTCTTCTTCTCTTCTACTTCAGTCTCCCTAGTATGGCAGTTGATTGTCATGGAGTGTTCCCAGTGTTCAGTCTGCTGGCACTCTTTTTGAAACTTACCTCATCCCAACACAACTTGCTTACAGTGATACTGTAGCCACATGTGTCCTTCTGTTTTCCCTCCTTTCTTCTTACACTCCACTTGTTTAAGCTACATTTGTCCTCCAAGCCTTGGACAGATCCTATGTCTGATATGTAGTCTGATGAGTCTCTTTGACCCCAGATTACCTGCAGTATACCCAAACACCTGTCTAGCCTTAGTTTCCTATCTGTATGCCTACACAACTTGTGAGTCTCTGTAACCTCACCTGCTCGTGCCATCTTTACCTTCGCATTGTAGCCAGGAAACACAACAAAGGCAGCCTAGTATCTCAAATCAGACAGAACCAAAAGGAGAAGTTGACATATTTATAACTCATCATAATCTCTGTCTCTGTCTCTGTCTCTGTCTCTGTCTCTGTCTCTGTCTCTGTCTCTCTCTCTCTCTCTCTCTCATACACACACTAACTTGTACAATATCTAAGGCCAAAACTGTACATTTCCACTAAAATGCAAGCTCCTAAAAACTGACTAGAAATAACCTGGATGAACCTCAGTAAACAGAACTTGAAATAATAATCATTAACTTTATCAAAAGATTAAAGATTTTTGCATAAAACATAAACAGTTAGCTTGTGAACTTAATATAAATAGCAATAAATACCTGAGTGATGCCAAAAAAAACAAAAATATATGGCTGAGTAAAATATAAAAGAGAACATGGGATTTGAAAATTGTTTTAATATAGAGATTGACTTATTGAAAGAAAATAAAGTGAAAATGAAGGTGAAATTCAAAATGTATTAGCCCAACTCAATACCTCAGAAAAGAGTTGGGTATATACTCCTGCCACTATCTATAAAGTTATGACCAATTAATAGCTGATGAGAGACAGTGAAGCTTTTTGTTTGTTTTTTGTTTGTTTGTTATTTTTACTGTTGTTTTCTAACAGTATAGCCACTCTTAGATTGACCATACTTCCATAGAAGGCCACAAATCGAAGACCATTTAGTGATCAAAAATTTGTTCTTAATCAGAGAAAACAAATGTGTGTAAAATAGGATGGGTATAAATGTAGAGAATGTTAATTGAAAGGGGGTGAATATTACAAAACATTGTATGAAACATTCAAGAAACTAATACAACTTGTAAAAATGAATCTATAACTCTGGTATCTGTTGATCTGTTTATCTACCTAGTCATGGCTTGCTATAAAGGTAGCTGTTTTGTGACTGAGATGTGAAGAAATTTCTATTCAACACAGAGAGCATGCCAACATCATACAGATTAGATAATTTCATGCAAGTCTATGTTACTGAAACAATGAGTTTAGTCATGGTTATGACTTATAGAAGTAGGGATAAGAAGCTCCCTGCAGAAAAATGAGTGTATCTAAGAGAGATGCATTGTTAGAAAGTCCAACCATAATGGATGACAATTCAGGAAAAATGTGAATTGCTATAGTGTAATAAGCAACTTTTAGGAAGTGTGCTTTGAGAATCTTCTCTCTATAGCATTAGTGTACTGTTATGATTCTATGGGCTACCCTTTGTGACTCTTACAAATTTCAGAATTCAGGAACCTGGTAAGTTTCATTGGCATCCTGAATCTTAAATTTTTTGATACATCTGAGCATTGTAATTTTATTTACTTCTTGAGTCTTATAACTTCCCTAATCTCTCAAGCAGCCAATGTCTCAATTCAGAGGAAATAATTACAAATCAGCAGTTAACACATGAAGTGTAGTACAGTGTTGAGTATTCTAGTATCTAAGATTATAATTTAGATTTTTAAATTAAAGCATCTAATTTTTATAATAACATATCCAAAATTAGTTGTATATTGTTGGAGTACAAAAAGAATGAACAGAATATACTCTGAACTACAAGATACTTTGCAGTTAATTGACTAATTCCAGTGAAGATAATGCTTTTCCAGCAACTTTCTTGAATGCGTTCTTGACTTCTTTATTTCTCAAGCTATATACAAGAGGGTTCAGCATGGGAATGACCATGGTGTAGAACACAGATGCCATTTTGTCAGTGTTCATGGAGTGACTGGAGCTGGGCTGTAAATACATGAAGATAATTGTGCCATAGAAGATGGAAACAGTGGTAAGATGTGATGCACACGTGGAAATGGCCTTCTTCCGGCTCTCAGCAGAGCGCATTCTCAGAATTGCAATAAAAATGAGTAAGTAAGAGGTCAAGATAACCAATAGGGTAAAAGCAACATTGAATGCTGCCAACATGAAGAGTACAATTTCATTTGTGTAAATATTGGAGCAAGAAAGAGCTAATAGTGGGGGAATATCACAAAAAAAGTGATTTACCATTTTGGAATGACAGAAGGAGAGATGGAATGTGAAGGCAACATGGATGGAAGATTGGAAGAGTCCACTGACATAAGACCCAGCAAGAAGCAGGGCACATGTCATGGTTGTCATAGTGGTGGAGTAATGCAAGGGTTTGCACACTGCTACATGACGGTCATAGGCCATTGAGGCCAGGATAAAACTCTCAATAGTAGCAAAGGCTGCAAAGAAGAACATCTGGGCAGCACATGCATTGTAGGATATGACCTTATCTTCTGTGAGAAACCCTTCTATTACTTTGGGAGTGACAGCTGAGGAATAAACACAGTCCACCAGTGAGAGGTTACTGAGAAAAAAGTACATGGGAGTGTGAAGGCGTGTGTCCAGGAGAATCACCAAAATCATCCCAAGATTCCCAGCCAATGTGATCAAATAAATGAGAGTAAAGATGATAAATAAAGGAACTTGCATAAATGGGGCATCTGTTAACCCAACAAGAATAAATTCAGTCAGTTCCGAAATATTCTGCATCAGTTTTATCTGGGAATTATGACAGGCTTCTAGGATAAAATAAAAATATATTATATTTGGACATCACCAAGAGATTTTAAGTATGTTCACATTTTCTTATTCATATGTCTGCATCCTGTCCAGTGTGAAATAGGTAGGAGTGAACTAAATAGAGTTACTTACCTGGTAGTGGGCCAAATGGAAACTGTCACTTCACTGCTGCCAGTAGGTTTCCCTATTACAAATCTAGGTCTTATTTCAATTTTCTTGTAAATGAAAATATTTTTTCTGTAATTCATAAAGGACTTATTTGTTTTTTGAAAAATCTTATAAGCATATTTTCTGAGACGTGCATCAGAATCTTACTTTGAAACAAAAACAATACAGGAACATGTAATTATTCCTTTATTTTTGTTAATAACAAAGCCTATCTATTGCATTTTCCATCTCAAATACTTTCATCAAGTTTAACGCACTAGCTGTGGCTATGCTGTATTTAGGTGCTGTTTTAGGAGTACTCAGTTTTATATCTAAGTTGCTAAGGCCTTTCATTAAATTATTTCCTTTTAACATTGGGCTAGATGATAACTTCCTGATGTATGGAACATGTTCATTGTGAAGTCTGGATATATCACAGTACTCACCTGTTTGATAATCTAAGGTTATAGTTTTGCATAAAGTAGAATTATTTTTAAATGCTTTCATTATATCAAATGAGCTTTATTTCATTTTATTTTACTTATTCTACTATTTTCTATTATACCATACAAGTTTGTTATATTTGTGTTTGAAGGAGAATAGTGTAAAAACTAATGGATAGTAACCTTAAATATAGTATATGATTTATAATATATATATACTATAGTATTCATATAGTTGTATATATACATATATATGTATATACATACATATATATATGTAGTTGTATAGTATATATACAACAAGGTGTATCTTGTTGTACCATTACCATGATGGATCATGTGACACCTGAAAATGCAACTATGATTTCATATGAGCCTCCTTAACTTGAAAGAAACTTCTAACTTGAAAATCTTATTTCTCTGCATCAATAACCTCTTATATTTAGGGCATCAGATAGTATAATCTTATTTGTTTATATGACTAGTATGCAAATCATTCTTTATCTTCATGAGATATACCTGTACTTATATTAAAAGAAATGTGTAATTTTTTTGCGAGTATAAAAGAAATAACTTTTGTAAATCATGTAAGCCATAGCCAGTACCTTTCCAACATTTGTTTATCATTTCCTGGTATCTTCTGAATGGCAGCTCATAATATTTGTCTAAAGTTGATACACTCAGGAAAAGGAACCTAGTAACTGATATATTTAAATGGATGTTGAAAGTTCTACCACCTTCTGAAATTAGAAGTGAGCTGTGGTTGTCTGATCCTGTAAAATATTCTAAATATTAGAAAAATTAGAAGATGGTCTTTCTCTGGAGTAAAACTGTCACTCCAGGATCTAAAAGTCTTTAGAGTAGAGTTCTGGCTTTTCTAGTGCAGCATAGTTTTAAGAAGAGCAATGGGACAAGAGTGAGAAGGTTATAAATAATCATGGCTCTCTGGACCTGTTACTTCACCTTTTTAGGTGAAGATTTTCTTTGCACCTATGAATCAAAACAAAAATAACTTGATATTTTACATCCATTTATAATTCTGCCTACCTATATTTATATATTTTTAATACTTACTGTTGTGGTAGGAACAGAAAAATAGGAGTAAAAAGGAAGTCTGTGTGATATTTCATATCCAGGGCATTGACCTAACATACATAACTAGGAAAGCATCTTGTTCTCCTTCTCTACAGGTAGATCTTGGTTGTGAAATGGAATCTTATAATATTGTCAATATAATAACTTAACCAGCAACCATACATGTATCTCAGGGGAAGCAGTACATGTGAGTGGGTGTCTCAAGATACTAATGAACTCACAATGGTTTTTAGCCTGACCTTGATGGAAATTGCAGAAGATAGTGCTTCCATTTTTGTCTAACAGTAATTATAAAGACACTGGGGAATATACATTCAGATGAAAAAAATTCTAGTTATCAAACACAGGTGTCCACAATCAGGTTGACCATAGAAACAACAAACAAACAAATAAGAAACCACATTAAAAGTCCATTAAATTTTTAGGAGGTTTTAGCAACTTATACAAGCATTGTGATATCAAATCTCCTCGAAAGTTGAAAATTAAGACTTTTATTCTTTCATTTTAAGCATTATAAAGAAGATACTCATATTATTCTTATCACATAGAACATTATTTGAGTATATGTGGTTTTTTAAATTTAATTTGTTTGTTTACTTATTCTGTTTATATCCAGCTCACTGACCTCCTCTTGGTCACTCCATCCCACAATAGTTTCCCATCCCACCTCCCTTATCTTTTGAACAGGCAGGGACCCCTGGGTATCTCCCCTCCATGGGCATCTTAAGTCTCTCTGAGGCTAGACACTTCCTTTTCCTCAGAGTCCAGACAAGGAAGCCCAGCTAGAAGAGCATATTCTATGTACAGGCAACAACAGTTGAGATAGGTCCTCTTCCAGTTGTTCAAGACCCACATGAAGTCCAAGGTCTACATATGCTAAATATGTGCAGGGAGGCATAGGTCCAGCCCTGTATGTTCTTTAGTTATTAGTTCAGATTCTGGGAGCCCCAAGGGTCCAGGTTAATGGATTCTGTTAATCTTCCTGTGAAATTCTTATTCCCTTATGGGCTGCAATCCTTCCCCCTATTCTTCCATTAGTGTCCCCAAGCTCCCTGCAACTTCCTACATTCTTCTCCAGGGCTAGCCAGGTGACTTTTCCTAACATACCTGTTCACATAGTCTCCACAAATCTCTAAACCTAGCTTGAGTCCCACCCACATAATATCCTAGACTAGTGTGGCTATCCCTCAAACCAAAGGATTATTCTATAACATATCCAAATTCTCACAAGCCATATAGAACTCCATATTCCAGGTGAGGACAGGAAAGAAAATCATGAACATCATCTCAATCCCTTCTGTCCATGTGGTTTTGTTTTACCCAATCCGTTTTCTTTTTCTTTTTTTTTCTTTCTTTCTTTCTTTTTTTTTTTTTTTTTTTTGAGACAGGGTTTCTCTGCATAGCCCTGGCTATCCTGGAACTCATTCTGTAGACCAGGGTACCCTTAAACTCAGAAATCTGCCTGCCTCTTCCAACCCATTTTCAATCTCTAGGCTCAAGCTGTTAGATTCTTTCTACTATCTCCACCACTATATTTCCTGAGTCTCCTAGAGAGTGTATGAGAGTAATATATAGTATGCATGATTCTGAAGTTCTTACTGTTGTCCTTGAAGGTGAGATAGTGGAGGAAAGGCTCCAAACCTGTGGTATGGATCAGTAAAACTTTCACATCAACATTGCCTACATCCAGGGAAGCATTTTCTTATGAAGCGTATCTTCTTTCACATCTCTGGAACTCTGCTATAGAACAGAATCTGTGATTTACATTCTGAATTTAGAGATGACAAGATTTGCAAATATATCATTGGGAGCAATGACATAAGAGTTGTTATTTCTAGAGTTTCATGATCCTACACCAGCCATCCAAATTAGCACTTTAGAAGCCTGTTAATATTTTGTCTATGAGGGTTAATGAGTATGTTGGGGAAGAGAATTTCAGGGGATGCAGCCTGAAATTATCAAATCATCTGAGCTACAGACCAGTTAGGCAGAAAATTAGCATCAAACTTCATGAAATCTCTTAATATATGATAGCATACTTTTTGCAATTTTTATTATTATATGTTTATTGTTTAAAATTTTGAAATCTAAATATATTTGATAATATTCTTCCCCTCTGTCAATATATAGCTGACATATAAGAGCCTTTGTATGGACTTAGCATAAAGTTTTCTTTCATCTTTCCTTTGTTAAGAAAATATCCACTTTTGTTTTTACCACCAGAAACATAGTCTGCTTCAATATTTTTCTTATTAATTTTAATGTTCAAAACATCAATATTTTATGGCTAGAGGTACAGTGTATAATTTGATGTTATAATGTAGATACAGACAATGAAATGATCATTTTAAGGTATAATTTGCATATTTATAACCTTATCTATCTATCTATCTATCATTTTTGGCTTTGAGAATATTAAAAATATAACTTTCATTTTTAAATAACACAATAATATAGTATGTAGTTAAACTACATGGATCAGTTATTTCTTTGAAAAATTAAGAGAACTGATTTTTACCTGATCCCACACTGTTCTGCAATGAAACTTTCAGTAGCCTTAGAGACACAGCTCCTTAACATGCGGGAATCTGCTTGGGGACTTTATTTTCAGAGATTTATACCTAAGCAAAATTTGGATTTGTAACTTTATAGAGGAAACTAGTTTCAAGAAGAGAAAATAATGCAAAGTAGATTTCTTAAAGAGAGAAAGAAAATGCTCTAAGAACGCAGAGTTAAGAAGCCTGATATGACAAGTAGAAACTTCTCAAAGAAGAGTTATATTAAGTGGTGTGTGTGTGTGT
>NW_021604643.1:6873602-6892564 GCF_004785775.1 Grammomys surdaster
TCTCTCTCTCTCTCTCTCTCTCTCTCTCTCTCTCTCTCTCTCTCTCTCTCTCATTGTTCCCCTAAAATATGCCATATTGCAAGGGCAAAAGTTAAAGAATTTCGTTTCAGTAAACACAGTTGCAAGGTAGATTTGAAAGGAATATTATTCAGAAGAGTAGGGTATGGAGAACATTAGGTTATATATCATGCTAATGCTGTGTAGGCACATTATAGTTACTGTCTTTGACAGTCTTGCTTGAAGTGTCTCTGAGAATGTATCTTTTTGATATAAGTAAGTACAATTTACTTACTGTCTTTGACAAGATACTTTTGAAAAACCCATTCTATATCTGAGGATCATTGGTCTGTATCCATGGCACATGAAGTTCCCTTCCTTTTTCCCACAACAACTGCAAATTAGATCATGGGAGCAGAGCTCATTCAAACCTTTCCACTACTCTCATAAGCCCTTATCTTTCTTTTACTAAATGAGTGGTATTAGTCAATTTTCTGTTGCTTTGATAAAACATCATGACTAAAAACAACTTATAGAGAAAAGAATTTGTTTAAGTTTGTAATTCCAAGGACTCCCTGGAGTATGTGCAGCTGTTTTACCTGAGAGGAGGATGTTCAACCCCACTGAGCATATCACTCTGGCAGAAGCTTGCTGCACCCCATCTTTGCTTGCCTGTAACACCAGCAGATGACAGGTGCAGTCCAGCATACGAAGAGTTAGTGAGATTGATTGGGCTGCTGGCCCCTTTTCTCCTGCCTCTACCACTGGCCCAAGATCCAGAGCCACAGATGAACAGTGCAATGTGAAGGAAGGCAGGAGCCTGCAATGTATGGGAGGATGTGGCACCCAACTGACAGAAAGCACAGACTTGACCTAAGCTATTTATATGTGGTAAAGTTACAATAAAGTGTTTCTTACTGTTTGCAAAAAAAAGAAGTTACTTATACACAAAGAAGGGAGTTGTAGGTACCATGTGTAAAAGAGTAAAAAAAGAAATATACAGAAAATAATTTAGGAAAAGGTATTGTAAGACAACAAATATTTAATGGAAGTTTCTATTGTTTAGAACCAATTTGTAATTAATTGACTTAGCTAAATTTTGACTCTGAGTTTCCCACAGCTTTATTGAATGCACTCTTGATATCTTGTTCCTCAGGCTGTAGACAAGAGAATTCAAGATGACCATGGTACAGTTTTGTCTGTATCCACAGAATGACTTGAGTTGGGCTTTAAGTGCATGAAGGTGATTGTTTCACAAAATGTAGACACAGTGGTAAGGCAGGATGTGTAAGGGAAGTAAGCCTTCTGTTCCTCAGATGAATGCATCCTCAAGGTAGTTATGAACATAAGATTTAAATAGTTCAAGGTAATGAACATAGTGAAAACAACATCCAATAAAGTAAACATAAAACTATAAGTGTAATTATGTGAATATTAGAACAAGAAAATCAGAAGGTGTTTCACAGTAAAAGTGATTAATCACATTAGAATGACAGAAGGGCAGGCAGAAAGTAAAGGCCACATGAATGGAGGATTGCAGCAGTCCACACATGTAGGAGATGTTTACCACTAGAACATATCCATACATGTCATGTAGGTGAATAATGCAAGCAAGGGTTTGCACACTGTTGCATCACAGTCAAAGGCCATTGAGGCCAGGATAAAACTTTCAACAGTAATAAAGGCTAAAAGGAACAGCTAGAAATCACATACTTTGTAGAATATAATGTCATTTCTTGTTAGAAACCTGTCCTTTACCTTGAGAGTGACTACTGAGGCGTAGAGTCCATCAGAGTGAAGTTATTCAGGAAAAAATATATGAGAGTGTGGAGTTAGGAGTCTAGTAGAACTGCCACAATCATCCCAAGGTTCTCTATAAGCATGATTATATAAATTATATTAAAATGATAAAGAAAGTCAGGGTGGGGAATTCTACAGGTAAAAAATGAGAATAGTTTCAGCAAATGCTATGGAAATGAAAGCTTCCTTATACCTATTTACATAATATTTTGTAGCCCTATTTCCTAGGACAAAAGAAAGTGCCACTTTATAAATGTATAGACAGATTCAAGAAGCTCAGGAGCTTCTGTTTGCCCCACAAGATTTAATCCAGTTGCCCCAGGAAAGTGCTCCATCAACATCATTTCAGAATTGCTATGAGATGTACCTTCAACAAGACAAATAAAAAAAATACCTGTCAAACCTTAACATGTCATTTGAAGTATGAGGTATATCTGGTGCACAGGTTTCTTCTTTATGTCTAGTACAGAGTTGTATGCAGGAAGACGTATTAGGTCCTCCATAGGGACAGACAGTCCATTTATATTGAATGCTGCAGATAGAATTGGAGATTTTTTTTTAAATCACAGTAGCTGTTACAAATGGTTCATAATTTTGGTGTAAAGTTGAATTCCATTTTCTGGAATATGATATTTTATACAACTCTAAGTCATAATATTCATTATTATTACAATATTAATTACATTATTAATATTATAATTGTTGGAAATTCTGTATTTTCTTGAATCTGTCTATACATTTATAAAGTGGCACTTTCTTTTGTCCTAGGAAATAGGGCTACAAAATATTATGTAAATAGGTATAAGAAAGCTTTCATTTCCATAGCATTTGCTGAAACTATTCTCATTTTTTACCTGTAGAATTCTCCACCCTGACTTGTAGAGCTTTACTGTGAAACAGAACTGTGTTTATGCTTTTACCAATTTTAAGGCAGTGGTAAAAACTTACACATATCTCAAGAAAGGTAGTACACATGAGTAAATACATCTGGAGTCCTTTGATTTCACATTGGCCTTTCAACCTAAAATTTATGGAGACAGAGAAGCGTACTGCATCTGAATTTAAATTGAAGGAACTTATAGGTGGATAGGTGGATAGAAACTCAGAATACTAGACACCCCAACGTTTGGGTGACAACTAAGTTTGGCAACAAAAATTAATTTATTCACTAAAATCTCAGGATATGCAACTTAGATTTCCCCCATTGAGATTTTTGTATAAATGCCCATTTATGGGCCAGGACACAGTGTACATGTAAAAAGTTACTAAGGAATGAGCCTGAGATGTGGTTCAAAGAAAAGATTTTGCATAGCATTTGTCAAGCCCTGATATATATTTTTTAGTGCATTCACATTATGACAATTAAATGCTTTCTTTGTCATTAAAAATAAATCCTTTCTCTTCAAACTTATTTTAAATATAGCATGGATGTTTAAGAGAAACCTATATTGGGAGGTGCATAAATATTGATGAAGGAGAGAAGAGGGTAAAACAACAGTAAGGGTACCCAAGAATGTCATAATCAGTCTCTCTATTAACTGTGTAACAAAGATGTGTACAAACATACACATACAGTTTAAATACTTCGTTTTTCAACCTGGGTCAAGAATGTTCTCACCACATTCATTTTATTTTACAAAACATCTGCATAAGCAGGAGAGGCCCTCTTTTGAGGGGTGTGTGTGTGTGTGTGTGTGTGTGTGTGTGTGTGTGTGTGTGTTTTATTGGTTATTTTATTTATTTACATTTCAAAACCTCCTAACCTCTCACCTTCCTCTCTATTAGTGTGCTCCCCAACCTGCCCTTTGATCAGGGTTGTCCAAGGGACTCCTAAAAATATGTAGGTACTACTAATGTACTTGGCTTCCACTCCAGATGTGAAAGATTAACACTATTACCGAATTTACCATGTACTTGAGACACAATGCTCAAAGTCCCCTAAACTGGATCTGGCCTGAAAACCACTTTTATGAGGACAAACTTTCATAGTTTCAGTCCATAGATTTTTGCATCCAAAGGAGGAAGCAAACAACAGGGCAATCATAGGGATGCCTGTGAAACACAACAATGACCAGCATGCTACTATAACCTCAGGGTACATTACTGACATGCATCCCTTGTCAGTAACCAACAGCTTTCTAATTGGAATTAAGGGCCTTCTCAACAAGAGGGAAGGGATTCGTGGTACTGGAAACATGGCTACATTTTGTGGAATGTCTTTCATCTCTATGGTAATTCACAGGTTCACATAATTAACTATGATTTTCTTCAGCCTTTTGATAATTTTTACAAAATCACAGTTTAGGTTTGGAAGTAAAATAAAATGAAAGATGTTTCAAATATGAAGTTTATTTGTGATTAACTGGGCGGGAAAGTATGACAGATTATTTTTCTATAAAATGGGCATTCAGATGATTTTCTCAAAAACGTTAATGAGGATCTGTTCAGTTACAAGTAAGGATATTATACAATGAAATAGGATGAAACTCTGGGATTTATTAGTTTGTAAAGTATTCTATAAATTTTATAAACTCATTTAAGACTTTGAGGGATAATTAAACTTCCCGATTTCCTAGGTACATTGCTAAAATTGTTGAGTTTGAAGAATTTTTCTGTTTTAATATGATCGTAGTAAATAAACACACATTTGTGACCAAAAAGGAAAACCCTGTATTATTTTATGAGTTATAGAAAAATAGAAATAATATGAAGGTCTAAATAAATATTCAAAGATATATAATAAATGTCCTGAAGAATTAGAACAGAACATTCATATAAAGGATATTTATGACAACTTACAGAAAATGTTTTACTAAGTGGAAAAAATAAAATTACTTATAATAATGTATGACATAAAATATGATACACGGGTCTTTCATGCTTTCTTTCATTTTTGGAAAAGTAACATTATGAATTTTTTAAAAATACAAGCATCATGTTGCTATTTTAGAATTGTTATCAATTTTAATATTTAACTTTATTATACATAATTTTATAATAAAATTTTAAAGTTTGTATATTGTCTGATATTCTCTTTACATGGTATATGTTTTTTTTCTTGATTGGGATTCATGGTGCTTATTGCATTTCTTCATTATTTTTTCATGGAAAAGATTTTATCCCCTTTTTATTTCAGGAGGGTTCATCACAAGTTGATGAATAGTGTTTAATACTCTTTATGTAAACCTTATCTAATAACTAATTTTGTAGTTTCAATGAATAAAGCTCCCTGTTCTAACAAATACTATACTGAAGAGATAGAATTTTTTACGGAGCCATTTTTGTCAGGCTCTCTTGCCTAGTAAATGACTCAGTTTCTTTCTATTACTACAGGACCACAGCCAAGTTATGAAGACAAACTATACATGCACTCAGATATTTCATATAGCCTTTTTTGTGGCCTGGAAAAAAAGTCAATACTTGTTCTTCCTGAACATTCCTTTTCCTTGTGTCCATGAAACTCAGGGCTCAACTTTTTGTTCTATTAAAAAAAAGTACAAAATGGTATCAGCTTTCATGATTGTGAATTTTTGGACTCTCTGCACTACAGATGTATGTGAACTTATTTTTGCTGAAATATTAGGGCTTCAAAAAATACATGGCATAGATGTGTTTATGCTTAGCCCAGAAGAATAAGGCTTTTCAGAACCTTTTGTGTTTGTATTTAGTACTTCTCATGAGAAGAAATATCAAGTTTTCAACTTTGTACATCTTGAATATTCCGAGTAGATAGAAGGGAGATGATTCTGTATATGAAGGCTTGGTGTCAAACAAACATTAAGTGTTTTGGTTAACAAAGTTAGACAGAGAAATCTCCTTTTGTCTACAAGAAGGTTTCTTTAGTTGATCAGGCATGGACCTATCTGTAAATTCTTCTGAAAAGCTGACCAGCATGAAGATGCATATAAAACACTTTGGTAGACTTGCAGTTAATGGGTATGGACTAAGTCTGTTTTATTTTTAATAGAAGTAAAACAAATTTTAAATATTGTTTCCACACAGGGGTACAAACATTCTGCTTAAGGCTTCACATGAAATTTCCTATTAAATATAAGCCCAATTACATAATGTAAATATTTTTATTTCTCCCTTCTTTTATTTCTAAGAGGTGTTTGGTTTCAGGTATTGTATTAATAGTGAACAGTTAATAAAACAATATTCTTATTACTGTGAGGCAGCAATTGATGTTATTTACATACTTACCTTTCTAGTGTGACTACCTCAAAGAAGCATTTGTACTAATAATCTGTTTCTCCATAAGTGATAACCTCATATGTGAGGTATTTTTGAAAAGCAAAAAATTTTGTCCATAAATAACACCATACCTGTATCCCTTAGATAGATGCCATTTCATATTACCTTTAATTATATTCTGGCCACCAGGCCGTGGAGGTGGGAGAATGGGTTGTATTCTTCTCCTATGTTTTTACCAGTAGAGATTTTCACATTAGCAGCAAGCATATGAATATTTAGTATTGTTAGTTTGACTCAAACTTACAAATTTTCATTAGTTTTCTTAAGCTATAAACAGTTTCAGCATTCAAAGTATAGAATTTACTGAATGATAAGTTCTATTTTTACACAATAAAAAGTGTGTCCCTTATAGTTCAGTGTTGTATAAGAAGACAGGATATTGTTCAGTAATCTGAGACCCTTCTTTTAGCACATAGAATAACCAGCCCCAGAGGCCTATGATCACTCAGAAGGAATACAAATTGCTGTAACACATTGATACAGTCTTCATTGTGATTCTTCTCACTTACCCACTCATTTATTACCTTTTATAACCACACAGAATTTAAATAATCAATTTGTTACTTTTGTTGAACAAGCATTTCAGATAACAATAGTACTCATAGAGAGCAGTTACTGTCTTCAGGAATGCACAGTTCCATCTGGATATCAGTTTCAATAATCACAATTAATGCAGTTTCACATTAGCTCTGATATTGGGTGCCCATATCAAACATTCCCTCTGTATCTTGAAAGGAAGAACTTTCCATTGCTATTGTTCTTGAATTTGATATCTGCATTTAACTTAACACATGATTTAGTAATGAAGAAATCTCTTTGTTCTTCTTATGGCACCCATTATCGTACGTAATGTTTTTATAAACTTACCATTGTTGAAATCCAAGAATTTATTTACAAGAAACAACAGAAACAAAGTGATAGAAAATATTACTGTGCAAAGTAGGCATTAGATCTGGCTAAAACTATCTAGACTATGGGAAAGGAATAGATATTTTAAAATTAAATGTTAGTTGTTTGCTTAATAGTTTATCAGAGTTTTTAAATATTTTTTAAAAATACTACTTAAATGATCAGAGAATACCTATCCTGTTACTTAACATTGTAAAATTTAAGAAGAATACTACTTATATAGATTAAACTTTTTTGTCTGCAGCCTGTATTCATCTCTAGAATTGATTATTAGAGTTAGAAAATATGCTTCCACTCATTATGGAAACACCACCACTAAAATTTTGACGTCATGTTACAAGATTTATCACCCAAACCATAAGAAGTAATGTTATTTGCCTTTGATGTTGGAATTCTACATAACAAAATCTCAACATAATCTTTTTATCATTAATATTTGAAAACAGTTGATTCATATCATATATATTGAAGCTTTAATAATTAATGAAAAGTGAGGCCATAAATTACAAAGAGCAAGCAGAAGTACTTACTATGATCTGTATGGAAGAGTTAAAATGAAAATTTATGTAATTTATTTATAAAAAGAGAAATAATGATAACTAATAATGCTAATAATAAAATAATTGAAAGTATAATAGTTATCATGCACACATGAACTTGAATTCACAAAAAATTATTAAGTAATATTGCATGTGAATTCAAAAACATTACAATCTTGATTTAAATATTACATTGACATCATATTTCTAGCAAGATACAATAAAAATTCACACTAAATTTATCATATTCTCAGTACATGAGGTCAGAGTTCTTCATAAAGTAACATTTGAAAGAAATCATAGACAAAAAATACTTACAAATAAACTATTCATCAAAACTAGAGGTTCAGTGTTTCATACGCTGAAAAAAATAGTTTGGAATTAATTGACTAACTGAAGTGAAGACAATAATTTTCCAACAACTTTCTTAAATGCATTTTTGACTTCCTTGTTTCTTAAGCTGTATACTACAGGGTTCAGCATAGGAATGACCATGGTGTAAAAAACCGATGCAATTTTGTCTGTGTCCATGGAATGAGTGGATCTGGGCTGTAAATATGTGAACATTGTTGACCCAAAGAAGATGGATACAGTGATGAGATGAGATGCACAGGTAGAGAAAGCCTTCCTCTGTGCTTCAGCTGAACGCATCCTCAAGATAGCAATGAAAATAAGCAGGTAAGTGCTTAAGATAACCAAGAGAGTGAAAATACCATCTAAAGTACCCAAGATAAGGATTGTGATCTCATTTGTGTGGGTGTCAGAACAAGAAATGTTCAGCAGTGAGATAATGTCACAGAAAAAGTGATTAATCACATTGGAATGACAGAAGGAAAGACAAAATGCAAGAACAACATGAATAGAGGATTGCAAGATCCCACACATGTAGCAGCAGGTGACAATTAGAATACAGGTGGTACTTGTCATAATGGTAGTGTAGTGAAGGGGTTTGCACACTGCTGCATGACGGTCATAGGCCATTGAGGCCAGGATCAAAGTTTCCATAGAAATAAAGGCTAAAAAGAAGAACATCTGGGCAGCACACCCATTGTAGGATATGGTCTTATTTCCTGTGAGAAACCCTTCCATCACCTTGGGGGTGATTGCTGAGGCATAGACACAGTCCACCAAGGAGAGGTTACAGAGGAAAAAGTACATGGGAGTGTGGAGTCGGGAGTCCATCAGAATCAGCATGATCATCCCAAGATTCCCAAAGAGTGTGATCAAATAAATGAGAGTGAAGATAATAAACAAAGGGATCTGAAGCTCTGGGTCATCTGTTAACCCCACAAGAATAAACGCAGTAACTTCTGAAATATTCTCCATCAAAGTCATTTGGGAATGATTATAACAAGTTCCTAGGACAAGTAAAGAAATATGCATTTTGAATATCAATGGAATTTTAAACTTTAACCATGAACTTTTATTAATTAACTTTTTTTTAGTGAAAGACACCATATATAAGATAATGAAATGCATGCTTGGGACCTGAAGGAACTTTTTTCTCTTATGGAAGTGATACAGATGAACACTGAACTTATTTGATAAGACAAGTGCTAATATAACTGTGGGGCATAATTCAATTACTATTAAATAAGCTGCTGTGTACTGCACTAAATTATGTAATATTCATTTTTATTATTTGCAATAATTACATATATGTTTGTATAGAATACACATACTCTTTAGAGTATATTTGAACCTTAAGATGGGGCAAACACTGAGAGGAGTACATGGATTTTGTTTATCAGCATAGGATTTCAAAAATGAAGTTCACGTATGATATATTCTCTACCTCCTAAATGTGTGGAATGATCTGGGGATCTGATCTCTGCACATCACCTAGGTTATTACTCTAGTACAATAGATTCCTTAACTGTATCTTCCCTTTTAAATATTAGTACTTAGAGGAATCTACATGATATACCTATTTTTTTTTTCAGAGGAACAAAATGTAAGGGAACAACTTTTCAAAATTGATGAGCAAAACTGAACCTGCTTAACATTCATGTCACAATCATTTTCACATAGACTAAGGTTTCCCCTTACACACCAACAGCCATATCTTCTTGACTCGTGTTTTAGAAAAATAGAGCAGACACAGGAAAATATTTCTTATTCTTCCGTAGAGACTTAATGACTTTTACAAAAGTAATACTAGATAGCATGTTTGATTTACTCACCTCCACAGTGGCTCATATATCAGATGACTGCCACTGGTTGTAGAATGAAAGTCAATGCACCCAAGAACGTATTTGATTCTAGAATGCTGAGACATATTTTCTCCATCAGTAAGCATCATTCTTACTCAAGTTAGGAGAAGAACAAGGATAGCCAAGATGATTGTGTTTTTTTCTTCACAAGATACAGGCACCTCCTATGGATTTCTTTGAGTACAATTGTCATTTTACCAGCTTTTAAGGGGGAATCTTCTGATATTAAACATCAAAATATGAATGATATAAAACAGTGAAGTGTGGTGGAAAGAGGGATAGAAAAGACAGCTCAATGTGTTTGTAGTAGACACTGTAGTAGACAGTGTGTAAATGTTGTAGACAACATTTATTGTCATTTTTTTTCACAAGGAAAAATGTGGCTTGATTTTGTTCTCCTTCCAATTCTAACTTTCCATTGCTATATGTTTTAGTACTTACCATTGTTCTGGAAACAGACAAGTATTCAAAAGTATCAGGGTGACAAAAGCTTCATTCCCTGAATATTGATCTGCCATCCACATCCAGGAAAGCATTGTGAGGAATGCTCTTCTTTCTCTCTTTCACAAGCTGTGGTGTACAGCAGAACTTTGGCCTGTATGTGCTTTTGTTAGTATCAAGGCAGATGATGCAAGCTCCTTAAATGTCTCAGGGGACTCACAGTAAGATACAATAGATATCTCTGGAGGCTTCTGATCCCATGTTGGCCGTTCACGCTCACCTTAATGGAATCATCAAGAATTTTAGAATTTCGGTGAAGAGTCCTTGTGAGGACATGAAGGAACAAATTTTTAGAGAGAAGTTAGTGTAATCATCATGATATCTGGCTCATATTAAGTTTAACAAGAAAAATAGATGTCTTCTACAATCTCCTGATCAGGCACCTACCCTGAACATCTGACATTTAGCTTTGTCACATGGTTCTAGGGCATTGTTTTCTTAACTTATAGTTAGCTTTTAGTAAAACATCAAACAACAACTATCTTAGGACCACATATATCCTCTAAGATTTTACTTTGTCATTCTCTTTAATAAATTTATTAGCACATAACAATTATATATCCACCATCTTATGAAGAAAATTTTGAGATATTGCCCCACTATATATTATTTAGTGATTTTGAGTAAATGAAGGACATCAGCATTTTCCATATGTTTAATATTTACCAATTGTGAAAAATTCCAAAGTTTTCGTTTGAAGTTATTGAAAATATACACTATGTTTCTCTCAGCTAAAATGATCTTTTGTAGGATGAATATAGCTAATTAGTAGGAGTAAGTACTTTCTTGTCTTTCTTACATTCAGGAGCCACACCTATAAAGTCTGCCTAAATCATGATTGCCTAAATATTTATCTGAACAAGGATAAAAACAATAGACATACAAAAGTGAATAAGGCAGACATCATGAGGCCTCAGTGTCACATAAATTGCAGGTAGCTAATGAATGCTGAGAGTATGAAAAATAGTTCTGAACAGAAAAATCAAAACAGTTAGTAATCCAATAACAAATCAGCAACCCTGAAAACATATATAAAAGTAAAATTAAATAGACCAGACTCCATCTACTATCTATCTATCTATCTATCTATCTATCTATCTATCTATCTATCTATCTATCTATCTACTTATCTATAACCATAAGTTTGGAAGAAATTAATTAAAAATATATGTGAGGGTTTAAAGGATGCTTCATTTGTGTTTGGAAGTAAAAAGATAATTAATCCTATCAACCTCAAAAGACTTCTTCTTTCCATGGTAAATTTAATCAGATAGGAAACATACCTGACTACTAAAGAGACTAAGATTTTGTCATATGAATTAAGTAATATCCATAGATTCTAACTCCAAGCCAGTGATTTGAGTTCAAATCCTTATTTCAAAGTTGGTAACAGAACTAATAAAGGAGTGAGAAAGGAATGAAAGAAAGAGAAGAGTAGAAATTCAGACTATCACCAAGGAATGGATTGTTTATCAGAACACCCAGGGCTTAGACTTATTAAGAATCCCATAGATAGTAGAAGGACATAAAAGATATGACTCTGTGACATGAACTAATTGTGACTACTGTGATGTTTGTTCTGATTGATCTTCTTCTTGTGCTATATTTGAAAAAAGAGCAAATAAATTGTGATTATTCATTATCCAAAACCCTCAGTATCTCATATTTAGTTCCTAGAATTCAAAAATTGAAATGGAGAAAAGATATAAAAAAGTAAGAAAAATTTACATCTGAGAAATTTCATTTTTTCAATGGACAGGTGCATTCAATACAGATTTACATGGCTGGTCCAATTGCTGAATATAACAGCCCAATTGTTTATGCTAAAATGGAACATCTATATTAATCCTACCACCACTACCTAGACTCAGGGAACATTACTGAAAAGCAGATGTAAAAATATAAGGGCCAGAGGATGGGAAGGAAAGCTGTGAAATGATAGAGTCTAAACATGACATGGTTAATATAATTATTAATGCAGCAGCTATAGCTGTCTGTATAAAAACTCTACATGAATAAGTGAGAAAAGCATTCCATAAGAGTGTTACATGATTCAATGTCTAACCTCTTAGTAATTTTTGGTAATGGGTATTTTCTGGAGAAGAGATAAACATTTTTTTGATGATGTGACAATTATATATTTTTCATCTTCTAGTGCAGAGCTTCACACTTGTGATGGTCTGAGGCCACTGAGACATATATAATTAAGGACTGCCTGGTCTGGCCTCAGTGTAAGAAAACACAATTAATCCTCAAGAGGCCCCAAGGAAGGGGAGGACTAGCTGGGGTTTAACTGCAAGGGAGAGGAAAAATGGAATGAGTAACTGTGGGAGGAGGATTAAAGTGGGGCAACAATTGGAATATAAATAGATAAAATAGTTAAAAAAGAATACTCCTATATTTTTTGTTGTAAGCCTAGCCTTTTATGGCTGAGCCATCTCTCCACACCATCCAGTGGAAAAAAGACAGCATTTTCTTTTTTTCCTCTTTTTTTATTGGATATTTTCTTTATTTGCATTTCTAATGTTTATCCCCTTTCCCAGTTTTCCCTGAAACCTTCTATCCCATCCCCCACCCCTGCTTCTATGAAGGTGTTTCCCCACCTACCAACACACTCCCACCTCCCTGTCCTCTCATTCCCCTACACTGGGGCATCAAGCATTCATAGGACTGAAGGTGTCTCCTCCCATTGATGCCCAACAAGGCCATCCTCTGCTACATATATGGATGGAGCCATGGGTCACTCTATGTGTAGTATTTGGCTGGTGATTTAGTCCCTGGGAACTCTGGGGAGTCTGGTGGGTTTATATTGTTGTTCTTGCTATGGGGTTGCTGGCCCCTTCAGCTCCTTCAGCATTTTCAACTAATGGTTCTGGTTCAACATGTAGAAGAATGTAAATTGACCCATTCTTATCTCCTTGTATAAAGCTCAAGTTCAAGTGGATCAAGGACCTCCACATAAAACCAGATACACTGAAACTAATAGAAGAGAAAGTGGGGAAGAGCCTCAAACAAATCAGCACAGGGGAAATTTTCCTGAAAAGAATACCAATGGCTTATGCTCTAAGATCAGGAATAGACAAATGGGACTTCATTAAATTTCAAAGCTTCTGTAAGGCAAAGGACACTACCAAAAAGACACAATGAAACCAACAGATTGTGAAAAGATCCTTACCAATCCCACATCCAGTAAAGGGCTACTATTCAATATATACAAGGAATTCAAAAAGTTTGATTCCAGAGAACCAAATATCTCTATTAAAAATGAGGTACAGAGATAAACAAAGAATTCTCAACTGAGGAATATAAAAAGACTGAGAAGCATCTAAAGAAATGTTCAACATCTTTAGTCATCAGCAAAATACAAATCAAAACCACACTGAGATTCCACTTCACACCAGTCAGAATGGCTAAGATCAAAAACTCAGGTGGCAGCAGATGCTGGTGAGGATGTGGAGGAAGAGGAACTCTCTTCCATTATTGGTGGGATTGCAGGCTGCTAAAACAACTCTGGAAATAAGTCTTGCAGTTTCTCAGAAAATTGGGCATAGTATTACACAAGGACCCAGCTATACCACTATTGTACATATATCCAGAATAATCACCAAAATGTACAAGGACTCATGCTCCACTATGTTCATAGCAGTCTTATTTATGTTAGCTTGAAGCTGGAAAGAGCCTAGATGTCCTTACACAATGAACTACTACTCAGCTATAAAAAACAATGACTTCATGAAATTCTTAGGCAAATGGATGGAACTAGAAAATATCATCCCGAGTGAAGCAATCCAATAACAAAAGAACACACATGATATGCACTCACTGATACATGAATATTAGCCCCAAAGCTCAGAATACCAAAGATACAATTCACAGACCACATGAAGTTCAAGAAGGAAGATGAACAAAGTATAGATGCTTCTATTCTTCTTAGAAGGAGGAACAAAATACTCATGGAAGGAAATATGGAGATGAAGTTTAGAGCAGAGACAGAAAGAAAGGCCATCCATTGACTGCCCCACCTGGGAATCTACCCCATAATAGTTTTCAAACCCAGACACTATTGTAGATGCCAAGAAGTGCATGCTGACAGGAGCCTGGTATAGCTGTCTCCTGAGAAGCTCTGCCAGAGCCTGACAAATACAGAGGCAAATGCTCTCAGCCAACCACTAGACTGAGCACAGGGTCCCCAATGGAGCAGTTAGAGAAAGGACTGAAGGAGGGAAAGGGGTTTTCAACCCAAAAGTAAGAACAACAATATCAACAAACCAGATCCCCAAGAGCTCCCAGGGACTAAACCACCAACCAAAGAGTCCACATGGAGAGACCCATGACTCCAGCCACATATGTAGCAGAGGCTAGCTTTGTAGGGGATCAATGGGAGAAGAGGCTATTTGTCCTGTGAAGGTTTGGTGCCCCATTGCAGGGGAATATGAGGGTGGGGAGGTGGGGTGGGTGGGAGAACACCCTCATATAAAAGGGGAGGGGGAAGAGATAGGGGAATTGGAGGGGAACTGGGAAGGGGTATAACATTCGGAATGTAAATAAAGAATATATCAAATAAAAAAGAATACTCAAAGGACAAAAGAAAAAAATAGAGAGATATGTATCTTAGGAGCTCTGGGAGGTATCTTTAGGTGACAAAGCATGGAAGTATCTGTAAATCCCTGCTGAAAAGTAGAGCAACATGAAGACATAGATTTAAAAAATCACAGTGGTGTTCTTGATGTTGACTGGCAAATATAAGGCATCGACTAATTCTGTATTATTTTTTACAAAGGTAAAGCACAATTTTTTACAATTATATCCATGAAGAAAAGCAAAATTTGTGCTTGATATTTCAGAGAAACCATCCTATTAAATGCCAGGCAAATTCCACGAAGTAAATACTTCTATTGTTCCTTACTATTATACCAGGTCTTTGCGTTTAACTATTGTGTTAATAAAGTTGGAAGTGATTTTATAGTGATGATCAAATGAATTTTTTTTGTTATATGACTATAAGGCAGCCATTGACATTATCTGCACTTGTGTATTTCTTGTGTGAATTTCACAGAGAATGCATTTGTGTATTAATAATCTAATTTATGACTGACACCTTCATATGTGAGGTGTATTTAAAAAATATTCTCATTATCAGTATGTCACGCTACTCTTCAATCCCATAGATTCACATCATCTCTAATTACATCCTGTCCATCTGGCAGTGGGGTTTGTTGGATGGACTCTATTCCTCTGTTACATTTTCACCAGTAGAGATTCTTCCATGACTAGCAAACAGCTGGGTACTTAGTGTTCTTATAGGTTTGATTAAATATCATTGTTTTTCTCTAATTTTTTCAGAGAATATAATGAGTAAAAAATTCTGAGTTTAATTAATGAAAAAGTAAACAATTTAAATCCAGTGCTGTTAGGATAGTGTTCACTAACCTCATAGATATTTCTTCTTCAAGCACATAACATAGTCAGCCCCAGAGTCCTGTGGTCATTCAGGTTGAATACAATTTTGTCTTTGTTCAATCATTAAATCTCTATATGCTTTCTTCCACTCATCCATTTATTTAATCTCTTTTATGATTGTTAATTAAGTTATTAATTTATTTCTTTTCTTGAATTTTAATTTAATGATTCCTATAAACAGTAAGCTTGGTAGATGACAATAGCATTATACCCTTGAATTGAATATTAAATTAAATTTTATTTCTGGTAAGATATGCTCTAAATTCACTGTAAAGTAATCAAATTACCAATGAAGAAAGACAGAGTATATTCTAATAAAATAACAGTTGAATGAAATCCTAGAAAATGAATAATTACAAGTTAAATGATTCTTCAAATACAGATATCTGAAGTTTCAAATGTTTGAAAAAACTTTGACATTAATCAATTGAATGAGGTGAAGCTATTAATTTTCCAACAACCTTCTTAAGTGCATTTTTGGCCTCTTTGTTCCTCAGGCTGTAGACCATAGGATTGAGCATAGGGATGACCATGATATAAAACACAGATGCAATTCTGTCTGTCTCCATGGAGTGACTAGAACTAGGCTGTAAATACATGAATATAAGGGAACCAAAGAAGATGGATACTGTAATAAGATGAGACACACAGGTAGAAAAGGCCTTCCTCTGTGCTTCAGCTGAACGCATTTTCAGGATAGCAATGAAAATAAGCAAGTAAGTGCTTAGGAGAACCAAGAGAGTAAAAACAAGATCCAATGTAGTCAAGATAATGAGTGTAATCTCATTTGTGTGGGTGTCAGAACAAGAAATAGTCAGCAGTGGAGTAATGTCACAGAAAAACTGATTAATCACTTTGGAATGACAGAACAAGAGGAGAAATGCAAGAGCAACATGAATAGAGGATGGCTAGATCCCACACATGTAGCAGCAGGTGACAATTAGAATACAGGTGGTACTTGTCATAATGGTAGTGTAGTGTAGGGGTTTGCACACTGCTGCATGATGGTCATAGGCCATTGAGGACAGGATCAAACTTTCAATAGCAGCAAAGGCTAAAAAGAAGAACATCTGGGCAGCACACCCATTGTAGGATATGATCTTATTTCCTGTGAGAAACTCTTCCATCACCTTGGGAGTGATTGCTGAGGCATAAACACAGTCCACCAGGGAGAGGTTACAGGGGAAAAAGTACATGGGGGTGTGGAGTCGGGAGTCCAGCAGAATCAGCATGATCATCCCAAGATTCCCAAAGAGTGCAATCAAATAAATGAGAGTGAAGATAATCAACAAAGGGATCTGAAGCTCTGGGACATCTGTTAACCCCACAAGAATAAACTCAGTAACTTCTGAAATATTCTCCATCAAAGTCATTTCAGCATGATTATGACAAGTTCCTAGGACAAAAAAAGAAATATGCTATTTGAATATCAACGGATATCTATACTATGACCAAAGACTTTCATGTTTCATTTTTATTTTTTCACGTAAAGGACAGTGTATATCAAATTATGAAATTAATGCTGAGAACTGCGGACAATTTGTTCATATGGAAATGATACAGATATATACTCAGCTTATTTGATAACAGATGAGGCTAAGATAACTGTGGGACTTAATTCTATTTCCTTAAGTAGGGTTTTATATATGATATTAAAACATAATATTTATTATTACTGCTTGTAATACATTCATGTATGTTTTATAGTAAAGACACTGAAAGCCCAATCACCACTAAAACGTTTGATGAATTTTTGGCTTTTCTGTATTAGCATGAGACTGGAAAATGGATTTTACATATCTAATGTAACCTCCACTACTTTAAAGATTATTCAGTGGTCTGGGAGTCTGAACGTGGCACAACCAATTTCTCGCTAATTCATGACAGTCCTTCATTATCCATTTTAAAATTACCACTTAGATGAAACTTGATGATATCTTCATATATTTCAGCAGTAAAAGTATAAGGGAACAACTTTTCCAAATTGATGAGGAGAACTGTACTTGCTATCTCTCTATGCCAATATTTTCACATAGACTGAAATAGTCCCTCACCTACCATCAACATGTTTTTATTGTGTTTGGGAGACCAGAGAGGAACTAGAATATTATTCTGATTCTTCTTTAGTGACTTGGTGCATTTTAGCAAGACATATTACACAGCATATCTCATTTATTCACCTGCACAGTGGCTCATATGACAGATTACTCCTACCAGTTACAGTATAAAAGGCACTACACCCAAGAAACTACTGATTCTGGAATGCTGAGACATATTCTAAACTCTAAACATCATTCCTATTCAAGTCAAGACAAGATACATAAAGAAAACCAAGTTGATTTCAATTTTTTGTTCTTACTTACAGGTTCTTTATGTGGGTTCCGTTGAGTATAGTCACAATCTTAACAATTTCTAAAGGGAATATGCTTATACTAAACACCAAAATATGAATGATGTAAAACAGTGTGATGATGGCGGAATCACAATAAAGCAAAATGGAGATAACTCAGTGTGTTTGTAAAATGACTATTCAACATTTATTGCCATTAGTTTCTATTTTGTTCTTTCTTGGAAAACAAAAAATGGCTTTATTTACAAATCTAACTTTCTATCACTATATATTTTAGTGCTTACTATTGTTCTAGAAACAGACAGGTCCACAAAAACCTGAGGTATAAAAACATCATTCACAGGATGTTGGTCTGCCATCCACACACAGGATGTGTGTGGTTTTGTTAGTATCAAGGCAGATGATGCAAGATCCTCACATGCCTCATGGGAAACAGGGTAAATAGTAGATATCTCTGGAGGCTTTTGGTCGTTTTTGGCCATTTATCCTGACCTTAATAGAGTCATGAAGTTTAGAATTTTGGTAGAAAATCCTTGTGAAGACATGAAGGAACAGATATTTATAGGGAAGTTGCTCTAATTATCATGCCATCTGGGTCATAATAAATTAAACAACAAATATAAAAGCTCTCTACAATCTCAGAGTCAGGCATCCACCCTGTGCTTTTGGTATTTAGCTTCTCTCATGGTTCTAGAGCATTGTTTTTCTTTCCTTCTGGTTGGTTTTTAATAACACATCAAACAAGGACTCCCCTAGGACCATGGATGTCTTGTAAGTGTTTACATTGTCATTTTCATTTCCAAGTTAATCAGCATATAAGAATTATATATATATTCATTAACTTGTGAGAGGGAATGCCATAGTCACAATGATACACTCTGTAGTGATTTGGAGTAAATCATGGAAATAAACATTTTCTATTTTTAACTTTTACTAAGT
>NW_021604643.1:6892964-6945527 GCF_004785775.1 Grammomys surdaster
CTCCTCTCCTCTCCTCTCCTCTCCTCTCCTCTCCTCTCCTCTCCTCTTCTCTTTAAAATTGTGAGCTACACCCAAAAGTGTCTTATTGCAGCTGTCTAAATACTAGCTAAACAAAGACAAAAGCCGAAGACATATAAGTATCAGAAGGGCTTAATGCCACACCAACTACAGACACTTAAGGAATGCTAAGTTTTGGGGGAAATAGCACAACTATTAGTTATGCAATATCAAATAAGTAGCCCTGAAATGATATATACAAGCAAAATTATTAGATCTGGATTTATATAGATAGGTAAGTATAGGTAAAGGTATACATCATAAACATATATTTACATCAAGTCTGGTAGAAAACAAATATGAGTATATGGGAGAGTATAAAAGAAAGACAGGGAAGAGAGATATGTAATGATATTATAATTTCAAAAATAAAAAACTTAAATGATACAGATCCATTTCTTTTCTACATAGTTATCTCTGACTTGTAGTTACACGGTACACTTCTCTCTCCTTTGTCAGTGTTTTCAAGAATAGTTACAAATCTGTGCTGCTGTGGTCTTGTCACTTAACTCCAAATCTTATTCCAGTTTTCTGATGAACTATTGTCTGGGCTGGTCAGTTCAATGTCTCCAAGCTTCAGTGTAACATTTGTGAAAAGAAAGTGATAAGTAGATGTCCCTCATTAATGACTTATTTGGAAAAGGAGAGAGCGAGAGCGAGAGAGAGCGAGAGAGAGTTGGAGAGAGAGAGAGAGAGAGAGAGAGAGAGACAGAGACAGAGAGAGACAGAGAGACAGAGAGACAGAGAGACAGAGAGACAGAGAGAAGGGAGAATAAGAAATTGCAAGGAGGATATGTTATGGAAGATAAGATTGGGAATAACATTAGAAATTTCAAAAATATACACAATAAATTATATCTATCCCATTCTTTAGTCTCCCCAGATCTTGCTAGCATGACCAAATTTTATGACATCTTCTTTTATTGTAATAAGTTAAGTTTGTTTAGTTCCTATCAAATGTACATGGTTGTGGAGCCATGAACCAGAGCATGTGCAATGTACCCAGTGCTAATCTCTCAAAGATGAAAGATTATTCCTCTAAAACTATCAGATGTCAATATTTCCTTACTCATCAATCAGATGACAGCTATTTGTATGTACCTGTGCAAGTACATGTAGGGGTGAGTGTTGTTTCATTTGGGACTGTATTTAGAAATCTAAAGACAATTTCTTCTATCAATCTCAAAACTCCATACACTTCCTTTGAGAAAATGACTCTTATTGACCTGGAAGAATGATTCTTTTTTGGTAAATTTGATTAGATGTGAAATTCACCTGACTATTACAGAGAATAAGATTTTGTCACATGAATTACGTAAAGTCCCTCGAAACTAAGATCAAGCCTGTGATTTGAGTTTATATACATATTTGGAAGTTGGTAACAGAACTGATAAATGAATGAGAAAGGAATTAAGGGAAGAAAAGAATGGAAATCCAGACTATCACTGAGGAGTGGCTTGTTTATGGGAACACATAGGTTTAATCTGATCAGCAATCTCAAAGCAAGTAGACCATAAAAGATGGGACTCAGTGACATGAATTGATAGTGACTAATGTGATGTGTGTTCTCATTCATCTTCTTCTGCCATTGTATTTGAAAAAGATCAAATAAATAGTAATTACTCATTACTAAAATGTTAGCTAAAATTTTTGGTTCATATTTAGTTACTGGAATTCAAAAGTGGAAACAGAGAAAAGAAATGAAAGACAGTATATAGAGAAAAACTTCTGTCAGAAAAACTTCTCCTTTCAATGGACAAGAGCGTTCAACACTGATATGCATGGCTAGTCAAACTGCTGAGACTAAGAGACTTGTGTTCATGTCAGAATGGAGCAGGAATATTAACCATATCACCACTACCTAGGTTCTGGAAACACTGGGAGAGTGGAAATAAAAATATAGAAGAGCCAGATAATGAGAAGGAAATCCATAAAATGATAGCTTCTGGACATGACATGGTTAATACAATCCTGAATTCAGCAGCTATAATTACCTGCATAAAAACTATACAAGGCTAAGTGTATAAAACGTCCCCTGTAGATTTGTTAGATATTCTCCAGGCCTCACCACTTATTTGGGAGCTACTGGAAATTAGTATTTTTTGCAGAAAACAGAAATATTTTTTGAGAATGTGACAACTATACATTTCCCATTTTCCCGTGCATAGCTCCACAGCCATAAATAAAACTCACTGCATTAATGAGATATTGAAAAAAATAAGAAGAAAAACAACAACAAAGCAAGAGCATATATTTTGGTAGGAGTGTGTTACAGTAGTCATGGGAAGAGTTGAAGGGAGAACACGGATGATAGGTCTTTAGATATTTCATTTCCGTTTTACATGTATGCAATTTTCCAAATTAAACATTAAAAGTATTTTCAGTAAGTGTAAATATATTGAACTTATTTCACAATTATGTAAGTCATAGAATTTTAATTGCTTTTGTTCTGAGTAATTGCAATGAGACTAAACCATTACCTTCCAAGGGAGTCTGTTCCCTGAGAGATTTCCAAGTTTGTACAATTCTCATCTAGCTACCCCAACTGACCACTGACATATTTTCATAAACTTATATGGTATTGTTTTAAAGAGACAAGGCTCTGACCAGACCATCATTGCTTTCCATTTCTTCAGGTGAATTATAACACATTTAGGACACACAATGGCGATTCAAAGATATTTTTGTAGATATGTGATATGTCTGAAACTTAAGCAGGCAAAACATCCAATTCTTAGAAATATTTGTAGAGATAGTTTTATTATTTTTACAGCAGATGAAGGAACTGAGCTCAGAGGTAAATAATTTAAAGATGCACAAAAATAATTATGATATATATAAGATCTGAACCCAGGCTTCCTATTTCTCTAACAATGATCTCACCTCCATGTCATGATAACTCAACCAACAGAGAATCTTCTCAACAAGCAAAGGAGAAATCATTTCTCTACTTTTTTTAAATGTGAATTTTTTATTAATTTATTCTCTCATATACTACACACCTAACACTATTTTCTCTCCCTTCTCTCCTCTAAGTCCCTCCCCTTCAGCTTCACTCTCCCTATCCATTTCCTTCTTCTTTTCCTTTCATAAAAGGGCAGGCTTCTCACTGTTATCAACCAAAATTGGCACATCAAGTTACTGTAAGACTAAGCACCTTCCCTTCTATTAAGTCTGTATATGACAACCCAGTAGAAGAACAATGGTCCCAAAATCCTAGGTAAAAGCATTAGAAACAAGCCCTGTTTACTCTGTAAGGAGTCCACAAAGACTTTAAGCTACAAAACTATAATGTATATATTGAGGAACTAGACTAGATCCATGAAGGCTTCTTGATTGTGGTCTATGTCACAGTGAATCCATATGACTCCAGGTTTCTAAATACTGTAGAATTTCTTGTAGTGCCTTTGACAATTCTGGCTCTGACAATCCTTCCTCATTCTTTTCCAAGATTCACTAAGTTTTACCTAATTTGTGGCTGTGGGTCTCTGCATCTATTTCCATAAGTTGCTGAGTAGAGCTTCTCTGACTGTGATCTTGCCAGGCTCCTGTCTACAAGAATATTATCATGAATTATTTCTTTTCTTATTTTTGTAGGGTCAAGGGGCAATAGGTGTGTTTGGCTCAATCCTAGGTCCAGTGATATTTTTCTCATTCTTATTTCAAGCTTAAATGATATATTTGCACTTTTTCTTATTTTGATCTCCTACCTGTTTATAATTTATCATCATTTTGAAAATATGTTCTGGTAAGAGGTTCCAGAGGGCACTATGCACCTCTACTTATCATCTCAGTGCTGTCTTCCTCATTGCTTGGACCGTCATTATCATGTACTTGTAACCTGTCTCTAGTTACTCTATAGATGCAGATAATATTGAATTTTTCCATCTACAATGTGGCTATCCTCTTAATGAACTCTGTGGTCTCTAGTCTGAGCATGGAGACCAACAACACATTCATAAAGGTTGTTGATAAGGCAAAAGTTATTCAGGATTATTCATCTGATTACATAATATCCACAAAAAATTACATTTAATTACTTTTATAATTATTCAATAGAATAATATAATTTTAAGTATTATTTGTTGTAAATAAAATAAATTCGGTCTTAACATTATCAATTTCTTTTTTTTTTAATTTATTTATTTATTTATTTTTTTGAACATGAAATGCTTTTTTATAGCATGTTTTACAAGGGGAGGGGGTAAGAGGGGCCAGGTGGTGGAAAAGTACAAAATCTTCTTGGCCTGTGCCTTGAAACATGTCATGGTCTATACGGTACACTGCCTTGAATTATGATCTACCTGCTGTTCTTCAGAAGATATAGTACACTGCTTGAGTTATGGTCTCCCTGCTATTCTTAAGATGATATGGTACTCTGCTTTGAGTCTATCTGCAGTTGCTAAGCAGGATCTTGCAGTTGCCAAGCTTCAGAGGACATTGTGCAGGTGGGGAAAGGTAGGGGGTGAGGGTAAGGGCGAGGGTCCTGGCTTCTGGCATCTCCCCCTTCTCTGTTTAGTTAGAGAAGGCATCTTATGATCAATCCCAACTATGTGAATTTTGAATTTAGATGTATAATTATGAGGGGTCTTAGACAAGTTCACAACCCCAAAACACTCATGTGAGACGAGTCACATCGATGGGCGAAGGCTTTAGGCTGTCGACGATGGGCAACGTCAAGGGACTCCGATGTGTGTGAAAGGAGGGTGAGAGCCCTGTCTTAGGCCATGTAGGCTGCACCCACTCCCAGCACCACACACTCCTTTTTGGCTGCATTGGGTGGGCCCCTGGGAAGTGGACCTACAATAATCCCGTCATTGGGCTAACTCACAGCCATCCTAGTCTCTTGTAAATGTTCAAGTTACCAACCATTTGTCAGTTTGGGGTGTAATATTGTCATAAAGGAAGGCTCCCCAATGTTAGCGGCCATATCAAGGGCGGCCTTGGTTTAGGAAAAAGCCAATTTTTGTTGTGGTGATCAAGAGGCCAAGCTCTCTAGCGAGAGAAGCGAGGGCAAAGCCAGGCATACCAGGAACCCTTCTGGAGGGTGTGGAAGTCTAGCGGTCGACCGACCGTAGGGGGAGGCAGGGGAGCTGGCAGCTGTGTCAGTCTCCTGCGGAGTCACTTCTGGATCCTCTTCAATTTTTGGCTGATGGTAATGAACTTCAACTGTCTTCTTGATGGCAGCATCAACCTGGTTCCGTGGATGACAGGTCGCGGGCGACGATCTCTGTCTCGCTCAATCTTGATGTCGTGCACAATCCTCTCAATGAGGGTCCGTCCAGAGGGGTCCATGCCTCGAGCCCCACGTCTGGGTGCACTTGACCCGACCGGCAGGTCCTAGTTATTCGTGGGGGCGAGGAGGACTGCAACCTGCTATTCTTCAGAAGATATGGTACACTGCTTGAGTTATGGTATGCCTGCTATTCTTCAGATGATATGGTACACTGCTTTGAGTCTATCTGCAGTTGCCAAGCAGGATCTTGCAGTTGCCAAGCTTCAGGGGACCTTGTGCAGGTGGGAAAAGGTAGGAGGTGAGGGTAAGGGCTAGGATCCTGGCTTCTGGTCCATCTGGATTAGAACTTCTAACAGCCGGCATCACGGGTGATTCATTTTTACCTGGAAAGAAAAAAGAAGGGGATTCTCAGGGAGATTTCTCTTCCCTGGATGTAAATTGTTATTCATCGTATTTATGGTTGGGCCTGGCTTTGTGAGGGTATCTATTTTTTTCATTGATATTTGTGGTAGCCGGTTAGCTGTACCTTCTGTGGTATTGGACAGGCATATCAGTCCTCAGCTCCATAAGGGAACTGGGTCTGGGGCATTCCCTTTACGGGTATGAGGGTCCTTCCCCATATCTGTGGTAAAGTTTTGTTGGTCTTGGTGGTGCCCGAGGTCACCAACATGGTCAGCAAGAGATTTGCCATGAGCTTTCAGCTTTAGAGAGAGAAAAGTGAACAAGGCATGATGGAGAGTATTTCAGGGGGACTCCTTCTGAAGGGTACCTTTCCCCCTCTTTTGTTTTTAAAGCCAGTTTTTCAGAGTTCTTGTAAAATCAGGGCAGAAGCGCCAACAGTTGCTCCTTCCACACTCAGAGAGTAATGAAGACCTTATTTAAGGATATATAAATCTATATTAATAATCTTTTGTCAAAGGACTTTTATAGCACCACTGACAATTAATCAGACTATATGATATATCGATTAGAAATAGCTTTTTCTACTTTTTGTGATATTACCTCTCTTTTTTCAATTAACTGTTGAGGAAGTTAGGGTTTACCTCTCTCCTGAGAATATTGGACAGAGGTTTAAGTTCTTTTGTGGAGAGCTTAAAATAGGATCTTAGCCAATTTGCAACTCCTAGAAACTTTTGAAATTAATTTAAAATAAGTAAACTCCCTTTTTTTAAAAATCCTTTATCTGTGTGGGTTTTTTATTGGATATTATACGTATTTACCCTTCAATGTTATCTCCTTTCTCATTCTCCCCCAAAATCCCTTATCCCATACCCCCTCCTCCTAATTTTTGTGATGGTGTGCTCCAAACATCCTCCCAGTCCTATCTCCCTGCTCTCGAATTCCCACACAGTAGGGGATCCAAACTTTCGGGGACCTTGGCCCTCCACTTTCACTGAAGTCTAACAAGGTCACCCTCAATTCCCTATAAAGGTGCGTGAGTCCCTCCCTTTGTGCTCTCTGGTTTAGCCTTTGGGAGTTCTGGTTGAAACTTTTGATACTCCTTCTAGAAAGGACCAACACATTCATACTTTGATCTTCCTTCTTCTATGTGAGTTTTATGTGGTCTATATGTAGATTCTTAGAAATTGTGAGCTTTTGGGCTAATATCCAATTATCAGTGAGTGCATACCATGTATGTTCTTTTGAGATTGGGTCATCTCACTCAAGATGATATTTTCCAACTCCATCCATTTGCCTAGAAATTTTGTGAACTGATTGTTCTTAATAGCTGAGTAGTACTCCATTGTATAAATGTACCACATTTTCTGCATCCATTCTTCTGTCGAAGGGCATCTGGGTTCTTTCCAACTTCTGGCTATTATAAATAAGGCTGCTATGAACATGGTGGAGCATGTGTCCCTGTTGTAAACATTATCAATTTCTTTAGGCGAGAAGTTATTCTACATATTCATGGTTTAGAAAATATTACCATGCTTAAAAAAAATCTACTTAGTTAAATTTTATCCAAGTATAAATAGCACTTACATTTTATAAATAAAAAGTTCAGTGTTTGTTAAGTTATTTGCCTCAGAAGGGCTTGTATATGTAACAGTTTCCAAGAATTAAATATTTAAGTTAGAATGAAAAAATAGAGGTACACTAATAACATTTTATGAATTATTATGATAACCAAAAATATTCAAATTAATTTTTCAATGTATTTAGCACATAACAGTTTCTTCAATCAACAATAGCATTAACATATTCAATGTAACAAATTATTTAAACATTGAAAAAATGTGTAAAATGTGTTATGAAGCAGTGTAATTATTTATAATTCATAGGATCCCTAATACTTTATTAATTTTATTTCAATTGTAGACCTGAGTTGGTATTGCATGGTAATTTGCTATTTATATATTCAACATGTATAAGTCAAATTAGAATACTGTAGTTATTTGACTAGATATGCCTCATAGGCCCAAATATTTGAATGCCTGGTTATTCAGTAGTGGTGCTACTTGACACAGATTAGGATGTGTGGTCTTGTTGGATGAAGTATGTCACTCTGATAGACTTTTGAGTTTTCTAATGCTCAATACAGGTCCAGTAGGTGTTTCTTCCTGCTGCTTTTGGAACCAGAGTTAGAACTCTCAGCTACTATCTCTGAGTGTCATCACGCTCCCTTACATGAGGATAGTAGACTGACCATGGAAACTATATAATTAAGCCTCAATTAACTATCTTCACTTATAAGACTTGCTGTAGTCATGGTGCCATTTTACAGCAATAGAACACTGACTAAAGCTTGTAGCTATCATTTTAATTTCCTTAAACTTTAAAAAAGTTTCATGTTTTCAAATGTATTATACTTATTTTTCATTATATTTATTTTCATACAATCTATTTTATTTATAATTTTCTTTCACAAATACTTCTAGATTCTTCCTGTCCCTTTATCAACCCAACTTTGTGAATTTTTATTTTCTTACACAGAAAAAGAAATCACAATCAAGAAAATAAACACAGACTAAAGGAAAAAAGTCCAACAAACTCTAAAACATTGACTACAAAGAAATGGAGTTTGTTTTCCATTTCTCTAAAGAAAGAACAAATGGCTAGGCTCTCCTTTATCTTTTCCCTCTGAGAAATAATATATATACAGAGAAATAGTTACTTAATCTTGAGCTGGAAGGCTGCAGATGGTGGCCAGTATCATCTAAATAAATTTGCTTCTTTGCTCATTTAAATTTGTGTGTTTCTGTATTTATTCTGGTCTACAGTATGACTAAATTAAAGTTGATGTTAAAACTTAGATTGATCCATATATCACTGTTCAATGTGTATAGGTGTCGACATTCAAGTAATTAACCTGTTCTCTACCATCTTACTGACACTCTATTTAGTTCAAGTATTCTTGTGTATGAGGTTTCAAACTTCTTTCTTCCCAAGTTTTGTCTTGAGTATTATCTTTTCCAGAAAGATCATGAATAATGATCCAGTTGACTTTATTTCAATGATGAAGAAATTGTTCCAATTATTTAAAATAATAAATAGATGTTTCGTAGAAAAAAATCTAACTAAAGACATGCATTTTGTTTCAACACAAAGACTCAGAAGAGAAATTTTGGGTTTCTGAGTTGGTTGTCAAACTTTTCTAACATGAGTAAGCACATTTCCGACAGAAACAGGAAATAGGTATTGAATTATGAAACACGCATATGCCCAGCCTGCTCCTTCTGCCAGGGCAGATCATCAGCTTGTCAGCTCCTCTGAGGACCCCACAGTCTGAAGGCCTCCCAGGAGATCTGCTGCAAGCAGGGCAACAGGTAAGGGTCCCTCCCAGATAACCAGAGTAGCTGGGAAGCCCAAGGAGCCAAGTGGACTTCAGATACATTCCCACACCCTCCCATGCTCAAGCTCCATCCCCTTTCAAGCTTGTGCCATCTTCTGGGGCAGGACATCACCTTCTATGCTTCTCTGAAGTGCCCACAGTCTGAAGGCCACCCAAGAGATCTGCTGCATTCAGGAGAGCAGATCAGCAGCTTCTCTGTCCCTCTGAGGACACCACACTCTGATGGCTCCCCAGGAAAGCTGCTATAGCTATGGCAACAGATCACCATAATTCATGCCCCTCTGAAGACCTCACAGTCTGAAGATCTCACAGGAGGTCTGCTAAATCCAGGGACACAGGCCTCCCAGGAGACCTGCAGCAGCACAGGGACACAGGAGGCAGGTTCCAGACAAAGACACCCAAGCCAACTAACACCAAAGATAACCAGATAGTGAGAGACAAGTTCAAGACTATAAGAATTAACAGAAGCCAATATACTTTGGCATCAACAGAAACCACAGCAAGCCCTGTACAAACCAACACAACTGAAAACCATGATACTGAAATCCTATCTCATGAAGATGCTGGATTCTTTTAAGAAGGATGTAAATAACTAAATGAAAGAAATACAGGAAAACACATGTAAACAAATGTTCCCTAAAATAAAAACAGGAAAACACAATCAAACAGGTGAAGGAATTGAACAAAGAGGTTCAAGACCTAAAAATGGAAGTAGAAACAATAAAGAAAACAGAAATGGAGGCAATTCTGGAAACAAAAAACCTAGGAAAACAGTGAGGAACTACAGATTGAAGTATTACCAACAGAATACAGGAGATAGAATTTGAGGTGTAGAAGATAGCTTACACTATATTGACACAAAGGTCAAAGAAAATTCAAAACATAAAAAATGCCCAAAACATCTAGTAAATCCAGGAGACAATGAAAAGACTCAATCTAACAATAACAGGAAGAAAAGAGTATAAATATTCTCTGCTGAAAAAAAAACCTGAAAGTATCTTTAGCAAAATCATAGAATAAAACTTCTACAACCTAAAGAAAGAGATGTCCACAAATGTACAAGAAATCTACAGAACATGAAAGAGAATGGACCAGGAAAGAAAATCTTCTGTCACATAATAATCCAAGCACAAAACAAAGAAGGCATATTAAAAGTTGAAAGGGAAAAAGGCCAAGTAACATATAAAGACAGACCTATCAGAATTATACCACACTTCTTAAAAGAGACACTAAAAGCTAAAGCAATCCAAACAGAGATCATGCAAAACCTAAAAGAACACAAATGCCAGCCCAGGCTGTTATTCCTGTCAAAATTTTCAATCATCATAGATGGAGAAACCAAATTACTCCAGGACAAATCCAAATTTAAACAATATGTATCTGCCAATGTATCCCAACAGAGAATTAAAAAAGAAAAACTCCAACACAAGGAGGATAACTACACCAAAGGAAAAACAAGATATTAATCATTTCAGAACAAAACATAAAGGAGAAAATCACATACATATAATGCCACCTATAACAACAAACATAAGAGGAACTAACAATGATCTGTCTTTAATATGTTTCAATATCAATGAACTCAATTTACCAATAAAAAGACATAAGCTAACAGAGTGAATATGCAAACAGGATCTAGCATTTTCCTACAAACAAGAAACACATCTCAATAAAAAAGACAGACACTAAATCAGAGTAAACAACTGGAAAATTGTTCTCCAAGAAAATGGTCCAAAGAAACAAGATGGAATTGCCAGCTTAATATATAATAAAATAGACTTTCACTCAAAAATTTATAAGTGAGATAGAAAAGGATACTTCATATTGATCAAAGGAAAAAATCTCCCAAGAGAAATTATCAGTCCTGCACATCTATGCCCAAATCAAGGGCACACACATTTGCCTTTTGGATGGGGACAGCATGAAGAGAAGATGTAGTTACTAGTGTCTCCCAGTTTCTATGGCAGATTCCCAGATTCGTTTATGAAAATTAATGCAAAAATACTAAAATGATCACAAATTGAATCCAAGCCATCATTCACCACAATCAAGTAGGCTTCATCCCATGGATCCAATGTTGGTTCGAAAATCTATTAACATAATTCACTATATAAACAAACTAAAAGAGAAAAGTACACGATCATATAATTTGATGCTAAAAAAACATTTGACAAAATACAACACCCCTTCATGTTAAAAGAATTGAAGAGATCAGAAATTCAAAGCCAATGCCTAAATATAATAAAGGTAATATACAACAAACCAACAGCTAATATCAAATTAAATTGAGAGATACTTGAAGAAAATCCCTGAAAATTAGGGGCACAACAAGGCTGCACACTCTCTCCTTATCTATTCAATATAGTACTTGAAGTTCTAGATAGAGCAATAAGACAACAAAAGGAGATTGAGGGGATACAGATTGGCAAAAATGAAGCCAACATATCACTATTCATAGATGACATGATAGTACACATAAGCAACACCAGAAATTCTACCAGAGAACTTCTACAGCTGATACACTTAAGCAAAGTGGTCAGATATAAAATTAACTCAAATAAATCATTAACCTTATTTTATACAAATTACAAACAGGCTAAGAAAGAAAATAGGGAAAAAACATCCTTCACAATTGTCCCAAATAATATAAAATACCTGGAGTTAGTGCTAACCAAACAAGTGAAAGATCTGTATGACAAAAACTTCAATTCTCTCAAGAAAGAAATCAAAGAATATCTCAGAAAATTGAGAGAATTCTCATGATCATGGATTGGTAGGATTAACATAGTAAAAATGGCCATCCTACCAAAATCAATCTGGAGATTCAATTCAATTCCTCTCAAAATTCCAACACAATTCTTCAAAAACACAGAAAGAACAATTTTTCTAATTCATATGGAAAAATGAAAAACCCAGGATAGTGAAAATAATTCTTAACAATAAAAGAACTTCTGGGGGAACCCCCTGCCTGCCCTCAAGCTATACTTCAATTTCTTTATGAAGTCACTTAGTATAGAGTTGTTCAGTTACCATGAGTATGTTCACTTTCTGTTATATTTGTTGTTATTGAAAACAAATCTTATTACATCATGATCTGGTAGAATGCATGGTATTATTTGAAACTTTGTCTATCTGTGGAGGCTTGTTTTATGTCCAATTATATGGTCAGTTTTGGAGAACATACTATGAGGTGCTGAATAGAAGGTATATCCTTTTCTTTTATTCTGAAATGTTCTGTAGACATCTGTCAAATCCATTTGGCTTATAACTTCTGTTAGTTTCATTGTGTCTCTGTATAGTTTTTGTTTCAATGAACTGTTCATAGTTGAGACTTCTGTGTTGAAGTATAAGTTTCAATGTGTTTTTTGAGCTTTAGTTAAGTTTCCTTTGTGAATGTAGATGTCCTTGAATTGCAGGCATAGAAGTTCAGAATTGAGACTTCATCTTGGTGGATTTTATTTTTGATGAGTATGAAATGTCCTTCCATATCTCTTTGAATTACTTTTGGTTTTCTTCTATTATTTTGTTGAAGATGATTTCTGGCTCTTTGAATTTGGAATCCTCACCCTTTTCAATTACTATTATTCTTAGCTTTAGTCCTTTTTATTGTGTCCCAAATATTATGGGTTTGGGGTTAAGAACTTTTTACATTTTTTACATTTTGCATATTCTTTCACTGATGGACCAATATCTTATATGGTATCCTCTAAGCCTGAGATTTTTATCTTCAATTTCTTACATTTTGTAGGTGATACTTGCATCTGTAGTTCCTGTTCTCTTGAATAGGTTTTCAGTTTCCCAAGTTGCCTCCACTTATGATTTCTTTATTTTTCTGTCTCTATTCCTAGGTCTTGGATGACTATTTTTCAACTTTTTTCCTTGTTTGATTGTATTTTTCTGCATTAATTTAAAAGATTTTTTCTTTCCTCCTCAAGGGCCTCCATTGAGTTTTCATGTATTTATTTTTTTAATTAATTTTTTTTTACACTCCAGATTTTATTCTACCCTGACCTAGTCCATCCCCTGACTGTTCCACATTCCATATCTCTTCCCCACCTCTGAGCCACAACATCACCTAACCTTTAAACTCTCTAAGGCCTCCAGTCTCTTGAGGGTTAGGGCATCATCTCTGATTGATCACAGACCCAGAAGTCCTCTGCTGTATATGTGTTGGAGGCTGCATATCACCGGATGTATGGTACCTTTTTGTTGATACAGTGTTTGAGAGATCTCTGAGGTCCCGATTAATTGAGACTGCTGGTCCTCTTACAGAGTCACCTTCTACCTCAGCTTCTTTGAGCTTTTCCATAATTCAACCACAGGGGTCAGCAGTCATTGGTTGAATACAGATATCTGCATCTGACTATTTCAGCAGTTTGTAGGGTCTTCCAGAGGGCAGTAATGATAGGTCCCTTTTTGTGAATGCTCCATAGCCTCAGTAATAGTGTCAGGCCTGGAGACCTCCCCCTTGAGCTGGAACCCACTTTGAGGTTGTTGCAGGACCTCCTTTTTCTCAGGCACCTCTTCATTTCCACCCTTGTAGTTCTTTCAGACAGAAACAATTATGGGTCAGAGCTTTGACTGTGGGATGGTAATCCCCTCCCTCATTTGATGCTCTGTCTTCCTGCTGGACGTGGGCTCTATAAGTTCCCTCTTCCCTCTGTTAAGCATTTCATATAAGGTCCCTCCCTTTGAGTCCTGAAAGTTTCTCACCTCCCAAGTCTTTGATGAATTCAGGAGGGTCCCCACAACCTCCTACCTCCCTAGGTTGGGTGTTTTTCATTCTTTCTCCTGGTCCTCAGGGCTTCAGTCCTTTCCCAATACCAGATCAGGTTCCCTTCACCCACAGCACTCCTGTAGCTTTCCATCCCAGGTCTCTCCCTACTTGTGAGTGCTTTATTCTCCCTCCCTTGTAGGACTGAGGCATCCTCACTTGGGCCCTTCAGTTTGTTGATCTTTTTGAATTCTATGGAATATATCTTGGATATTCTTTATTTTTTGCTAATATCCACTTATTAGTGCGTACATACCATTCATGTCTTTTGGAATATGATTTACCTGAGTCAGGATAATATTTTCTAGTTCCATTCATTTGCCTGCAAAATTTGGGATATTTTAAATCCCAGATATTAATTCTTGCTATGACTCCTCAAATACTTATGCCACATTACTATTGACATATATTTGAATATTAATTTTATCAATATTATAAAAACAGGATTATGAACATAGTAAAGGCAAAAATAAGAAAGGGACTCTAATTGAGGAGAGGAAAGTAGGTAACAAAAAGGAGTAATTAGAATATGTAATAAATATGTTTAAGGATATTTGAAAGAGATATTTTTAAAGGCTTACTTAAAATATATGCATTCAGAAATTTTGACAGTATTTTGATAACACTGTCTTTCCACTTGGGGCATTATCTGTGTACAAGAGGTGTTCCTTTCAAGTTCCCTCTTCCAACTGTTGAACATTTTGGCTAAAGTCATCCCAAATGAGTCCTGGGAATCGTTCCTATCTAAAAGAACTGCAGGGACAAAAATGGAGAGGAGACTAAAGCTAGGAGCCTAACATGGCTATCCTCTGAGAAGCCCTACCAGTCGCTGACTGAGACAGATACAGATACATCTAACCATTGGTATGAAGTCAGAGACTTCTATGGCAGAATGAGGGGAAGGATTAGAGGGGCTGTATGGGTTGGTGACTCCATAGGAAGACTAGCAGATCTAAGTTACCTAAATGCGTAGGAGCTCCCAGTGACTAGGCCATCAACCAGGGAGTATACATGGACTCTTCTGAGGCCCATGCACATATATAGCAGACAACTGCCTGGTCTGGCCTCAGTGGTAGAAGATGTGCTTCATTCTAGAGAGACATTAGGCCCCAGGTAAGGGGAATGCCTGGGGGGTGTGCCCTCTAGGAGACAAGGGAGAAAGGGAATGGGATGAGAAACTGAGGGAGAGGGGACCAGGAGTAGGGCAATATCTAGAATGTAAATAAATAAAATGATTAATTAAAAATACACACACATACACACACACACACATACACACACACACACACAGGCACACAAAATTTAAATTGAATAATGCCATATAAGAGGATAATGTTCATCCAGGAGCCAAAAACCCCTAACAAAACACCAGTGAAAAGTCTTAGATTCTCCTAGTTATTGATAGTATGTGTGTGGGTCCATATGACTCTCCCAAATGCTACAGATTATTGACATTTTCCTTCGGTGCTCCCTAGAACTTAAAGATGAGATTGTGTTGTTGATGATAGCACATGCTTTGGGCACAGGGCTTAGAGAAATCATGCTGGAATTCACCTAGAAGCCTCTTCCCTAAGAACTAACTCTTATAGTAGCAGAAGGTGCTTTGCAAGCTGCTAAGGGAAAAATGTAATGAATGGCCCACAGAGCCGTAAACATTAGAACTATAACAATGACCAGCATAGCAAAATATCTCTAAGTCTACAGTGGTCACACATATTCCTTGAGAGGAACCAACAACTGTCTAATTTGGACTTAGGATGTTTTAGTAGGAGGAAGTTATGCCTGGTACTCAAAACTTATCCACCTTCCTGTGGTCATAGGCTGAAAAGGTCAAAGGCCTGAGATGGGAATCTGGAGAAAAAGACTCTCCTTGATTGTCTAGCCCTATAACACTGGGGAGCCCCTTGTCTCCATTTTCCAAGCACTAGAATTACAAGTACAGAATATCATGCTTGGCTTTTTAGAAGCAGGCTGGATTTCTACTCAGATCTTAATGTGTTTGTGGTAGGCATTTTACTAGCTAAACCATCTCCTCAGTCCCCATGTTATAGACATAGGATTTGTGAATTGATAGTCAGTAGGCTTCGGTTCTTGGTTCATAACTATTGTATATTTGGACTGTGCATACTTTTGTGTGTATTCAGGCGATTGTTAATTTACCCTTTGCACCTGATGCCTGTCTTGACTCTAAAAAGTACAATATACTAAATAAAATAACGACAATCTACCATTGTAAAATAATAACAAACACTGATGAACCTGGTAGCATTAAAACTGATATTAGACTCCACTCACCTTAACCAGAAGCATGCACTCAATAGCTCCCATTATGCTCAAATACAACTTACAAGTATTTTGATACTGATCACAGATCATCAGTCATTGCCCTCAAAAGTAGCACAAAACCAATGACATGCACAAAATAGAATAGATAACCTAGTGTTAGAATTCTACAGATTTGACCATCTGATTTTAAACAAAGGTGACAAAAAGTCACAATGAAAAAATATACTTCAAAAAATGGTGCAGAAAATTTGATGTCAAAGTGTAGAAGAATAAATAAGAGCTCTATTTCTCAGGTGTATACAAAAATTAATTCAAAATTCAAGAAAGAACTTAATAGAAGCCTGAAACTCTAAAATTGTTAGATGAAACAGATAATGCAATCCTATACAATGAACTATAGGTAACTAAGGAAAGCTTGGAGCATGAGAGTTGAATTTTCCAAGGAAAATGTACATCTATTGGTTGTTTGTCAAAGAGTCATCCCTGAATTTATACAACCAAATAGCATTGTAAAAAACTGAAAAGTTAATATTTAGGAATATATAGGTATATACATATATATATATATATATATATATATATATATATTCCCATGTAATAATAATCTGTCAAAAATATATCCATGGATTTTAAGAAGATTTGGAAGAGGTATATATATCAGGGTTTAGATGGAAGAAAGAAATTGTGGAGAGCCGCATAGTGCCACGCCCTTAAGATGGCGCTGGTCTCCGCCTTCCACCACCTGTTGGTGAGTGCTCTTAGGAGTCCTTATTTGGCTGTGGCTGGTGATCTGGCTTGCTTCCATGTATGTGGACCTATCTGCTGTTGCCATGTGGCAGACGGGGGTAGGCTAGTCCTAGAGTACTTAAGCCTGGGAGACACTTCCCCCGGAGAAAGAAGCTTATTCAAGGTCCTGAATAAACTGCTTGGAGAAGAGCTCGTGTGTTGTGTCATCCTTGCTGGATGAGTTTGGACGTGACAACTGGTGGCCCGCACGGGGATCCAAAGCTCAGAACTTCAAGCAATCAGGGTGGTGCACTGGTAAGTTCCCAGGTTACAGGGTATGATAAAGTCAAGGTCCTCGGTAAAAGAGGCGATGAAGTTTCCGGGAAGGAACGATAAAGTTCCCAGGTCAGTGGATCAAGATAAAGTTCCCAGGTCAGTGGGACGAGATAAAGTTCCCAGGTCAGTGGGATGAGATAAAGTTCCCAAGGTGAGTTGGGACAATAAAGTCCTCAGAGTGCGGCTACTTTGTTCTTCTCTGAAGATAAAGAGAAAGCAGGCAAGTTTTCGGTGTAGCGAACCGTAAGTGAAAGGCACGGTGTGTCGAAAGTATATCTTTGGGAGGAATTTAGTTATGGGTGCTTCTCAGTCGCACCCAATTTTTTGGCTCTTCAAGAGCTGCTTTTATCAAGGAGTTTAAAGATAAAAAGCTCAACTCTGTTAAGATTTTTAAGTGAGTGCGATACCGTGGCTCCGTGGTTCACGGTACCAGGAAATCTCACAGTATCCTGCTGGGACAAGCTCGGCAGAGACCTTGACTTTGCTCAGGAACAGGGAACTTTGCAAAAGGGAGTGAAACCCATCTGGAAGTTAGTGAGAAGCTGTTTGGAAGATCAGAAATGCTGTAAGGTAGTCGAAGAGGGACAAACGGCCTTGGAAATGTTGCAAGAGCAGAGATCAGAGAGGGCTGCATGTGAGAAGGGAGATAAGAAAAGGGAGCCATTGTACCCTAGCCTTGAGGACTCAGAGTCCACAGACTCAGAAGTAGAGTTACATGCCCTAGTAAAACAGCTAGAGAGAACAACGGTGAGGAAGAGGGAAAAGAAAAAAGAGAAGGAGACACCCCCGTTGGCAGCAAGCGGCAGATAGGAGGCCATCATTAAGACACCCTCAGTTCCTCCAACTTATCTTGAAGCCGCACAGGATACTCCACCTACTCAGCCTGCCAAGGCCGTCATTAGGACACTTTCCTCTGAAAAGCTAAGCGCTGCCAAAGAGTTGGTGGCTGAGCAGATCAGGAAACTAGCATGCTAGCTTGGCTCATAGTGAAAGGGGCAGTGGTAATTCGCTGCCCCTGACTTCAGAGTTGCAGGGGTCCTAGTAGGGCAGTGCAGAGAAGTAAACTAGAGTAGTAAATGGAAACCTGAATCCTTTTTAAAAAAAAAAATTACTCTGAGGTAAAATGTTTAAATCATTTTTGATCTTTAAGCTTATCCCTCTGGCAGAGCTTCTGTCCTAAAGCTAAGAGTAGAAGCAGGATTATGAAGCATTCATCGCCTGTGGCATGGAGCATGGACTTGCCACAGAACTGAAGCCACAGGGAAGGACGCCATGGGAGAATCCAGGGACTCTTAGTGTTGTGTGCTTCCCGATGACCCTATCTGGTAAGACGTCTGTCATCAGCTCTCTCAGTTTCCACTGCCAGCTCTGGGCCTGCAGCCCCACCTCCACTGGGTTGGGGACAGGCCTAGGGTACCAGCTAGTGGCACCTGTGCACAAGAACTACATCTGTAAACAGTGGGAGAAAGCCAGAGGCTAGCTGTGGCTGACAGGAAGCCTGCCAGTTTTGTGTGTGTTGGAAGCGGGGCACATCCAAGCTGAAGATGACTGACAGTGGCCTGTAGATCTCTAGAGGGGGGGAAAATGGTTACATTCACAAGTTTGCATTTGCAGATATCCTTAAGGCATGTAAGACCATCTGTTTCTCCCTGGAATACACCTATTTTTGTTATCAGAAAGAAATCAGGGAAATGGAGGTTGCTGCATGATCCTCGTGCTATTAATCAACAAATGCAGATCATGGGCCCAGTACAGCGAGGGTTGCTGCTTTTATCATCTTTGCCAGCCTCCTGGCCTATAATAGCAATAGATATAAAGGATTATTTTTTTCCATCCCCTTGTCTGCCAAAGATAGTGAAAGGTTTGCTTTCACCATTCCATCATTTAATCATGAAGAGTCTGATCAGAGATTTGAATGGGTAGTTTTACCTCAGGGCATGGCAAATAGCCCTACTATGTGTCAACTCTATGTGGGCGAGGCCATTGCCCCCCTGAGAAGAAAGTTTCCAGCTTTGAGATGTGTTCACTATGTAGATGATATCTTGCTAGCAGCCTACAACTATTTAGACAAAAAAGGGATTTTGGCATCACGGCAGCCATTATTGCCTCTGTTACCATAGCGGCCATTGGCGGCACCGCCACTGCCTCAGCTCTTGCCTTGTCCAGTTCCATACAAACTGCAGAGACCTTGAATAACCTATCCTCCAATGTGGCTACTGCCCTGGACATGCTAGCTTCCATCAATTCTCAAATAAAGGGAGGATTGATGCTGGTCAATCAGAGAATTGACCTAGTACAGGAACAAGTAGATACCCTTTGGCAACTGGCGCAGCTAGGATGTGAATGGAAAATGACCGGCCTGTGCATTACTTCTATACAGTATCATAATTTTACCCATGCAGCAAATATCTCTAAAACCCTGTGACAGTTCTTATTACAGAATTCGAGCTTGGAATTTGAAGAAACCCTGAGGAATCTCTGCGGCACAGTTTTGGTTCCGTCTTGAAAAGGTCTTTGAAAGGCTTAGTCCCAGCTGTAAGGTAACATTTTCTCTTAAGGGACTACTCTGTTGCTGGGGAGCGGCCTCTCCTAGATTGATGCTTTTCTTCTTGACAGACAGACACATGCTGTGGATCATTTGAAAGAGTGGGCAGGTTTAGGTTCCTTGGCTATACTCATGATATTAGCCTCCCTTGTCTGCCTGTGGATTATCTGTAAGATCAGAGCTACACAGCACCAGAATGCAGCCATGATTGTTCAAGCCTTTGCAGCCTTTTAGGCCGGACAGTCCCCCCAAGCTTGGCTGGCAGCCATCAAGCCTTGAGTCATCATGTTCAGGTTGTGAGGCTAGGCACTACACTTGAGGTATGCTCTCAGCTGCTCGCAGCCTCAAGGAGAGCAAGTCTGATAGATGCAGGTTAGTACCTTCCTTTTCCCCAATTTACCCAATCTCTCCCACCTCAGAAAAAATCAGTACTGGATGGGTCTGGCACTGCCTGGGTAGAGATACCTTGGAAGGGCTAGTACAATGTCCTTTTCTCTCCTTCTGAGATCAAAACTCTACTCTTACCTGTTTCGTACAAAAACAAAAAGGGGGAACTATGGAGAGCTGCATAGTGCCTTGCCCTTAAGATGGCACCAGTCTCCGCCTTCCACCACCTGTTGGCGAGTGCTCTTAGGAGTAAACAAGTCCTTATTTGGTTTGGCTGGTGATCTGGCTTGCTTCCGTGTATATGGACCTATCTGCTGTTGCCACGTGGCAGATGGGGGGTAGGCTAGTCCTAGTGTACTTAAGCCTGGGAGACAATTCCCCTGGAGAGAGAAGCTTATTCAAGGTCCTGAATAAACTGCTTGGAGAAGAGCTAGTGTGTTGCATGATCCTTGCTGGACAAGGGTGGACGTGACAAGAAAAAAGATAAATATTGTAGTTATATTAGTCCAGGTCTGGACTCAGTCAGAGAAGATTCACCTAACCCTCAAGAGACTTGAGGCCTCAGAGAGTAAGGAGGTCTGGTTGGGTAGGGGGTGAGGGGTGGGGACTTTGAGCATCCTCTTGGAAATGAGGATGAAGAGATATGGGATGTGGAACAGTCAGGGAGAGGATCATGAGGGAGACAAAATCTGGACTGTAAAATAAGATTAAAGAATAAATAAAATAAAATTTAAAAAATATCAGAACACAAACTGTACACCTTGAAATGAACTACATCTTAGATTATAAAGTTATATTATAGATGCTTAGTTATAATCAGTCTTATAAAAATAAAAGAATAAAAGACAGTGGTACTGAAAACAATTACTTTATTCATTTAATAGATATTATAAAATACAGAAGCAAACACATCTACTTAGTTGCTGAGTAATCTCACAAAAATCAAAACATAAGTTAATTTCTTGTATTTTAAATTCACATTGAGGAATAGAGATAAACAGGTGTATAAATACTCAACAGTCTATGACAAATAGTACAGGGTAAGAGATTGTGTATATAATAGTACAGCAGCTATTTTGTATTGTCAACAATTAACAGTTTTTTAAATAGAGCTCTGATAGAATTTTCCACACAGAAGAAATAGCAGAGTTAATGAGTAATTGGTCAACCTGAAGAAACACCAAGGGAAGAGAATAAAGTGAATTACTGAAAAGCTAGGTTAGAGATCCCTGATGCCAATGGTACAAGATTTAACTAAATTAAGAATTGCTATGCAATTCTGGTAATTTATTATTTGTGGGCCTTGGGTGGGCTGCCACAATCTCTGTGATTTCGTATTTATATTAGCCCTTTATGTCTGGAAAACACTGTTTCTTTGGAGTCATTTTCTGCTTCTAGATCTTAAAATCTTTCTATCTCCTCTTCTATATAGATCCTTGGGCCTCAAGGGAAAAGACTGAGTGCTCAAAAGTCTTTTAGCCTCCGCACATTATTCAGTAGAGTCCTCCCATTTGCTTAGAGAGAGCAAATAATAGCTGGACATTATCCTGTGATATCTGGAGTGTGGTTCATTTACTCAAATGAATACTACTCAGCTATTAAAATGAAGACATCATGAGTTTTCCAGGCAAATAGATTGAACTAGAAAATATTATCATGAGTGAGGTAACTCAGAAAGAAAAGGACATGCATGGACTCACTAATACATAGGTATTAGAGATAAAACGTATAAAATTTCCAGGATACAAGTTACAGAACTCAAGAAGGCTAACAAGTCAAAGGGTACAAGTGAGGATACCACAATCCCACATGGGAGGGACAAGAAAGCAATCACAGGAGAGGAGGAAGGGAGGGATCTGGGTGGGAAAGGTGACAGGGAGGGGAAGAGGGAAACATGATCAAGTATTGGGGAGCCAGGAACAGAATTGAAGCCATGTGGGCCAGCAGAAATAATGGAAACATGCCACTTTGGAAGGTAGGAAGTGGGGGGACTATCTAGAATGTACCAGAGACCTGAGAGGAGAGAGACTCTCAGGTCTCAATGGGAGGGATCATAGATGGAAATGCCCTTACAGTGGTCAGAGGGAACTTGTAGAGTCTACTTGGAGTAGAAAGACAGGACATCAAGTGGAGAGATGGAGTTGTCATTCCACAGTCAAAATTCTGACCCAGAATTGCTCGGATATGAAAGAACTGCAAGGTTTAAAATGGAGAAGAGCCTGAAGAAAAGGAGGTCCAGTGACAGGCCCAAATTGGGATCCACAGCTCAAACAGAGACCCCAAGGCCACTATTACTGAGGCTATGCTGTGCTTACAAACAGGTGCCTATCGACTACTCTCTGAAAGTCCCAACAAACAGCTTAAAGAGTCAGATACAGATATTTACATCCAACCAATGGACAGAAGCTGGTGACCTCTGTGATTGAATTAGGGAAAATCTGGAAGAAGCTGAGGAAGAGGGCAACCCTTTAGGAAGACCAGCAGACTCAACTAATCTAACCTCCATCCCTGGATTTCTCAGACACTGAACCACCAACCAGTTAGCATACACCACCTGACATGAGGCTTCCAACATATATACAGCAGAGGACTGCAAATCTGGACTCAGTCAGAGAAGATGTACCTAACCCTGGAGAGACTTAGGGCCCCAGGGAGTGTGGGGCGGCATTTTCTTGGAGATGGGAGAGGAGGTGTAGGATGTGGAACACTCTAGGGGTGGACTGGGAGGCAGACAAAATTTGAACTGTAAAAAAATAAAACAATTAAAGAAAATGTCATCCGGAGTGAGGTAACCCAGTCATAAAAGAACACACGTAGTATGCACTCACTGATAAGTGGATATTATCCCAAAAGTTATAAATACCAAAGATACAATTCACAGACCATATGAAGCTCAAGAAGAAGGAATACCGAAGTGTAGATGCTTCAGTGCTTCTTAGTGGGGGAAACAAAATACTCATAGGAGAAAATAAGGAGATAAAGTGTGGAGTAGAGCCAGAAGGAAAGGCTATAAAGAGACTGCCTGACCTGGGGATCCATCCCATATACAGTTGCCAAACAGGATGCTATAATGGATGCCAGGAAGTGCTTGCTGAAGGGCGCCTGATATGGCTGTCTCCTGAGACAGAGCCTGACAAATACAGACCTCTCAGCCCACCATTGGACTGAGTGCAGGGTCCCTGATAGAGGATTTGGAGAAGGGACTGAAAGAGCTAATGGGGGTTTGCAGCCCCATGGGGGGAGCAGCAGTGTCAACTGACCAGACCTCCTGGAGCTCCTGGGGACTGGATCACCAACCAAAGTGTACAAATGGGGGGACATATGGCTGAGCCTCCATATGTGGCAGAGAATGACCTTGTTGGACATAAGTAAGAGGAACAGCCCTTGGGCCTGAGGGGTTATGGTATCCCAATGTAGGGAAATGCCAGGGCAGGAGGGTGGGAGTTAGTGAGTTGTTGGTGGAGAGGCAGGGGGAGGAGATGGGATATAGAGTTCTAGAGGGAAGACCTGGAAAGGTGATAACATTTGAAATGCAAATAAATAAAATATTCAATAAAAGAAAAAATAATTAGGAAACATTTTTTAAAAGGGGAGGACAAAGCTGTTTCTTATAGACTTAATTCATTTAGCAATAAAACTGTAAAAGTGTTTTCTTTAATTATGCAATAAAGGTTGAAGCTTATTAAAAAATTAAGATGAAAGAATTAACTTTATAAAAAGTGATACTTTGAGATAATGACTAAATTAGATGTAACTCATTTCTGGCAGTGGATGTTTTACATGATGTGAAGTGGGAATTTCTAGTTTTGTTGGAGACCCAATTGTGTGATGTGGTGTTTTTTCAGAACCTATTTTATGGTAGAATGTTGTGTTGGGGTAGACACATGAGAGGATGTTTTGCCAAAGCATACATGTAAGAGGAAGCATTACTGAGAAAGACAAATGTGCCGTTTTCCTGGAAGCTACATGTTAAAAGCGTATCTGATGTTTTGCTGGAGTGGATGCTTAAGAGGATTCATGAAGTTGGAAAGAGTGCAAGAGTAACTCAAGAGTCAGTGGATGATGAGCTTGCATGGGCTCACAGCACAGTATAACTGATCTTCACTTGTCGTGCCTTCGAAGAGAGTAACTTACTAAAGTTTCAAGATGTCTCTTGCTACTTCCACAGACTAATGCAGATTTGGTGGAACTCTACAGTTTCTTCTGAGTTGAGCTGCTGCTACTGATTAGTGTTTGGTGTTTACCTGTTGAACTGGGCTGCCAGTATTGATTTGTGTTTGATATTGTGGACTGTACTGCTGCTATCCTAACAACAAATGCTAGGATCTCTTTAAAAATTACCACAACCCTTGTTTCCTATTAGCCCTTCCTTTCCCCAATCTCTGATATATGGGCTAGAAGGGAAGTTCAAGTGTTTAGGAATCCTTTTTAAAGTAGATTTTGAAAAATTGAAGCTTACAATGATGGCATAAAATTTCTAGTTAAGGCAATTAACCATTTTGTCCTTGCCCATGTTAAGAGCCGCAGTGAGGGCTATGAGTTCTGCTCTTTGAATGAAGTGCCAGTCAGTAGGGAAGACACCAACAGTATCCAATCAAAAACCACCAGTGCTGCCCCTGCAAATCTGGTGTCATTATCTGTGTATCCATTCCTGATTGGTGTACCTGTTGATATCTGCTATGAGCCAGGGTTGATCAGTCAGAGATAACCATATTTCATGCATGTGTTGCAACATTTCCAAACTGTCATATATCAGTGGGATTTCCAGGTCTGGGTTCGGCAGCAGAGTGACAAGAGCTCAGAGAGGTGCTCAGAGCAAAGGAACTTGGGATGGTTCAATAGAAGAAACTGGCAATGTGTAAATCTAGCATTTGAAATCTACAAGGGGGAAGTTTTGAGGACTTCCTCTATGATATGAGGGATGTTTATGATCAGAAACTGCCCTAGGGTTAATTTATTTGCATCTTTAATCAGCAGGACAGTGGCCATTATGATTCTCCAGTAGTTAGTCAACCTGAAGTGGGTTTGTCCTGACACTGCCTGTATTATGTTAATTTTGGTTCCCAAAACTGCTTACAAGAGTGTCTGCATATAAGACAATGAGGAATCCTGCCCCCAGTTGGCTCCAATTGGTAAATAAAGATATCAGCAGCCAGTAGCTGGACAGACAGGCATAAGCATGACATTTAGGATTCCCAGCTTGGGAGAGAGAAGTAAGGAAAAAGCGGTATAAAAATGGGAGGAGAATAGGATGGACCAGCCATGTAAGAATTCCAGTAAGTGGTCCTAGTGGCCAGTTCCCTGATTGGGTCTGGGGTAGAAGAGATAAAATACAGATTTAAAAGATGTTAATTCTGGAAGGGGGTATTTGCTAGTCTTGGGAAGGATTAGAAGTACACAGCAATTAAGCTAATCAAGACATACTAAAATAAAGGGGTGGGCGTGTGTGTGTGTGTGTGTGTGTGTGTGTGTGTGTGTGTAGCTCTTGGGTGGGTAAAGGAGTACAACCCATCAGGAGCATAGAGTGGGCTGACTATCCCTATGTTTACCCAGCCAGCACTGAATACAACTTTTTAGGCAGGTAGAACAATGTCATTCCCAGGATCTCAGGTTTTGATCCAGTACTTCCTTGACAATGCCCTGACTCTTGTCCACAAATATGTGGAAAGGCTTTGTCAGATAAGGTAGGGTCAGGACAGGGGCAGACAATAGTCCTAATTTTAAGTCTCCTTTTGTTTAATTTTTCTATCTAGAAATTCTAATTCTATATTGAATCGATAGAGAGAGAGAGTGGGCAGCCTTATATTGTCACTGATTTTAGTGGAGTTGCATCTAGTTTCTCGTCATATAATTTGATGTTGGATATCCAATAAAAACGAAGAGAAAATATCCAATTAAAAAATGAAAAAGAAAAGTTTCTGGAGCCCTCTGATTGGCCCATTTTGATTTGTTTTTCCAGGTCTGCTCCATGGCTCCTATTCTGAGATTTCTCATATTATCTCAAGTATTTCTTTCCCCTCTCTTGTACACCTTGTTTCTTGGATCCCAAGTTCATCTTTCTTTCTGTTCTAATCTTGGTAAAACCATATCCTCTAGGGTTTCTTGAGAATGGGGATTTTAGCAAATGGGAGCTAAAACTGCTCTAATCTCGAACACCCTTTTTCTGTCTTCCCTCAAGTGAAGATTTGGCTTGCTCTGGAATTCAAGGTAAATTTTTTTCGTTAGATTTTAAAGACATCACTTTGTTGTCTTGCAGCTTGCAGTGTTGCAGGTGAGAAAACTGACCCTGAGCCTCTGTGTGGGATTATTTTCTCCTTTCTGGAAATTTGTAAGACTGTTACCGGTCATTTTTGTCTGTAGCATTCTAAACCATTACACAAAACTTTTTGGTTATTCTTTTAAAAGTCCAAGTACCACTTGGTAGCCTACACTTAATTCAAATTTTCTATCCTCCTGCTTTAGCCTCCCAAGTGTGGGGATTACAGGTTTGAGCCACCATTGTGTCACTTGAAATTTTGCAGGTTTGATTGCTTCTTATGGAGTTTTTATTTTAAAATTGTGAAAAAAATTTACACTAAAAATTTTATTTTGTTTGCAGGTGTGTTGGTGTTTGTACACCACAGCTCACATATGGAAATCAAAAGACAACTCATGGGAGTTCTACCATGTGCATCCTGGGATTTAAACTCAGGTCATCAGACATAGTAACAGGCACCTTCACCCACTGAGCTATCTCATTAGCTGCCTTTGGTAGAGTTCCCCCTCCTCCTCTTCTTCCTTCTCCTCCTCCTTTTTTTTGTTTTGTTTTTCAAGACAGGGTTTCTTGCTGTAACAGCCTTGGCTTTCTTAGAACTTGCTCTGTGTAGATCAGGCTGGCCTCAAACTCAGAGAAGTCTGCCTTTCTTGCCTCCCCAGTGCTGGGATTAAAGTCCTGTGTCACCACCACCCAGCTTTGGTAGATTTCTTTAACTTCAATTTTAATCCTTTAAATACAAAGTGCTGACTCATATGTATGTACCGAATCACAATGTTCATGTGTTATATGCAGTCTTTTTCTTATCTCTCATTGGTTATAGTTTTCTAAAAGGCTTTGGATTCAGATGGCCTATCTACTCTCTTCAGTGTTTTTTTGCCCCTCTGTTTCATGCTGGATACAGGCAGGTAGGTTCCATGCCCATAGGCTGCATGTGGCTCAAGACAGCTATTATTTAAGAACCAGGTACTAGAAATCAGACCAGAGGCTCTGTGCAGAGTACACCTAGCTGCTGTGTCTTCACTGGCTAGTTGAGCCATAAGTTGTACTACTCTTAGGGTTTTACTGCAGTGAACAGACACCATGACCAAGGCAATTCTTATAGGAACAACATTTAATTGGGGCTGGTTTACAGGTTCAGAGGTTCATTATCATCAAGATGGGAACATGGTGGCATCCAGGAAGGCATGGTACAGGAGAAGCTGAGAGTTCTACATCTTCATCTGAAGGCTGCTAGCAGAATACTGGCTTCCAGACAGCTAGGATAAGGGTCTGAAAGCCCACATCCACAGTGACTTATCTACTCCAACAAGGACACAGCTACTCCCACAAGGTCACACCTTCTAATAGTGCTACTCCCTGCACAGAGCATATACAAACCATCACAATACGTAATCCCAGCTACTAGGAAGACAGAGGCAGGAGGATAGAAAGTTAAAGTTATTCTGAACCACATATTTGGAGTTCCTTCCTGATTAACTAAAACAATTCTGAGTCAGGCAACTTTGGCCCTCTTGCCTGTGGGCACAAGGATAGACTTTTTGCCTTCAGAGGGCAAAAGAAAAGTTTTATGGGCTGGAAAACAAGGTACCACTAAAGTGAGGTGATCATATCAGAGAAGGATTAAGCTCATGTTCACTGAACCTTTAAAAGACACTCTGCTCTGACCGGATGCTCATGCTTCTGGTAGTTAGAAGTATACCCTCTAGGAAGTTCAGAAGAGGCTTTTCTGGAACATCTGACTAAGAAGAAAAAGTCTTTCAAATACTAGGCAAAGACAGTCCTTGTAGTGGTTTGAATATCTTTGGCCCTAGGTGTGGCCTTGTTGGAGTAGGTGTGTCATTGTGGGTGTGGGCTTTAATACCCTCATCTTAGCTGACTAGAAGCCAGTATTCTGCTACCATTCTTCAGATGAAGATGTAGAACTCTCAGCTCCTCCTGCACCATGCCTGCCTGAATGCTGCTGTATTTTGGCCTTGATGATAATGGACTTAACTTCTGAACTTGTAAGCCAGCCCTAATTAAATGTTGTCCTTATAAGAGTTGCTTTGGTTGATACAAGTCACAGAGCACATAAATCTCATGAAAGAGGAAGAACAAAATGTCTTTCTTAGAATGAATAACAAAATACTCATGGGAGCAAATATAGAAACAAAGTGTGGGACAGAAACTGAAGAAGGGGCCGTCTGGAGACTGTTGCACCTGGGTATCCATCCCATGTGCAATAACCAAGGGTAGACACTGATGTGGATGCCAAGAAGTGCATGCTGACATGAGCCTGATATAGCTGTCTCCTTAGAGGTCTGCCAGAGCTTGACATATACAGAGGCAGATGCTCACAGCTAACCATTGAACTGATCATGGGGTTCCCAATGGAGGAGTTAGAGAGAAGACTGAAGGAGTTGAAGGAGTTTGTGACCCCATGGGGAGGGTAACAATACCAACCAACCGGGGCTCCCAGGGTCTAAACCACCAGCCTGAGAGCACATAGGGAGGGACCCTTGCCTCCAGCTGTATATGTAGGAGAGGACAGCCTTGTTGGGCATAGGTGGGAGACGAGCTCCTTGGTCCTGTGAAGGCTGGATGCCCCAGTGTGGGGGAAATTTAGGCTGGGGAAGTGGGAGTGGGTAGGTAGGTAGGGGCACATCCTCATAGAAGCAGGACGGGGATGGGATAGGGGGTTTCTAGGTGGGGGGAAAAGGGGAAAGGGAATAACATCTGAAATGTAAATAAAGTATCCAATTAAAACGAAAGAGTTGCCTTGGTCGTGGTGTCTATTCACAGCTATAAAACTCTAAGACAGACATTGGTAACAGGAGTAGGGTATTGCTGTGATAGACCTGTCCATGCTTTTGTTTGGAAGAATGTGGATTTGGGGCCTAGAGACTATTTTTGTAGTATTTTGGTGAAAAACTTTTTGCCTGTGTTTGAAGAATCTGCCTAAGGCTAAGGTAAAGAGACTCAGATTAATTGCAATGACAAAGGAAGTCTCAAAAATGCCCATCATAGACTTTGTTCTCTGCTAAGTCTCTAAGTTTGAAGAAGTATAGCAAGCTTAGAAAGGAAAAATATAAAATATATGGTTTAATATTAAAGGGGAACCAGGAAATAGAATAGAACTGAATCCTGTGTTCTAGGAGCAGATTAAGGAAATACAACTTTGGTGCAAGATCCTACCCAGCTAAGTTTAGAACCAGGCATGGTGGTACATACCTTTAATCCCTGGAGATAAAGCCAAACAGATCTCTGAGTTCAAGGCCAGCCTGGGACAGAGCAAGTTCTAGGTGACAAAAAGCTTAACTCCAGGTGTGGTGGTATGCACCCTTTATCCCAGCATTGATAAAGTTGAACAAGGGGGGGGGGCATGTTCCAGCTCCAGCAAGCAGCAGAACTCAACAGTTTTGGCCATTTGGCTCTGGCTTTAGAGTCCAGAAAAGAAGGGACTACTGGGACAATTGATGCTAGTTAGCTGGAGCTAAAAAATTAGCTGTGATTAAGAAGAGATCAGCATCACTGAGGTGAAATCTTCTGGGAAGTGTTTTCTGAGAGCACAAAAAGGTGTGTTCCAAAGATAGTCAAGGCTGTATGTTTTGGTTTGTATATGTTCCACGCAGGGAGTAGCACTATTACAAGGTGTGGCCCAGCTGGAGTAGGTGTATCACTGTGGGTGTGGGCTTTAAGACCCTCATCCTAGCTGCCTAGAAGCCAGTATTCTGCTAGCAGCCTTCAGATGAAGATGTGGAACTCTCAGCTCCTCTTGGACCATGCCTGTCTGGATGCTTCCATGTTTCTGCCTTGATGATAATGGACTAAACCTCTGTACCTGTAAGCCAGGCCCAATTGAATGCTGTACTTGTTGAGAGTTGCTTTGGTTATGGTGTCCGTTCACAGCAGTAAAACCCTAACTAACACAGCCTAGTTGCAGCAAAAGACCCCAGCGTGTTGGAGATGTCAATACCATGGGATGATCACCAAGAACAGCAATGGCAATGGAGTGGATCAACATGAGTTTAGAGTGCTACAGAGGGCAGAGCTGGAGACATGACACAAGACCTTTGGAGGAGCCCAGAAGATCATGTGTGGATATCAGACATTGGAACAAGAAGCTGTGAAAATGAAGTTAACTTGGAGACCCCAAGATGTCAGAGCAGTGCATTATCAGCTGAGGAAAGCTGCTAACAGGGAACGGAACAAGCCCAGGACAAAGAAGTGTGTTGCAGTCAACAAAGGTGAAAAAGGAGTTGCAGATCTGAAGACTGCTTTGCCATCAGACATGGAGATGCAGAGTTTAGAGTTTGCACGGCTGGCTTTGGGGATTACATTTAAGTGATTGGATTAGTCTCAGAAGAGACTTGAACTTTAGACTTTTAACCTTGTTGAGACTTCTATGGACTATGTGTATTTTGGAAGTTGTACTAAATGTATTTTGCATTATGCTATGTGTAGGAATGGTCCCCATAGACTGATATGTTTGAACAAACCTATGGGGTCCAGGGAGTGGAATGTGATGGTTTGTATGTTCTTGGGCCAGGGAGTGACACTATTGGGAGGTGTGGCCTTGTTGGAGTATGTGTGTCACTGTGAGCATGAGCTTTCATACCCCCATCTTAGCTGCCTGGAAGACAGTCTTCTGCTAGCAGCCTTCAGATGAAGATATAGAGCTCTCAGCTCCTTCTGCACTGTGCCTACCTGGATACTGCCATGCTCCTGCCTTGATGATAATGGACTGAACTTCTGAATCTGTAAGTTAGTCCCAATTAAATGTCCTTGTAAGACTTACCTTGATCATGGTGCCTGTTCACAGCAGTAAAGCCTTAACTGAGACAGCCTGGGTTGCCTTAATGGGATCCTGTCTCAAAAAAAAAAATCCAATCATTTGGTGTGTCTAAGCCAGTTTGCATTTTATTTACCCAATGAGCTATCATGTAACCATTAAAATTATTCATTGAATATGAACTAAACTATTTTTTGAGACAGAGTCTCTCTTTGTAACTCTGGCTATATTGGCTATCACTGTCAGACTAGAGTGGCCTCAAACACACAGAAGTCCACTTACCTCTGCCTCCTCAGTGCTGGGATTGAGGGCATGGACCACTATGCCCAGTAGATATTAAGTGGAAATTTAGACTTGTATGTTACCTATGATTAAATATATGAGCAATATCAGGGAAATATAAAGGAAAACTACATTTATATTGTATCAGACCCTAATCAGAATGGCTATGTAAAGAAAAGGAACAACTGGGACTGGTGAGATGGTTCAGAGATTAAAAATACTTGTCATGCCAACTTGACAACATGAGTTTGATCTCCAGAACCTATGGTGAAACATGAAAACTGATGCCTAAATGGTGTCCTGTAACCTTCTACCACAGCAAGTGTGTGTGGTGCATGTGCATACATGCACACAATTTAGAAGACCCCAGTTCTTACACTGTTGGTTGAAATGTGAATTCAGCCAGTCCGGAAGCCATTATGGATAATGCCCACAAAATTAAATGTAGAGCTTACATATGATCCAAGTATATCACTCCTGAGTATAACTCTAAATATGAATGTCAATATACACCAGTGATACATGCATAGCTATATTTTATCATAGTTCTATTCACAACAGCTATGCTAAAGAACCTGTCTAGATGTCAATAAGTGGATAAAGAAATGCAACATATACATACAATGGAGTTTTATTCTGCTAAAAAGAATAACGAAATTATGTTATTTGCAGAAAAAAATGGATGAAACTATAGACTATCATGTCAAATAAAACAAACAACATTTAAAAGAACACATATCCCTTGTGTTTTCTCTCATATGTAAAATTAAAAAAAAAAACAAGTTGGGCATCATGGTGCAGGTCTTTGGTCCCAGCACTGGGGAGGCAGAGGCAGGCTGGCCTGGTTTTCAAAGCGAGTTCTAGGACATCCAAGAGTACAGGGAGAGACCCTGTCTCAAAAACAAAACAAAACAAAACAAAAAACAAACAAACAACACAACCCCAAACAAAACAAAATACCAAAACAAACAAAATAATCCATGAACATAGAATGGGGGATTATTTGGGGAAAAGAAGGAAGCCAGCAAGAGAAGGAATAAGAAGATAATAGAGAGTGAATGTGTTCAAAATATACTATACACATGTATGAAAATGTTATAATTAAAGCTATAATTTATACAATTTAAATAGTAATAAAATATATATATAGGCATTCACATAGATTATAAATGTATAGGTAAGAGAAACCAGTTGTTCCAGAGATTGGATTATGTACATTTCTGCTTTGTAAAGATTTCTCTATGTGGCCTTTCTTTGTCCTGTTCTTTCTATGTGACATCTCCCTTAGCTTTGATATTACTTGTACTATGAATTGAATCTCATATGCATTTGATCAGATGAAGAACTGCTTCCTATATTAATGAAAATATCTGTGACTCAGGAGGACAAATTGCTGTTTTTTTTTTTAAATTCAACCAATGATGAGACAAATTCTAAAGAGAAGGGATTATGCTTCATTTATGAATATCAAATGAGGCTGTATTAATATTAAAAAATACATGTTTGTGTTAAATATATTCCAATAGGAATCACATACATTTCCTCCAATATTTATCATTTAAGAGAGTATTTTAACAGAGAATGAGATCCTGTAAGAAGAAATCAAACTGAAGCCATTCTGAATAAAACTTCCATTGTGAGTCAGGGTCAAATAAAATGGAAGTTATCAAGATCTCTCTAGGTAACTGACATCCTCCTTGGCAGAAAAAATACATGAATGCTAGTCACCCCACCACAGTTGAATAATCTGTCCCTAAATCCTGATTGGTGGGATAACTTGACACAGTTATTTGTAGTTTTGAAGCTCAAAAATTCTGTACCATTCTGGCTTAGGGTCATAGTTCAGCTCTTCCATCTGTTCTGCAGCCCTGGCCGATCAATAGCAGCCTAAATACAATGAATTTTTGTCATCTGCTTAAATAGTTATGAAGACAAATGTTTGAAGATACAGTCAGCTCCTGCATCTGTGCTGTTGTCCCTGACTGCTCAGTTTTTGTGGCCTAAATCAAGTAAAGGTCTTGCTTTGATGGAAAAAAAATAATAATTTGATGTTGGATGCTGCTTTAGTAGATATTGCTTTTATTATGTTTATATATGTGCCATGAATCCCTGATCTAAGTCTTTTAACATGAAGGGGTGTTGTATTTTTCAAAGTCTTTCTACCATCTAATGAGATGGTTATATAACTTTAAAAAAAATTTATGTAGTAGATTATGTTAATAGATTTCCATATATTGAACCATCCCTGAACCCTTGGGATGAAGCCTATTTGATAGTGGTAGATGATGGTTTTGATGTGTTCCTGGATTCAGTTTGAGAGAATTTTGAGTGGTTTTTTCATTGATATTCATAACAGAAACTAGTCTGAAGTTCTCTTTCTTTGCTTAGTCTTTGTGTGATTTAGGTATCAGAATAACTGTGACTTCATAGAATGAAGTAGGTAGTGTTCCTTCTGTTTCTATTTTATGGAATATTTTGAAGAATGTATATATTAACTCTTCTTTGATGGCCTGGTAGAACTATGCACTAAAACAATCTGGTCCGAGATCATTATTTTGGATTGTAGGGTTTTAATGAGTGCTTATATTTCCTTAAGGAATGTGAGACTGTTTAAATAGTTTACCTGGTCTTGATTTAATTTTGGTACATGGTATCTGTCTAGAATATCATCCATTTAATCTAGATTTTCCAGTTTTGTTGAGTATAGACTCTTGTAATAAGATTTGATGAGTTTTTTTTAATGTCCTCAGTTTCTGTTGTTATCTCTCCATTTTCATTTTTGATTTTGTGAATTTGATTATTGCCTCTGTGCCTTTTAGTTTGTTTGGCTAAAGGTTTATCTATCTTGTTGATTTTCTCAAAGAATCAGTTCATGGTTTTGTTGATTCATTGTATTATTCTCTTCGTTTCTATTTGGTTGATTTCAGCCCTAAATTTGACTATTTTCTTGATTCTACTGTCTTGGATCTGTTTATTTCTTTTTGTTCTAGAACTCTCAAGTGTGTTGTTAAGTTGCTAGTATGAGATCTCCCCAATTTCTTTATGATGGTACATAGTGCTATGAATTTTCCTCTTGACACTGCTTTCTTGATGTCCCGTAAGTTTGGGTGTGCAAAGTTTATAATTTCTTTCTTTATTTCTTCCCTGATGAAGTTATAATTGAGTAGATAGTTTTTCAGATTCCATAAGAATGCACACTTCCTGTTTTCCTTTGTTTTGTTTGTTATTTTGTTTGTTTGTTTGTTTGTTTGTCGAAGTCCATCCTTAGTTGGTGATGGCCTGATAGAATCCATGGGATTATTTTAATCTTCTTGTTTCTGTTAAGGCTGGTTTTATGTTTGATTATATAGTTAATTTTGAAGAAGGTTTCTTGAAGTGCTATGTAGATAGTATATTCTTTTCTTTTATGTTCTGTAGATATCAACTTGCCAGGGTCCAGCCTCAGCCTCAACAAGAGTTGAAAGTCATCAAGGACTGGGATACCTGGTAGGCAAATAGGAAAACAAAGGATTGAGAAACAATACTGTCAGGCTGATTTTTCTGGTGTGTGAGCCCTTAAACTCTGGAGTCAGGGTGCACACCTAGACTTGACTGAGCCCCAGTCTTTTATTGAAATCATACAAGGAAATTGGGTTACAAAATTCATAGGGGTCTTGGTAAATGCTTCTCTAGTTACTTATGCCAACATTTTCTTGTGACACAGAATAATACAGATTTAGAACAGAAAAAATGAGAACTATATAATCTCAGATATAAATATTTTACAGCAAGCACAATTTTTTATATCTCCAGTTTCCTGTGAGGTCTGGGGCAGCAGTATTGTGGTTACAAAGTCTGTATCTTTCAGACACATATGAGAGAATACAGTTTCATAAAAGGGCAGACAAGAGGTCATACTGCTGACCCTACAGTCTTTATAATTTTTGGATCCATTTGTTTGTCTACAAAAACATCTTCACCTAACCTGTATGGAGAATTCCTAAGGGGCTGCCACCATTGTCTCTAAACCCAAGGAATGCATTGCTAACGTTTTGGGAAATATCTGTTTATATTTCCATCCTCAGTTTTATGATAAGAATATTCTATTTTTATTATACAGAATTGAAACTAAAACAAGGGGAATAGCTGCAGATTTACTCATCTATGCCTGCAGCTCTAGGTCACTTTCCTTTCCACCTGGAGTGACTGACTCTAACATACATTTCTCCTGAATTCATGAAGAGCCTTCACTTTAATATTATTGGTAACATCTAATTTCTGGATATCAAGCAGGCTCCTACTAGATCTTGCCAGGCACCAAATACTGGTTTAATCAAGGAAGGAAGAAAGAAAAGGAACAGTAAATAGATAAAGAGAATGATAAAAACTAAGAATAATTGCAGAAATGACATCACGAGGTGCTTGCGCCAAAGAAGCAGGCCGTGAGGCTTCTCAGTACTAATACTGGGACCCACAAAAAGCTATTGCCTCATACTCTGAACCATGATACCCCTGTTAGTTTTTCTTCCTTGTAATCTTGGGTCCCAGGCATCTCGAGCTTAATGTGGGGTATCTCCAACTTTGGCTCAATCCGTTTGGTTCACATCTTCTTTAAGTTTCACTGTGCCACTATTTAGTTTCAATGGCCTGTCCATTGGTAAGAGTGGGGTGTTGTAAAAGTGGATTATTCTCATAACATGAAATCTTTCTTATAGGGGATCTTACTAGATTTTTTTTTATTTTGACATTGATTTTTATTCAGTTTTCTGGAAATATTTTTCATAAAATTTTATCAAAATTTGACATATATGCTTACTTTATATGAACTTGTCTTTCATGATTTCTGTCATTATTGTTAAGTAATGTTTTATATTTTTTAAAATATTTAAACACTACACCAGTGTTCCCAAATTTTTCAATTTTAGTATTCAACGTTAGCATATCTAATTTTTATAATAATGTTTAAAATTTGTTTATTTTCTTTTTGTCAATATCAAATACAAGTGAAGTGTTTTGGTTAACACAGTTATAGAGACATGTATCATTGCAATACAGGAAGATATTTTTAGGTGGACAAGCAGGGACCTATTTGTAAATCCCTACAAAAATCTCATCAACATGAAAATACAGATTAAAAAAATGTGGTAGTTTTGCTGATTACTGTCAAATATAAAGCATGGGCTAATTTTCTATTACTTTTACTCAAAGTAAAACACAAGTTTATATTTACTTCCATGTCGTAAAACAAGTTTTGTGCATAATGTATGTGAATATATATATATATGATCATCATATTAAATGTCAGGAAAGCTTCACAAAATAACAAAATAATTCTATTGTTCCCTCCTTTTATACAAGGTCTTTGGTTTTAACTATTGTGTAAACATAGTTGGAAGAGATAGAATGAGGTGAGCTAATAAATTTTATTTTGTTATGATTATAAGGCAGCCCTTAATATTTTCTAGATATTTGACTTTCTACTGTGAATTCACCAGAGATTGCATTTGTGTACTAGGAATCTAATTTTGCAATGACTCCCAACTTCATATGTGAAGTATCTTTGAAAAACCTTATCTTTGTACACCAACTACTATAGATAGATACCAGTTCACATCACCTCTAGTTACAGTCTGCCCAGCAGGCAATGGAGTTTGCAAAATAAGCTGTATTCTTCTGCTACATTTTCACCAAAAGAAATTCTTTTATGATTACCAAATAGCTGGATATTTAGTGTCATTGTAGGTTTGACTCAGTCTCACTGTTTTGCACTAATTTTCTTAACCATGTAAAAAGTTTCAGGGTTTAAGGTATAGAATATTCTGAGGGATTAATCCCTGGGTTTAATTTTAAAAAGTACATAACTTAATTTCAACGTTGTACAGGAAGACAGGATATTGTTCAGTAATCTCACAGCTGCCCTTTATGTATATAAAATAACCAATCTCATACTCCTGTGATTGCTCAGAAGAAATTCAACTTCATCTTTGCTCATTCAGTAAATCTCTGTTGTACTTCCTCTTCCATACCCACTAATTCATTCTCTTTTGCAAGTATTCTTTAACTAAGTAATAAATTTATTTGTTATTTAAGCTCTGTTATGAAATATTCGTTTCATAATTCCTATAAACAGCAAACTCATTATGTGACAATAGGGATGATAAAGAGTAGTTACTATTCTAAGAAAGGCACAGTTCCATCTGGGTATCAGTTCCAGTGATCATAATGAATGTAGCTCCATACTAACTTTGTTCTTAAGTTTCCTTCTCAAGCGTTCCTCTGAATTCAATCAAAAAGAACTTCAAATTGGTATTGTTCTTAAATTTGACATCTTTGTATAACTCAAAGTATTATTTAGTAATTAAGGGAGAAATCTCATTGTCATTTTCATCCTTCTAATGGATTCTATCTATCTTCACAAGTATTCTAGATTTATATAATCTAGATTTTCCATTGTCTTTATTCAGTAGTATATTCACTAAAACTACAAAGCACAGAGATGGAAATTATTGAATTGCAAAATAGGTACTAAATGTGGTTAAATTCTATCTAGGATGTAGGACAGGAATAAATATTAAGAATTAATATTTTGTTACTTGATCATTTATTAGTATATCAGCAGTTCACAAATATTTTCGTCAAGAAAAATACGACTTTAAAAGTAAAAAGATTTGATATGTTGTTACTTAGAACCAAGTAAGTTGTAAGCTTTACTTTTTACCTTATAAATTAATATTTGTTGACTGCAACCTCTATTTCATCTCTGGAATTCAGTATTAGTTAGCTTGGGATAATAGAGTTTCCATCATTATGGAAAGTAATCGATTACTGAAATTATTCAACCTTAAGATTCAATATTTCTGCATTATTAAAACCATACAAACTAATACTATTTAAACTGAAATTGGTGGACACTATTTAAGAAGATCCCAGGAAAATCTTTATAGCATTCATATATGAGAACATTTGATTTTTGTTAGATAATTTCATAAACTATTTTGAACTTTAATGATTAATGAAATAAAAGGCCTTGAATTATAAAAAGAGCAAGCCAAGGAAAGAATACACTATTAGTTGGAGGGAAGAACAGAAAGGGAAAATTAATTATACTTCAAAAAAGAAAAATAGTAATTTTTATTATAATAATAATATAAGTGAAAATATAACAGTAATAATACACACATGAAGTAGGCCTAAAGAATAATTTATAAAAACTTACAAAACAATATTCTATAAATATTTTAGCAATATAACTTTCATTTAAATATTAAATTAACATTTTATTTCTGCAAGATATACTACAATTTTACTATATATTAGTGAAATGGCAATTGCATAAAGACAGAGTCTGACATATTTAGAGGCAGATGTTCACAGATAACCATTGAACTGATCAAGGGGTTCCCAAATGGAGGAGTGAGAGAAAAGACTGAAGGAGCTGAAAGGCTTTGTGGCCCTGTGAGGAGAGCAACAAGACCAACCAACCATAGCTCCCAGTGTCTAAACCACCGGCCTGGGAGCACATAGGGAGGCACCCATGTCTCTAGCTGTATATGTAGGGAAGGATGACTTTGTCGGACATAGGTGGGAGAGGAGATCCTTGATCCCATGAAGGCTGGACTCCAAGTATGGGGAAATTCGAGAGTGGGGAGATGGGAGTGGGCAGGGTGGTTGGAGGCACATCCTCATGGAAGCAGGAGAAGCGGGATGGGATAGGGGATTCCTGGGCAAGGGGAAATGGATTAAGGGGATAACATCTGAAATGCACATAAAATGTCCAATAAACTGTATATAAAAATAGATTTTTAAAAAAGAAAAAAAGAAAAAAAAGAGAAAGTTCTCATTAAGAAAATAACAGTTGAAAGAAATCATAGAACAGAAATACATATAAGCTATACTTCAAAGTTTGAGATACAAAAATTTCACATACTGGAGATATATTTTAGAATTAATCAAATAAATGAAGTGAAGACATTAATTTTCCAACAACCTTCTTAAATGCATTTTTGACCTCTTTGTTCCGTAAGCTGTATACTACAGGGTTCAGCATAGGAATGACCATTGTATAAAACACAGATGCAATTTTGTCTGTGTCCATGGAATGACTGGAGCTGGGCTGCAAATACATGAATATAAGTGAACCAAAGAAGATGGATACAGTGATGAGATGAGATGCACAGGTGGAGAAAGCCTTCCTCTGTGCTTCAGCTGAACGCATCCTCAGGATAGCAATGAAAATAAGCAGGTAAGTGTTTAAGATAACCAAGAGAGTAAAAACAACATCAAATGTAGCCAAGATAAGGAGTGTAATCTCATTTGTGTGGGTGTCAGAACAAGAAATAGTCAGCAGTGGGGGAATGTCACAGAAAAAGTGATTAATCACTTTGGAATGACAGAAGAAGAGGCGAAATGCAAGAGCAACATGAATAGAGGATTGCAAAATCCCACACATGTAGCAGCAGGTGACAATTAGAATACAGGTGGTACTTGTCATAATGGTAGTGTAGTGTAGGGGTTTGCACACTGCTGCATGACGGTCATAGGCCATTGAGGCCAGGATCAAACTTTCAATAGCAATAAAGGCTACAAAGAAGAACATCTGGGCGGCACAGCCATTGTAGGATATGATCTTATTTCCTGTGAGAAACCCTTCCATCACCTTGGGGGTGATTGCTGAGGCATAAACACAGTCCACTAGGGAGAGGTTACAGAGGAAAAAGTACATGGGGGTGTGGAGTCGGGAGTCCAGCAGAATCAGCATGATCATCCCAAGATTCCCAAAGAGTGCAATCAAATAAATGAGAGTGAAGATAATAAACAAAGGGATCTGAAGCTCTGGGACATCTGTTAACCCCACAAGAATAAACGCAGTAACTTCTGAAATATTCTCCATCAAAGTCATTTCAGCATGATTATGACAAGTTCCTAGGACAAAAAAAGAAATATGCTATTTGAATATCAATGTATTTTAAACTAGGACCAAACAGTTTTATTCATTTCTTTTTTTTTCTTATGAATGACAGTGTATATAAGATGAAGAAATACATGCTAGATAACAGCAAGGATTTTGCTCATATCGAATTGATAACCATGTACACCAAGTTTATTTGATACCAGAGATGGCTATTATAACTATGAAGCTCAATTCTGTCTTCATTAAATAGAGTGATGTATATTATTCTAAATCATACTATGTTCATTATTATTGCTTGTAATACATGGATTTTAGTATTGTATAGACATTGAAAATTTAGTCAACACTAATAGATATGAGTGTGTGGCTTTTTTTATTTGAATAAGATCTGGAAAATGCATTTTACACATCTAATACATTCCCTCACTACTCTAAAGATATGCAATTATCTGGGAGTCTGATCCTGGCACACATGTTTTTTTTTTTCCTAAATTATGAGACTTCTTAGTTGGCTTGTCCATTTTAAATATCATCACTTAGAGGAAACTGGATTATATCTTCAAATATTTCCAAAGAAAAAGTATAGGTAAACAACTTTCTAAATTGATGAGGAAAACTGCACCTCCTTAATCTCTATGTCACTCATTTTTACATAGACTGATGTCATCCCTTAGAGCCACCAACACGTCTTTATGATTTATGTTTGAGATATTGGATTGAAAACAAGAAAAGTTGGTCTGAATCTTCCATAGAGACTTGATGCATTTTTAGCAAGTCATATTGCATACCATTATCTGAGTTACTCACCAGCACAATGGTTCATATGATAGAATACTGCTACTGGTTACAGTATGAAAAGGATTTTGCACCCACAAAATCCTCCTCTGTTTCTGGAATGTTTAGACATATTCTCAACTGTAAACATCATTACTACTCAAGACAGAAGAAGATATATAAGGATAGCCAAGCTGAATGTGAGTTTTCCCCCAACTTACAAGTTTCTACTATGTTTTTCTTCGTGTATAGATGTCAACTTCAACTCTTCTAAAGAGAATCTGATGATACTGAACATCAAACTATAAGTAATGTAAAACAGTGTAGTGTGACAAAAAATAAAGCAAAATAAGAGAAGGATACTCAGTGTGTTTGTAGAATAACTATTTAACATCTACTACCACTTTTCCTATTGATTTCACTTGGTATAAAAGGCTTGATTTTGTTTCCCTTATAGTTCTCTCTATTACTGTATATTTTAGTACTTACCATTGTTCTAGAAACAGACAACTGCACAAAAGTTTTGAAGTATGAAAAACTTCATGCCTAGAGTATTGGTCTGGCAACCACACTCAGGAAAACACTGTGAGGGGTACTCATCTTCCCCTCCTTCAACAGCTCTGCTGTACAAAACTGTGGCCTGTGTGTGCTTTTGTCAGTATCAAGGCAGTTGTTGCAAGCTCCTCACATGTCTCAGGGGTATCAGAGTAAATAGTAAATGTCTCTGGAGGCTTATGATTCCATGTTGGCCACTCATCCTCACCTTAACAAAGTCATCAATATGTTTGGAATGTTAGTGGAGAGTCCTTATGAGGACATGAAAGAACAGATATTTAGAGGGAAGTTATTCTAATTATCAGGAAAACTGTGCCACAATAAGTTAGACAATAAAAATAAAAGCCCTCAGAATCCCAGCATCCACCCAGTGCTTCTGGCATTCATCACATGGTTCTAGGGCATCATTTTTTTCCTTCTAGTTGGTATTTAATCAAACATCAACAAAGACTATCTTACCAACACTAATGTCTTGTAAGTTTTTCTTTGTCAATTCTTTTTATAAATTTATCAACACACACACACACACAAACACATAAATACACATGTACACATACACATTCTTCATCTTGTGAGAAGGCACGCAATATGTTAATCACATATATACACTATGTGGTAGATTTGGGTATATCAGGGAAATTCTCATTTTCCATATTACTTATCATTTACCAGTTGTGAAAACATCCAATGTTTTCCTTTGTATTTATTTAAAATACTCACTATACTTTTTAAAACTAAAATGATCTTATGTCATAATACAGTTATAGCTAATGCATTTTCTCTTTAAGATGAGAAGCTATACCCATAAAGTCTCAATATGAATGCCTAAACATGAACTGAGCAAGGACAACAACAGCAGCCGTATCAAGGTGAAGAGTCAAAGACAATGAGAACCCCACTTGTTGGAGACAAAAAAAAATTACAGCAATTAAGGAATGCTGAGTATGGGAGAATTAGTTTTTTTCTGGAAAAAAAGCACATCTATTAGTTATGCACTACCAAATCACTAGCTAAATGAAGATATATACAAATAAAATTATGTAGATCAGGTTACATTTTAAATACACATATGCATGTATGTATATTTACATATATATTTTCAGATAGCAATAATAAAAAGTGAAAAATAGGCCACGAATTTGAAAGATAAAAAGAAGGGCATATGAGAGGGTTTGAAAGAAAGAAGTGAAATAGAGAAATTATGTAATGATATTACAATCTCAAAAATAAAAGAAAAAATGATGTAAATCTATTTATTTTTTATATATTTACCACTCATTTGAAGTCCTGTAGCAGAAATGTATTTCTTTTGTCAACATAGTCATGAACAATAATGAATCTGGACTTGTGGTCTTGGATTTTTACCTTCAAATATTATTTCTGTTTCCTGTTTCAGTGTTTTTTTTACTCCCCAAGCTTCAGTGTAACATTTGTGAAAAATTCTTAAGTAGTTACCCCTCAAATAGTGACTTACTTCAAAAAAGAAGAACATAAGATTTTGAGAGAAGAATGTGATAATGAGGATAATGTTATGGTTAGTGTTAAGCATTCCATGCATATACACAATAAATATTATATTTACCCTATACTTTCTCTCTCTAGCTTCCCCAGATTTTCCACAATACAGTCAAGTTACATGCCTTATTTCATTTATTTTAGGAACTCATTAAGTTCAATTAGTTCTGCTCAAATATATGTGTATGTGGAGCCATGAACCAGAGCATGGTCAATGAACTCAAAAGGAAACTCCCAAAGAAAAATAATTCTTCCCTCCCACAAGACTGCTATCAGCAACCAGTATTTCTACAGTCATTGATCAGATTAAAGCTACTTGTGTGCACCTGTGCATGTACATGTTCTGTGTGGTGTATGGTTGCTTCACATGGGACTATGTTGAGAAATCAAAAGCCAACTTCTGCAATCAATGTTGGGAATGGCATTCACCTCCTTTGAGAGGAGGTATCTTTTTAACCCAGAAGCATCTTTCTTTCCAGGATAGATTTAATCAGATGAGAAACTCACCTGCTTATCAAAGAGACCTAAGATTTTGTTAGATGAATTAGGTCTCCAAATGTAAACCCCAAGTCAGTGATGCAAGGTCATATCCTATTTTCAGATTTGATAGTAGAACTGATGAAGGAGTGAGAAAGGCATTAAGGGAAGAGAAGAATGGAAATTCAGTTTTTCACTAAAGTGTGAGCTTATCTATGTAAATACCTGGGGCTTAGTCTTATTAAGAACCTCATAGCTAGTCCATAGAATATGTGACACAATGATGTTAACCAATAGTGAGCAATATGATTTTTCTTGTTCCCCTTCCTGCATTTTATTTGGTAAAGGAAAAAGATAATAATTATTCATCACATACAATTTTCAGTTGTTCATATTTAGTTTCTAGAGTTCAAGAATGAAAATGGAGACAATGAAAGAAAAATTATAACTAGAAAAAGTTCTCTCAGAGAAACATTTTTTCAAATGACAGGAGCATTTAGTATATATAGTCATGCCTAGACCAAGTGCTGTGAATATGACACTGAATGCTCCGAACTAAATACAACAAATATATTAACCTTCCTACAACTTACTATACTCAGGAAACATTGTTGAAGAGCAACTGTAAAGAATATAAGAGCCAGAGGATGAGAAGATCTGTGAAATAATATCCTCTGGATTCTCTGGACATGACATGGTATCTGTTCAACACCAAGGGAGAAAAACATCCCATATAGATTTGTTAAATACTACCAGACCTCACCTCTTAGTTGAAAGCTTTTGGAAATTGATAGTTGCTGAAGGAGAAGGAAACATTATTTTTTGAGGATGAGACAATTAACATTTCTCACTCTCCAGTGCATACCTTCACACCCATATATATATATAGCCCATGAAATTTATTGAATTATCAAAAATGGATAATATTTTTAAAAGACATGCAGTTGGGATAGAGTTGTAGAAAGAGTTATGGGAAGAGTTTGGAGGGGAAACTGGAGGAAAAGATGGGTAGGAAAATATACTATTTCATTGCATACATGTATGAACTTCTCCAAAGTAAAACAAAACAGTTCCAATAATTATAAATAGATTAAACTTATCGCACATGTTTTAAAGTGTGGTATGATGAAAATAAAGAAGGGTGGATATAACAAAATTAAGTACCATAGAGTTTCTATGTACTTTGAAATATATAAAACAAGATTCATATGCAATTGAAATACATTTCATGATTGCACTCAAAGGAATACTTTTCCCTGGAGAACTTCAAGACTATGCAATTTTCTCCAGATTCCTATATAGTAAGGTCTATAGTTTCATTTTGACTTCATATGAGAATACTTCAAATGGGCAAGAGACCAAGTAGTCATTCTGATTATTACGTTTTTAAACTATTGATACTACTTTGTCTGTAGAATAATGTTCTTCAAAACTGAGTATTTGTGTTGCATCTTCACACATGGCTAGAGGTAAATTCCAATGTAATTATTATACTGACTTATCTTTATAAGATAGTTAAATACTAATATTTTAAAATATATTCCTCTCAGATAGTTTTTACCATTACTATTCCAAGAAATGTGTGGGAAATCTTTCTTTTCTAAAAGTAAAGAAACTATGCCTGATCTAACAAAATAAATGCTAATAATACTAAAAATAGATTTGATAGATGTTAGAATTAAGGCAAGGTATCTTAGTTCCTTGATACTAATCCCATCATCATATCTTGATGCTTTAGGAGCATTAGAACTTTGACTAGAATATTTTTTGAAAAATAATTTCTTCAAATATATTTGTATATTATTGAAATGGTGAATTTCTGGTTCTAGTTACATAATCCTGTTTTCTGTTACCCTTTATCCTAATAGGTAAAATTATATATCCAATAAAAACTATTAAAAGTTTAATTGGCATGGAAACATTGAATCAACTATATCAACTATTAACATTTCAAGTCAGATGTTCATATTTGACCTATTTTTCCTTTACAATCAAGATAAGAATAGAATTAAAAACAGAAAATTGTGGCATCACATGAATACAAAGATATTTATGAAATGGCAATGCTTCTCTTCTATTCTAGTCAAAATTCTAATGCTCCTAAAGCATGAAGATATGATGATATGATTAGTATTAAGGAAGTAAAATACATTACTTTAAAATAATAAAGAGAAACATAGGGCAGATGATGCTGTGATTGGGTTGTTGGTAGATCCTAATATTTACTGCAGTGTGAGCTTTCCCAAGGAAGTTAAGTGCATATCTTCATACTCCATGATGTCATTTTTAACACACTGAGGCCTTTATTCCATTTTTCAGAGTTTTTTACAGTCTCATTCTTTTAATTTAAAAATTATCATAGTCCAATGATTTTGAAAATCAGATATACTGTGAATGATTAGAGATATATTGGAATTTTGAATAACTCTATACTAGATATAGACTGTTAAGAAAGCTCATTTCCTAATCCAATAAATGGCAACACACACATATATACATATATATGTACATATATGTATACATATATATGGAGAGAGACATGTATGTGTATTTATATCTATATGTACATGTAAAGGTATATGTGTATATATGTATATGAATATTCATATATACATATATACTCATATATATATGTATGTATGCATGTGTACAATATATAAATGTGTATAAATATTGATGTTTGTATAATTATATATATATTCATATACAGCATTAATTGAAATAATGTGTGATTTCTCTGTTTCAATTATCTAAATATACAAATAATTTTGTAATAATTTTTTCATACTTAACTTAAAAAGTTGATAAATGACATTGAAAAATGTCCATGTTTTAAGTCCAGACCCTTGTGTCATTTTGTTTTCACATGGCTTTGTCATTGAGAATATTATGGATTATCATATTGGCCCAATGAAAACAATAGACATCATGAAGCAAAATAAATATTTCTTTTGCCAACATTCATACTTTCAGCTATTCTGTGGCTGTAATTTATTTAACGTCAGATATGTGGAATACAGTGTAGCCAAGCTAGGCAAGGAGGGCTAAAGGATGATGGTCGTTACAAGGAAATCTTTTTGTTTGTTTTGTTTTGTTTTGTATTTGTCATTTCATTTGTTTATATTTCAAATGTTATCTCCCTTCCCTGTTTCCCCTCCACAAACCCCCTATTTCCTCCTCCCTCCCTCTGCCTCTATGATGTTGCTCTCCCATCTGTCCCCCCACCCTACTCCTGCCTCAGTGGCCTAGTGTTCCCCTACCCTGGGTCATCATGACTCCACAGGACCAAGGGGCTCCCCTCCCAGTGATAACAGATAAGGCATCTGCTACACATTCAGCTGGAGTCATGGGTACTCCCTGTGTACTTTTGTTTGGTGGTTTAGTCCCTGAGATAAAGGAAATCTTTGAAAATAAGTTAAAATGTGTATTCAAATAATGGTTCACCTCATTATAACTTGTTTTATCATTGCTTGTGAGAATGGCTACTATGGCCACTTATATAGGAGATGACAGAATATACGACTAGAAAAAAATGAGATATGGGAGAATACATCTTGTGAGTAGAGGCAAATCACAAAGCAAAGGTGTCTGTTTTCAAAGTTACCTCCGTCTTAAAGCCTTGCAATCTCACTTTTCCTAACCAGAATGATTATCAACTTCCATTCAAACAGTCATAATGTAACTATTGCTTATCGGCTTTTTTTCCATTCATTATCTAATTTTAAACATACAAAAATCGCTTATTAGATAGGCCCAATATAATAGATGCATTATTTATGGATAGATAAGTTAGGTAGAGACCAATATCTCTAGTAATAAATAATAATAATGATGATAAATGAATATTTATACAACTTTTCACAGAATATGCATTATCTACACATTATTATATCTTCTCTTAAAAACCATCTTTGTTGGCTGAACTAGTCTTTAATGACACATTTGTTTTATGAATACAATATTCAGTTATTTGTGAATAACACTACAGTTTAGTTTGAAGCATTAAAGAGTGTACACTAAATATAATTATTGAACATGGACTGTATGAACTTAAAATCAGTATATAAAGGGAACAGATTGAAAATGGTAGCTTAACTTGTATGACTTCCTTTGCTCAGTGAATGCTTCAAAATTTTTGCTGGTGTACCCTCACATATGTAGAGAAATTTTAACTAATCAGTTTCATAGCATTAAAAATTAAATGTATTTCTGCATATAATGTTCCAGGCATATGAGCCTTTGTTTCTTTCATTTTGTCCATTTCAAAGAACATCTGTAGTCCCAGAAAAAACAGCTATGAAGAACAACACAGAAGTGAGTGAATTCATCCTCCTGGGACTAACCAAAGCACCAGAGCTTCAAGTCCTTCTCTTTATGATGTTCACATTCATCTATACCTTCACTTTTGCTGGGAATCTTGGAATGATCCTTCTGATATTGCTGGATGCTCATCTACACACCCCCATGTACTTCTTCCTTAGTAATCTGTCCTTGGTGGACTTTGGTTCTTCTTCAACAGTCACTCCAAAGGTAATGGCTGAACTCCTTACAGGAAACAATGTTATTTCTTACAATGCATGTGCTGTTCAGATGTTCTTCTTTGTATTCTTTGCCACTGTGGATAGCTACCTCTTAGCCTCAATGGCATATGATCGGTATGCAGCAGTGTGTAAACCCTTACATTATACTACCACTATGACAAAAGGTGTATGTACTAGTCTGGCCATTGGTTCCTATATTTTTGGCATTTTGAATGCCTCTATACAAACAGGAGATACCTTTGGCCTCCATTTCTGTGCATACAATGTGATTAATCACTTCTTCTGTGATATTCCAGCAGTGAGAATTCTGGCTTGCTCTCATAAACACATGAATGAGATGATTCTTATTCTTCTATCTAGCTTCCACATTCTATTTGCTTTTCTTGTTATCTTGATTTCCTACTTACTCATATTTTGGAACATTTTGAAGATGCACTCAAGTGAGGGATACCAGAAGGCTTTTTCCACCTGTGCTTCTCATCTCACTGCAGTTTTTACATTTTATGGAACTGTTACCATAATGTACTTAAAGCCAAGTGCCAGTCATTCCATGGACACAGATAAATTTGTCTCTGTGTTTTATACTATGGTCATCCCCATGCTGAATCCTTTGGTCTACAGCCTGAGGAACAAAGAAGTTAAGAATGCATTAAAGAAGGTTGTTCAAAGGGCAAAGCTATGTATATGTGTAGTATCTTAATGATGTACACTGATAAAATATTATTTCTTTTCTTCTAAATTGGATTTGACTACTTAAATGTTAATGATCACATAGAATACTTACAATATAGAATTATATCAAGTATTCTTTTCTTTATCTGATGAATATATGCACATATACACTTTGGGTCTCATTAAACTAGGTATGTAATGTTTCTATGTATTTGCAAGAGTTTTTATAATAAAGTTTATAAAAATAATAAAAGATTTAAACTTTAAATATATGGTTTATATAAAATTATAATTGATAAAATGCATGATATTCTTAAGATAAATTGATAGTTATAAAATTTATAACAAATAAATAAGAAATATTCACTTATTGATTTAACTTGTAATGAAAATATGATCACATGACAAATTTTCATGGAAAGCATTTTAAAAAGGGGAAAATAAGTCATTTTTATGACAAAGCTTATTATAGTCATCCTTTCACATTTTCTAAACCAAAAACTAACAATACTCCATTTAAAATAGCAATATCTTCTTTGTCTAAATCATTAAAATAGCTAATATCATTCCATTAATAACATTTTAGTTGATGTATATAGTCTCCTAACTTTCCTATACACACATGTAATTTTATTCACACTAAACATTTTCTATTCATGCACAACTGTATGCAGGTTTCTGGCTTAAAATCTTACCACTTGAAGATGTCTTTGCACAGAATAATTCCTTCATTATCTTTAGTTTCCTAATTAAATGTCTATTGGAAATAGATCTCTGAGGAATCTATGGACTGCTGCATAATATTGAAAACACATATGGATATTTTCTCTGTCTAATTTACATTTCATAGTACATCACAATAAACTTGTATTTATATTTTTCTTCATAAGTTCATCTATCTTTCTAAACTTGAATAAATACTCCATGGTAGAAGAAGCTAGAGCTATCTGACTCTTAGTTCTCTTCTCAGTAATTCATACATTATCTTTTACAAAAACACTACAATACTTGCTACATTTATAAATGAATTACACAAGTTCTATAAAATTAAAAAAGTCAAGTCAATATTAATAAAAGTTATTAAATATCGTATGAAGCTTATATAAAATGGAGATCTGGGGTACAGTAGAAATATTTCTTTATGTCCACGTTTGTTTAGAAAGTGACACATTTTCTAATGTACTACATATTTTGTCAAATTACTTACATTTTCTCATTGTGAATCAAGTTTAATTTGTAAAAATATTGCAAAGCTACTATATTTCCTTTACCCTGTTTTCAATGACCTAAATGTCTTATACATTATTTGTTTGGTGGATTTTCCAGTGATTCCACCTTTTGTAGAGAACTAACTTCAGACTTATTCAGATTTCATCACTTTTTTCAATATTCAATTTTTGTTTTAGTGTCCATATAAAATAATCAATAAATAGGTACTAATTAATGATATGATTTTAGGTGGAATTCTAATCAGCATAATATACTAACAATGCCACTGCTACATACAAATTCATGTAGAACAATAAACAAAAATTGTACATTGTGCTAGAGAGTACTTTCTTTTGAATTTGTGTTTTAGCAACTAACATGTAAAATACATGCTAAGTATCTAAGAATTCTACAGGATCTTATATTGGTTTCATATATAAAAGTATAAATAAAACATTTTTTAAAACATTTTCTGACCATTAAAATAGTTCTACGGTTTATGGTGAGACTTGCTGATGGAGCATTTTTCTAGTGTTTGCAAAACCCTAACTTCAGTCTTACAGCCACAGAAAAATCACTTGATACTCGACAAAGTCCATGTTGAATGTGTGGATGCGTGATATATAGTAAACTTTCTCCATATTAACGGAACCAATACAATATACTAAGATATATAAAAGATGAGCAGAGAAGAATGGAGACATGTAATTCTAGAGAATAAGAAATCTCCAGATCTGTAATATTGAAGTTGGGGTCTTCAATTAACAATGGTCCACCTCTAGGCCAACCCGAACCTCAAAGTAAGTTTTAAAACATCTCAGTCATAAATGTGACCTTCAGTCTATGTATCAAGGCATGCTAACCAGGAAAATCTTTGCTTCAAGTCTGAGGACAACGGATGCAACTATCTCATCTTTCCACCCTCTGAATATTCAACCAGACTTGCAATGCATTGGAGAATATCTGCCCATTTTGGATATGGTAGTATTTACTGTATATTGAGCCAAATAGCTACTTAGAACTTTATAGATTCCTAAACATCATTAACAAATTGGTTAAATATCATGAAACTTATGTGATTAATAAAATTAACCATTAAGGTAAGAAAAGTTATAGAATGTAGACAATTTTATATAGGTAATAATTCAACCTAGGTAAAAATAAGTGAGACAAAAAGGCATTGAATACACATGGAGGGATCCATAGCTCCAGCTGTACATGTAGCAAAGGATGACCTTGTCTAGCATCAGAGGGAGGAGAGGCTTTTGGTCCTGTGAAGGCTTGATGCCCCAGCATAGGGGAATGCTAGGGTGGTGGGCTGGGAGGGTGAGGGTGGTGGGGTAGCACCCTCATGGAGGCAGAAGAGAAGGAGATAGGATATGGTTCTTTGGAGAGGAAAGTGGGAAGGGGGATAGCATTTGAAATGTAAAAAACAAAATAATCAATACAAAATTTTAAAAGGCATGTTTCCAAATGAGAAACCTAAAATATAAAAATATAATCGATGAGAAATTGCAAAATTAAATTAGTGAAGTTATATTTTTTGATGGGAAACAAAATATTAACTAAATGAAAAGTTGCTTAGACTGGTATTGTACTTTGGATCATACTATCTCATCCTCCCAAAGAACTGAGGTTAAAAGTACATGCCTTACATTTGATAATAGCAAGCTTTTATTATAATAAGCATAATATCATTCATGGCTTCTTGAAGAAATAAGATGATATTATATTTTTAAATTACTAAATTAAAATAAACATCATTTGATATATTCACAGAGATATATGTCAATCAGATTAAATGGAAAATCAAGGATTTATAAGATAAAGATGTTAATATTATACCTATGGGCAGCTGATTTTTGAGAAAGAAGCCAGAAGAAATATATAATGGAAAAAAGAAAACATCTTTAACAAACAGTCCTGGTTTAACTGGATGTCATTATATTGAAGAATGTAAATAGAAGCATACTTATTATTCACCACAAAACTGAACTCCAAATGAACCAAAAACTTCAATATAAAGCTGAATAGACTATCCTGATAGCCATGAACTCATTGCCACAGGTTAAGACTCTCTGAATAAAGAGTGCCTAAAGGCACTAAGATCATCAATTAATAAATGTTACCCAATGGATTAGAAAAGCTTCTGTAATGCAAAAGATAGCTTCATTCAGAAAAAAATTTCAGACTACAGACAGATGTCAATACTACATCCAATAGAGAACTAATATCTAATATATAAAAAGAACTAAAAAAACTAGATATCAAAAAACCCCACATAATGCAATTTAAAAATTGGGGAACAGGTCTAAACAGAATTCTCAAAAGAAGAATCTCTAATGTCTGAAAAACACTTAAATGTTCAGTATCCTTAGCCATCAGGAATTTTCAAATCAAACTCTTTTGAGATTCCACCTTACACATGTTAGAGTAGCTAAGATCAAATATATATATATATATATATATATATATATA